>NC_041384.1:66523888-66732737 GCF_002162155.2 Triticum dicoccoides | reverse complement strand
GGAGGGCGCACCCAGGGGGATAGGCGCGCCCCCTGCCTCGTGGCTTCCTCTGTTGTTTCTTGACACCCACTCCAAGTCTCCTGGATCACGTTTGTTGAGAAAATCACGTTCCCGAAGGTTTCATTCTGTTTGGACTCCGTTTGATATTCCTTTTCTTCGAAACCCTAAAATAGGCAAAAAAATAGCAATTTGGGCTGGGCCTCCGGTTAGTAGGTTAGTCCCAAAAATGATATAAAAGTGTAAAATAAATCCCACTAACATCCAAAATAGATAATAAAATAGCATGGAGCAATCAAAAATTATAGATACGTTGGAGACGTATCAGCCAACCTTTTCCTTAGTCCTTCCAACTTCAAGTTCTAGCACCCAAGGCTCGACTTCATCGCTTCAAACTTCCCAATCATGTCTGGACCCAGCCCACAGGGCCGATGGGTAGCCTCCTCTATTATGGAGGAGGACATCACGAAGCTTCGTGCGGCTAGATACCTGACCGCAGAGATCCCCCACGGGCTCCCTGCTCGAGGACAAGTTAATCCTACTCCCAGATCCGGCGAGAGGGTCGTATTCATCTTCCACTTCCCGCGAGGGCTAGGATTCGCTCTTCACCCCTTCGTCCGAGGGCTCATGTTTTACTACGGACTAGATTTTCACGATCTAGCCCCAGATTCTTTCCTTTACATCTCGACGTTCATGGTCACGTGCGAGGCCTTTCTCCGCATTCCCTCACACTTCGGCTTATGGCTCAAGACCTTTAGTGTGCAGCAGAAGGTAGTCGACGGGGAACATGCAGAGTGCGGAGGTGCTATAGTGAGCAAACTTATCAATGCTCCCTGGCCAAAAGGCTCTTTCACCAAAACTCCTGACCTACGGCAGCGGGAGTGGTTTTATGTCACTAAACCCCGCGGTACCAAGTGGGCGGCTATACCTTTGTTTCGATCGGGCCCTCCGTTACAGCTTGCGTCATGGATTAATAAAGGGCTGGACTGGGGATCAATTGATGAAGTGCAGACTCTACAGAGCCGCATCCGGAGCCTCCTTGAGAAGGACGTCAGTCTTATCAACGTGGTTCAAGTAATGCTGGTCCGCCGGGTTCTGCCGTGCCAATGACGACCTCATCGTATGTGGGAATTTAATCCGGAAGGACCACAGACCCTCCAAGACTTCATTGGTATTACACACAAAGGAATGTGGAAGCTGTTTTTCGGGAAACGAAGACAGTGGCCGGACATCACCGAGGACATCGGCCTCGACCGCAACCATCCGGATACCTTGGTAAGCACTCTATTTCTGAACAATATTTCAACAATGTATGCCGTAGTGTGACACTGATCACACTATCCTCTTCCAGGGCTGGATAAAGAAAGCAGAGCGAATCAGGTGTTCGGCCCCCCTTCCCAAAGATTCAGCGCATTCCGTATTAACAAGGATTTTGGCCCCGGCACCGTACCAGATGCCTGTGAAGGAGGACAAGACGGAGAGCGGGAGGAACGAAGGTGGCCTCCATCCCTAAGATATATTAGATGATGTGTCCGAGGAGATGAAAATCCCATCGACCAAAGACAAAAGTAAAGGGGAAGCCAACATTCATTCTCCCCATGGTAAGAAAAGGGCCGTCTCCAAAGATTGGGAGAAAATGGCTCCCAAGCAAGGCAAGATGCCCCTGTCGGGCGGCTCGAGCTTGGAGGATGATGTTATCGCGCAGTCCCCTGGCTAGGACAATCCTAAATCGTAAGCGAACAAGGGTGTTTTACACATACCCCGTTCCTCTCCTGTGACCAGAGTAACATCTAGAATGTATGTTTTTGCAGCTCGACGCACAGTCTTCCTCAACAATCCTCTTCCTCAGGGGATCTTCTCCCGAAGATGATGGAAAGTGAGACGCCTCCACCAGTCTCCTCGCCCAATAGGGTGGACGACTTCGAGGTGTCGTCCCGGAGGGTCTCTCCTGAATAAAAAGTGATGCGAGGGATGATGAAAACACTAACTGAAGGTGATACTTCGGTAGCCCAGGGTCCCGGGGCCAACAATAAAGGCCCCGGACTGTCCGACTTTCAACCAGAGACAACTCTAGGGGCGAATGAACGGATCCCTTCGAAGGGAGGCCGTGCTGCTACAACAGCTTCCAGAGATCCGGAAGCACCGGATATATTGACGAACATGTTGTGACAGGCGTTCGTCTCCGAGGACCATCGTACCTTGATGGGTACGGTGGTTGAAAAAAGTCCTGTCCGCAAAAGTGGATTGAATGAGGCCTTCAGGAACCTGCTGAGAGGCTTCGAGGTTTGTGCTGTAATGCTTTTCGATTTTGTTTTATTCACAAAGTACTCCTGTGTATAGATAGTAGCCCCTGAGACTGTGATTGGCTTTCCAAGGGAGGCGATCAGAGGGTCCAAAAGATATGTCCAGGAAATAATCTGACTACTTGGAACACAGGCTGTTACCTCCCCGGCTATTGCCCGATCCATAGAGGTTGCAGATCTGCAGCGGAAGATTGATGAGGCGGAGGATGATATCATGCTTATCAACAGGTGGCTTGACGAGGCGCAAGGTATGTTTTTGGGGCAGTCAGTATATGTGTGTATGATAATATATGCACGAAGCTAGATTTGTATACTGAGACACGCATAACTGCAGATGGTGTTGCTGTGGTAGAGGCCCTTTGTGCTGAACTTGCTCTAGCCAAGGAGCAAGCCCGAATTTGCAATTTGGCTGCCAATAAGGCAGCTGATGAATTAAAAACCGAACAGGTTGCTCGGCGCCCGTGTGAGGAGAGAACTTCTGACATGGCGCGTGAGCTAGAGGAAACCACTGTCCAGTGCGAATTCCTCGAGAGGGATAATAAAGCCAAAGTGGCCGATCTCAACAAGGCCTTACAAGAGGCGAGAGAAGTACGGTCCGAGTCTAGAGCGGCTTGGGAGGAGATCTGGCAAGCTGGGGAGATAGCGGCTGGTAAGCCTTTCTTGTTACAAACTAAATTCGACGATCCGAAGTATTCCCCGCTTAATCAGATGCGGTGCTCGCCAGAGGCATTCTTGGACCTGCCGAAGAGTACCTCCGATGCGGCGTGATTTTACCAAGCGCAGGACGGGTGTGCCACGGAGAAGCTTTTTTGGTCATAGTTCGGCCCGCCAAAGCGTCCGCTATTACTAAATGAACAGATGGCCCAGTGGGCCGAGCTCCATAGGATATCCAGTTCTGCCATGAAGGACGTCATAGTCCGACTATGGCCTACTGAGCCCATTCCGAATAGTTACTTCGGTTTGGTGCAGCGGCTTCTGGATGCAGTGCCACGTATCGACGCCGTTAAGCGTTCAATGTGCATTGAAGGTGCACGGATGGCCTTTGCCCGTGTCAAAACATACTGGGAGAAGATGAAGGCCACCGACGTTGCAGCGAGGAGTCCCCTCAAGGGTAAGGACCATCACGCACCCGAACATTATTTCGAGGACGTCTTAGAGGGTACCCGCTTGATAGAGGGTCACTGCTCGAAAGATATGATATTCGAATGAAATATATTGAAATTGTAAAAGACAATATTATGATAATATTATGATATTTGCTTAAAAGCTTTTGGTTCCTCCGGTGTGTCCATTTTTGTATAATCTGAAACTTTTCTAGTCGTCGGCTTCAGCCCCGTCATAGAAAATATGGGGGTGTTCGGAAAAGCACTTGATCACTCTTAACCCAATGTCTTGGTCCATGAAGGAGGTGTCAATGCGGTGAACGAGGCAATCGGACTATAGGGCGTTAACACTTTCACTTAGCCATAGGAGTTTTATGGTGGGTCTACGATATAAACCCTGGTATGTACGCGGTTATCCCAATGTGGTACGTGTACATGTATGACCTGAAGAAAGGTCCTTCGTGTAATACGGATGGAAGCCCGAAAGATTCCGATAAGTCATCGAGTGGTTGACCAGCTCTCGCCGCATCATGACAGTCAGTTTTTGGCTTTCTCTACTGGGGTGTTTGACCAGATGAATCGGAAACACAATCGCAATAGTTGACCAGATGAATCGGAAACACAATCGCAATCGATAGAGAGGAACATAAGGTAGCAAGCACAGGAGCCGGGCAACCCAACTATTGACCCAAGACCTGATTCAGAGCTGATGCATATAAGGCCAAACTCACGACGCCGAAGTATGCTATAAAGTTGTTCGGACTTGTTGGCAATTTATTTTTTCCCCATATCGAGCCCCTAGCGAGTTATGTGAGGGCGTGTGAAACAACACAAGGAACAAAATGCAGTTTTTTTAGAGAAAAGTGAATATTAGATACAAATTATATTCAATAGAACTTGAGTGATATGCCAATCGTTGTTTTGTATATAATAATGCCACGACCCCGGCTATTTGACATGCTAAGGGTCGACGGCTGAGGTAGAAGGCACTTTACAGGCTCGCAAAATAGAGAGTGCGGTCTACAAAAAGTTGTTTTGGACCTCCTGTCGCACGTCTGCGCCGCCTTTCCTCTATGAAGGGGCTCCTTAAAGGGAGTAGCTTTTGGATGAATGTATAAACCGGTACTCCGATAGAGTCGGTGAGATGACCAGCCTACGAGTCACCTGTGGTAAAGGATAATGAAAAAGAAAGAGTGGTTAGAAAAGAAAAGAAGGAGGTTATGGGAGTACTTGTAGGGCCGTCCGTATTGTGCCTCCGCCGATGCCCATGGTATTTTAAGTGCATTCTTATGTACGCGCGGTACATATTTCGCGGGTGTATGAGGCGGACGACGGAAGCCGAACTGCTAGTCCCAGTCCATAATTGGTCGGTCCTGCTGAATGGAGACCGGCGGCTTAATGGCCGACAAGGTATGCAGTTTAATAAGACCGATTTGTACTCCGGCTGGAGGGAACGTAGTATGATCCTCAGTCCGGAGGGAGTGCATCTCATGCTCCTCTATAGGGGCGTGTGTCATGTATACCATGTTCACTATTTTTTACCTCAGGGGGAAATTGCTTTTGACCCTCGGTATTTGGTTGGTGAGTCTCTTCGTCATCGCTATCACTGGGCGGCCTTTCCCCTTGTGTTCGGCGTTGAGCTTGCCGGCCTGCTTGAAGACCCAATAGCTTCTGTTGGTGTGATTAGCTGGTTTATTGGGGTTGCCATGAATCTGGCAGGGCCGATCCAATATCTTGTCTAAATTGGATGGTTTGTCTCGGTTTGCCTTGAATGGATTTTACTGTTGACCGGGTTTGGGGCCACTGAATCTGGCGTTGACCGCTGTGTCGCGCGTTCTTTCATTATCATTGCGACGTTTGTGTTTGCTGCGTCGAGGTTTTCCATTGTCGTTTCGGACTTTGGAAGTGCCCGGATCGTTGGTGTTGTTACTTCTACGAGCGAGCCAGCTATCTTCTCCCGCGCAAAAGCGGGTCATCAGAGCGGTAAGGGCTGACATGGATTTTGGTTTTTCTTGACCGATGTGGCGGGCGAGCCACTCGTCCCGTACGCTGTGTTTGAAGACCGCTAGGGCTTCCACGTCCGGTTAGTCGATGATTTGGTTCTTTTTAACTAAGAACCTAGTCTAGAGCTTCCTGGCCGATTCTCCGGGCTGTTGAACTATATGGCTTAAGTCATCGGCATCTGGTGGCCGGACATATGTACCTTGGAAGTTGTCGCGGAAGGCGTCCTCCAAATCCTCCCAGTTGCCAATAGAGTTTTCGGGCAGACTGTTTAACCAGTGCCGAGCTGGACCTTTGAGTTTTAACGGGAGGTATTTGATGGAATGAAGGTCCTCTCCGTGGGCCATGTGGATATGGAGAAGGAAATGCTCGATCCATACCACGGGGTCAGTTGTTCCATCATATGATTTGATATTTACGGGTTTAAACCCTTCTGGGAATTCATGCTCCATTACTTCATCCGTGAAGCAAAGAGGGTGTGCGGCGCCTCTATGTTGGGCCACATTGCGACGTAGCTTTCATGGAGTCAGTCTACGGTTTTCGGTCCGGGTGTGACTAGGCTTGTCATGTCTGAATAGATAGCCGTTGTCATGTGTCGGGGCACGTCCTTGCGATCCGTAGATCGATCTGGTATGTCCTGCTCTATTGTCCAGGTCCTGCCAAAGGTCATATGTATGACCGTGAGCTGTTTTACCTCTGCTTTTACGATGAGGCGGGGCAGGCTGGTGTTCGGCTTGAGTTGCCGCTTTATCCCGACCACGTGGTGGTCGGTCAGCCGCACTGCGCGATGATGGTATGTGCTCCGGCGCCTCGTCGTTGAACTGAGGTAGCAATCTGCGCTTCAGGTAGCTTTTGGCTGGGCGCTTGAGGCCGTGTTCTTCCGCTGCTAGGACATCAGTCCATCTGTCATTGAGCAGATCTTGGTCAGCATGAAGCTGTTCCTGCTTCTTTTTCAGGCTCCTTGTAGTGTCTATTAGCCGGCGCTTTAAAGTGCTCCTGCTCCTGAGGTTCCTCAGGCATGATAAAGTCCTCGCTGCTGAGGCTCACCTCATCCTGAGAGAGTGGAAGATAATTACTGTCCTCCGAGTTGTCGTTTATGACATGTTCGTCAGGGCCAACTTGCCCGTTTTCCCGTTCCTCTTGTTTGGAGGTTATCTCAATGGGGTCTTTGTTATCTTTGGCATCATCTGGGATATTAATTCCCCCTGTGCCAGTATCCCCGTCTTTTCCATGACACGACTTATAGTGATGCCGCTGACGGCTGCGTTTTGGTTGTATCACAGGAGGTTCGTCCTCAACTGGTTCTTCTTTGTCATCGTCGCTAGTTCTTTTAGGTGTATCCACCATGTACACGTCGTAAGAAGAGGTGGTCGTCCAGCGTCCGGTAAACGGCGGGTCTTGGCCCGGCTCCTCATCAGCATCGTCGTCCATACCGTCGATGTCTTCGAGCCGTAATCGAGCGTGTCGATTAAGTCTTCGACAGTGTGTATGAAGTGGGCGGTGGGTGGGAAGCAAAATTCTCCGGCGTCAGCCTCCAGTTCGAACTAGATACAATTCGGCTATGAGCCCCCTGCTAAGGATAGAGCTCTTAACGAGTTCAACACGTCGCCCAAAACCGAGTGCCGTAAGATATCAGCGGAGCTGAATTCGACGATCGATGACCGATCAAGCTCAACGTACGTGGACGCGCAAGGTTCGAAACCTATAGCCGAAGACGAGTCCATGGTTCTGGTGACACAGATGTCACTTGAAGTTAAGTCTGTGTGCGGCTCCAACGCCGCTGAGTCTGCAGCTTCCGCAGCGGGGTTGAGCTTCCCGTCCTCAGATGGCGCGATCTGCTCCGGATCTGTCGGCATTCTAGGAATGGGGGTCCCCAGACTTGCCTGCCTGCGACCCACGGCGTGGCTCTACAAGTGGGCCCATACGACCCATTTTCACCAACAAGCATTCAAGACCCTCGCGAGGGGCCAATCCTCGTGAGGCGGACGACACAAGACCTCCTCGGGAGCAGCCTCACCAGGCTGGCTCGCGAGGGGTGGAGAGATCAAGGCCCAACAAACCTCGCGAGGTTCCAATGACGTGAGCCATGACGATCGAGACCAGGCGGGCACCAGGCGGGCGCCAGCACACACAGTGTCCTTGTTTCCTCTTTGGTGCTAAGGAGGCAAGAGCAGACAAGGAGTATCGAGGCATCAGGCAAAGGCTTCCATATCGGTGCAACAAGACCAAGACCAGCAGGACAACGAGATGGAGGTCATCATGGCGCCCAAGACGGCGTCACCACCAGAGCCTTTGGCAGGCGAAGACCTCTTTTGTCAGGATAGCTTGTACTAGTTGTATCCCTTCGAATTTGGCCATTGTGGGATCCCTTCCCGCTCAATATTTGGGAAGAGGACCAGGGCCTCTATAAATAGGACTAGCCACCACCATAGCTGGGGACGGATGAGACCCGGATCATCGAGATCAACCTCAGCCACACAAATCCACCAAGCACAAGAACACCTCACCTCGCGAGGCTATTCTTCCCCTTGTAACTGTTCATCCTCAGCCCGAGAGGCAATACACCGCACCACATTGGAGTAGGGCATTACACCGCAATGGTGGCCCGAATCAGTATAAATCTTGTGTCTCTTGTGTTGCGAGTTTGTCGAGCTAGGCCGTGAGATCGTGGAGAATGTGAGCTAGAGAGGGGGAGAGATCTTCGTGCGCACCCTAGTGTTTGAACCTTGAGGGTATTGTCGGAACCTGAAATCCGACATTTGGCGCACCAGGTAGGGGTGCGCCGAAGCTTTCCTTCCGTCACTCCACGTCCCATCGCTTCGTCACTCCACCAAGTCCATGGCCGACGATCGCTGGGCTCGCGCTAAGCGCCGGGCCGGCCTCGCCGCCCGCGTCGCTCAGATGTACGGCTCCCGTTGGCGGGCCACCCCATTGTTCTCCGTCGTCACCGGTCCGGTGGTAAACGAGCAGCAAGCCTCTTCGCTGCTTCCCTCTGTGTGTCGTGACGGCCACACCGCCACCCCGTCGCTGACTCCGGCCGGCTCGTCATCTCACACTCGCCGCCCACCCACGGATGCGCAGGCTGGGCTGCTCATGGCACGCGAGCTCCTGCGCTTCCATCTAGTTGACGACCTCTATGAGGACTGGCTGGACCACATCGCCGAGCTCGTCAGCGCCGCGAGAGGCTCCCCTGCACCGTCCCTCTCGCTGCCTCGCCCGCCCCCAGCTGCGGGCGGTGTGGCTCACGGAGTGCCTCCGCCTCCTCCGCAACAAGATGGCACCCTTGCACCGAGGCGTGCGGTTCAGGGAGCACCTCAGCCTCCCCCACGTCAAGATGGCGTCCTCGCTCCAAGATACGCTGCCCAGTGGCGCGACCCACCGTGCCACGTGCCAGCGCACGAAGAAAGAAGCTGGCAAGAGATTCCTCGCCCACAAGCAAACGCTCCACCACTCCCAGCTCCGGAACGCCAGGATTACTTGTTGCGAAAGGGCCATGCGCCGCATGCCGCGGTGATGCAGGGACACCACAACCAAGCCCTGCCTCCACGATGACCCGCGGTGGCCACGGCGGGCTGGCGCGCCTTCACCCTCGAGCTACGTAGCGTCGCCTAGCCAGGAAAGTTCAAGCCAGGCCTGCCTCCGTGCTACGAAGGCACTCCATACCCCGCGGAGTTCCTGCAGCTCTATGAGCCGAGCATCGAGGCGGCCAATGGCGATGAGAAAGTCATGGCGAACTAGTTCCCCATGGCTCTCAAGGATGGCACACGCTCCTGGCTCCTGAACCTGCCTCCAGGCTCCATCTCTTCCACGGACGAGATGTGCGACCGCTTCATCGCCAACTTCCAGGGCACTCACGACCGGCCCCCGGCTATGGGTGACCTACACCGCATCAAGCAACAGCCATGGGAGACCCTCCAGAAGTACATCCAGCGCTTCAACAACGTTCATCTCAAGATGCTCAAGGTGACGGACGAGGCCATCATCTCTGCGTTCTCCGATGGCATCCGCGACGTCAAGATGAAGGAGGAGCTCGCCATCCACGAGGAGTTGTGCACATCCCTAGAGCTGTTAAACCTAGCGACCAAGTGCGCAAGGGCTGAGGAAGGGCACCTTTCTCTTCTCGAGCTCCCAGCTGCCGACCTGGAAGAGAAGAAAGCCAAGGCCAAGGATGTGAAGCGCAAGGGAGTGGCCGCACTCACGGCAGAGCCGGACACGAAGCACGGCAGGGACCAGCCTGAGTCATCCTAGAGCAGCCGACCGTTCTGCACCCTCCACAACGTGCACAGCCACAACACCAATGATTGTCATGAGCTCAGAGCTATGTGCGACAGACACTTCGGTCGATGCCCCGAGCGCAACGACTGAGGCTACGGCCGAGGAGGAGGACACGGCGGAGGATGCTGGGACGACCGGGTCACACGCCAGGAGTGGCGCGACCGGCCTGGTGAGGATAGCTGGCAGGATCAGCCTCGCGAGGGCGCCTAGAGGGATCAGCTTCGCGAGGACCGTCCTCAGGGCAATGCTGGGCTTCCTCCACTGCCGCCACCACCCAGAAGGAACGACGACCACCACCAAGACGAGGGGGCTGGGGGCTTCTAGGAGCCGCGTGCTATCGCCTGCATCTTGGGCGGAGCTCAAGCCCCAGCCTCACAGCGTATCTTCAAGCATTTTGCTCGCGAGGTGAATGCAGTCCTTACGAAGCTCGATGATGTACAACCGCTCAGGTGGTCAAAATGCGCCATTACCTTCAGCTCAGCAGACCAGCTCAAGTGCGCGGCCACCGCTGGCACTCTCCCGATGCTCTGTTCACCCGTTATCAGCAACGTGCAAGTCACCAAGACTCTCATCGACGGCGGCGCATGGCTTAACATCCTGTCCGTCGAGATGTTCGACAACCTTCAAGTGCCCTACGATCAACTTCAGCATACCAAGCCTTTCTCAGGAGTAACCGACGCCTCCACCACTCGGATAGGACAAGTCCGCCTCCCAGTCACCTTCGGACAGCGCGACAACTACCGCACCGAGCTCATCGACTTCGACGTCGCCCACAACCGTTTGCCATACAATGCCATCCTCGGGTATCCAGCCCTGTCAAAGTTCATGGCGGTGACCCACCATGGTTACAATGTCCTCAAGATGCTAGGAAGCGGCGGAATAATCACGGTCCCCTGCGAAGAAAGAGACGCGTTGTGCTCCCTTGAGCGCGCCTTCCAAGCTGCAGCAATCGACGACCCTGACGGCAAGGGCGAGTACCCTCCCGAGTCCATCCCCACGAAGAAGAAGCAGTTACTCCGTGTTGGGCCTCAGGAGAACGGCGCCACAAGAGGCTCCACGTCAGGATCAGCGCCCGCACTTGGGGCGCCTCCCTCTGTCGCATAGGAAGGCACGCCCAGCGCCCTCCTCGGGTAGGGCTCGAGGGCTCTCTTCTGGAGGGCCTCAGACCTTGCCTACATTATGAGGGAGGCTCTCGGGCACAACGTGGAGGCGTGCTTCGCGACACATTTCCCTCAGGAGGGCGCCAGGCGAGGAGCACCTGCCGCTCAGGAGTTCGTCGACAAAGCCACTCAGCAATTCGCGGCGGCCGCCGCCCACCTGGCGCCGCTCCCCACCCTGGCGAGGGTGGTGGGCTGCGTGTCTACATCGCCATCCCAAGGCTTAACCGGGCCGCATCTCAGGAGCGCTTTTGGCCTTCGCGTGCTGGACGCTACGAGTGTCCACCGCACAACTACGTTCGCATGCCATTCGGCCTGCCGAGCATGGCTGCTGGCTTCCAGTGCAACCTGCGGCGCATCATGGCGGTTCAGGAGGACAGGCATCACGCCGTCCTGGCGGAGATGGCAACGGTCCTCAAGGAACCGTCTAGGACCCCAGAGCCTCCCGAGGCTCACGGACCCGGTGGCTCGTGAGGAGCAACCCCTTCGCCGCGTACCTTCAGCTGCCTCAACACCCCTTCATCAACAGAACCAAGTGACATTTTCCAAGTTCATTTAGCTAGGAGCGCCCTCAGGGCTGCATCATTCCCAGGCCGCGTGGGCCCGTCCCTGCGGCATGTATCCCTTCTTGTTTATGTCTTTAGCTTACCTTGCGGGGGCGCTTCTCGGGCTGCATCATCCCCAAGCTACTCGGGCCTGACCCAGCGGCATGTTTGCTTTTCATGCATAATCTATCTATGTGTATCACCTGCTTGATTGTCACCTACAATGGGATCCGCGCGCCGACCGTCCTTCTTCTGGACCCTTCGCATGAGAGGGTTAGGCACGACATCTGTGCTCGGGCCCGTCCCTGCAGCGTCGACAAATCCAACGGCTGAGCTCTGTCTGGTGGGCCGGTCCTGTTCATGTCACCTCCTGGGGCCATTGGTGCTTGGCCTTCTCATGCGATAACTTTAGGAGATTCGTCTGGCGTAGGTTGTCTAACCACCTTGTAGGACCACCACAACCATCAAGAATCAGACCAGGTGCAACCCGCCTTGAGGTAGGGCCTCATGAGTCCCGCACTGGCTCACGAGTTCCCGGGTACACCTCCTCCAGCCCTGCCGTCCAAGCCATGTGTCAGGGCGGGGTTGTACACGCCCCGGGAGCTCTCCATAGTAGGGAGTCCCCTCCCACAAGCCAACAATGGACGGGCGATCACCACGGCGATTTGTTCCTATCCTCACGCTAACCTGCAGGAACTCCCTGAGGACTACAACAGGCGGTACCACGGACTCTCTCTATTCTCCCATGCGATTCGCTTGCACGTTAAAAGGGGGGCTCCCGAGCATCGCGCCTCAGGAGCTCTTACTGGCTCTCCAGCCCTCACCCCCTGGCGTTGACCACGGCATCGCGACCTGGCGAAGCAGCGGCGGCTGAGCTCGCTCAAGGGCCGGGACCTGAGGACGCAAAGCACTCAGGAGAGCATGAAGAAGAGGGGAGGCTCGCACAGGCCTAACCTAGCTACCCAACAGCGGTCGACGCCCAAGTCTGGCGCAACACGAAGAACCAGCTCCGGAACGCCAAGATAAGTCTTGTACCTGGACCGACCTAGCGCTACGGCATAAGATCCTCGCTTTTTCGCTGCCCTGCTGCGGCAACGTCGCCTCCCTTTACCATCCTCAGGTAGCTACTTGCATGCTAAAGGGGACCTCTTGAGCATCGCGCCTCAGGAGCTCTTATTGGACCTCGGCCCGCTCACCTCCTGGCCTTGACCACGGCATCGCGACCTGGCATACTAGCGACGGCTGCAGCCTGCCTAGGGACCGGGACATGTCGGCGTAGAGCACCAAGCTGCCACGGGGTTGGAAAGGGGAAACCTAGCCTTAGGAGGACGTGCGTTCACAAATTTTCATAATAAGAATGATATGAACAAAGGACATTACAGATGCTTTACACGCCCTCGTGGGGTCTGTTTCGATTCCTCACAGGGAACAAAAGGAAAGGAATCCCTAGGAGCTCTATCTACACGCGTCGGACGACACTGACGCCATCATCCACAGTGGGCCACGAAAGGTTGACGCCAACCCCATCCAGATCAGCGGCAGCGACGGCCAGTCGTTGCGGCCCTGCTCCGGGATCGGCAAGAGCTTGGCGACACGTAGCTATCATCGGTCGTCTCCGGAGACTCCACCAGCTCGGGACACTCGCTGGACCACCAGGAGTCACCACGGTCACTGGAGGAGCTGCAGGCGAGGCCCGGCGCCCGCTGCTGCACCGTCCTAGCGACCTCCTTCAGGACAACACTCCAAGCGGTGGCCTTCCTCCTCAAAGACCTTCAAGAACAGTGTGAAGGCGCCATCATACTCGAAGTGGATGGCGAGGGCGCCATTCACACGGCAGGCTCGGGCGATCTCGCCCCAGCCTCGAGTCATGAAGATCCTCCCGGAGGCGATGGCCTCAACTTCCTCTCCAGTTGCTGGGGCGTCACAGTCGGCATGCTGCATCCAAAGCTCGAGAGGGCCTCTCGGCGGCATCTCGGCGGTGAAGAACTCTAGAAGGCGAATCCAAGTGCTCGGGGGCATCACCGCCCACAACACGAACTCGCGCAAGGAGTCCGCGACGTGGACCCCTCGGGCGACGGCATGCGCCTCGGCGGCATGGGCGGCCACGGCCTTGGCGCGGGCGGCGGCGCTCATCGCCCCTCCCTCCGGAACCACCGGCGTGAGCATACAAGGGCAACGGGTACCCAGGAGGCGGCCTTTCATACCACGGCCGCGACACCACCGGCCTCACGACCATCTCGTGACCATGGGACCTCCTCTTCTTCGGCGGGAGAAGCTCATGCTCGTTGAGGGGAGTCTTGCCCTTCTCCACGGCCGAGAACCTCCGAATCGGTGCCATGATTACACCAGCAAGGAGGGAAGCAAGAAAGGAGAAGAAGCAAGGAAGAGACGGGTGATGGGGGCTCCGCCCCCACTTCCCATTTTAAGCTAAGAGAAGGCCAACCGCCGGCCTCCATGATCTAAGGTAATAATTATGGTTTTTCCACGCATGCAGTAGGGACTCGTCAAGTCGGGCAGTTGCCGAGGCAGCGTGGGAAGCGGAGACGCCCACGTACAATGGACCGCCAAGCGTCGACCAAGGCCGCAGGCTATTGGGGCCCGCGACGCTCCGCACTTGCCCTTTGACTTCACCTCGAAGCCAAGCCCGAGCGCGTCTTGGGCCCGGGGGCTACTGTCGGTGTTCTGGGAATGGGGGTCCCTAGACTTGCCTACCTGCGGCCCATGGTGTGGCTCTGCAAGCGGGCCCATACGGCCCATCTTCACCAGCAAGCATTCAAGACCCTCGCGAGGGGCCAAGCCCCGCGAGGCAGACGACATGAGACCTCCTCGGGAGCGGCGTCAGCAGGCTGGCTCGCGAGGGGCGGAGAGATCAAGGCCCAGAAACCTCGCGAGGTTCCAATGAACTGAGCCATGATGATCGAGACCAGGCGGGTGCCAGCATGCACAGTGTCCTTGTTTCCTCTTTGGTTCTAAGGAGGCAAGCGCAGACGGGGAGTACCAAGGCATCGGGGAAAGGTTTCCATATCGGTGCAACAAGACCAAGACCAGCAGGACAATGAGATGGAGGTCATCGTGGAGCCCAAGACGGCGTCACTACCAGAGCCTTTGGCAGGCGAAGACCACTTTTGTCAGGATAGCTTGTACTAGTTATATCCCTTCGAATTTGGCCGTTGTGGGATCCCTTCCCGCTCAATATTTGGGAAGAGGACTTGGGCCTCTATAAATAGGACTAGCCACCACCATAGCTGGGGACGGATGAGACCCGGATCATCGAGATCAACCTCAGCCACACAAACCCACCAAGCACAAGAACACCTCACCTCGCGGGGCTGTTCTTCCCCTTGTGAGTGTTCATCCTCAGTCCGAGAGGCAATCCACCGCACCACACTAGAGTAGGGTATTACACCGCAACGGTGGCCCGAACTAGTATAAATCTTGTGTCTCTTGTGTTGCGAGTTCGTTGAGCTAGGCCGTGAGATCGTGGAGTGCGTGAGCTAGAGAGGGCGAGAGATCTTCGTGCGCACCCCAGTGTTCGAACCTTGAGGGTATTGCCGGAACCCGAAATCCGACAGGATCTAAAGCTGGAGCAGCTATAGGTACTATCTCCTGGGTATGTTCCGATGACAGATTTACGTCATGTTCATCGTGGTGGCAGAGAGCGGTTGCCTGGTCTCGAATCCATCGAAGATCAAGTCTCCGCGGATATCCGCGATGTAGATCAAGCCTCCAAATCTAACCTGATGGCCAGGGGCGTAGCTTTCGATCAGCTCCAGATGATCAAGTGAGTTGGCCCGCAGCGCGAAGCTGTCGAATACGAATATTTGTTCGGGGAGGAAGACTTCCCCTTGGACAACGTCATTGAAGATGGTAGAAGGAGCCATCAATCCCTTTGATGACGGCACAGTGGAACTCTCAATGAAAGCACCAATGTCGGTGTCAAAACCGGCGGATCTCGGGTAGGGGGTCCTGAACTGTGCGACTAAGGTTGATGGTAACAAGAGACGCGGGACACAATGTTTACCCAGGTTCGGGCCCTCTCTCTGGAGGTAATACCCTACTTCCTTCTTGATTGATCTTGATGAATATGAGTATTACAAGAGTTGATCTACCACGAGATCGTAATGGCTAAACCCTAAAAGTCTAGCCCGTCTGACTTTGATTATGAGGATCTATCTATGGACCTAGCCCTCCGGTTTATATAGACACCGGAGGGATCTAGGGTTACATAAGCTCGGTTGCAGAGAAAGGAATCTTCATATTTGGTCGCCAAGCTTGCCTTCCACACCAAGGAGAGTCCCATCCGGACACGGGTAGAGTCTTTGGTCTTTGTATCTTCACAGCCCATCAGTCCGGCCCATGTCCAATAGGTTGGACGCGCGAGGACCCCTTAGTCCAGGACTCCCTCACCAGTTACCCTAGTTACTCATTCGAGTAGCTCGGGCACCTCGACCGTGTGTCCCCATAGTGCCCATGTTGAGTGGGCTTCACTTCTCGCTACTCCCACAGCCCCTATGCTCCAGCCTCATCCCGAACCTGCCCCTGAGGGAGTGCCGTCGAGGCAACGTCTTTGTGTTACCTTAACCCGGAGGTTTATGTTAACATTGTCAGTTCAGGATCCGAGTCCGGCTCAGGAGAGGACCCAACAGGACTAGCAGAGCACTAGATCGTCAGAGTACCCGAGGTTATCATGATGCTTGGATGTACGGATGTAGTCGTACTTGTCATGATGTTTCATGTATGAGCGTAGTCGTACCCGTCATGATGTTTCCTTTCATGTATGAGTCTATGTATAATTATCTCAGAACTTTTTATTATTCGCCTTGATTTCTCGTTGCTTTCTTTCGGGCTTTGTCACTTGCTTTTCTTCCCCTTTTATGGATGTTGCTCGTCTCGGTTGCTTCATATTGGGAAAAACAAACAATAGGATGACGTGGGGAGGTAGCAGCAGTCACGCTAGTGAGGATGTCCCTGTTCGTTGTTCGGCAAGACAGGCAGGGCATTCCCCCAAGCCATATCGACAACCACCACCTACACTGCCACATCCGCCAACCACTAAACAAATCATGTGCATGTCCGAAGAGAGAAGAAGCAATAATCTGCTTGAGCTATTGAAAAGTGTGCAAGCTATGGTTGGGCAGGATGGAAATCAGAATGGCCATCACTCCAAATTATCAGATTGTCAGAGACTAAGCCTCCCAGTTTCGCTCAAGTTATCGATCCTTTGGAAGCCGATGATTGGTTGCAGACTATTGAGAATAAGCTTGAAATTGCCCGCACCGAGGAAGCCGATGAGGTTCCATTTGCTACACACTATATTGAGGGAGTTGCCTCTATATGGTGGGATAATGCCAAAGCTATGTGGCTTACAGATGATGATATTACTTGGGATAAATTCAAGGACCATTTATGCGAGTACCACATTCCCACCGGTATTATGAAAGTCAAGCAGCCTGAATTCCTCGCTCTCACCCAAGGAAGCCTGTCAGGAAGTGAGTATCTACATAAGTTCAACCATTTGGCCCGTTATTCCCTCTATGATGTGGCTACAGAACAAAGGAAGATCGAGATTCCTTGGAGGACTCAGCCAGCACCTCCGATGCACACTCAGCATGTTCGACTTCCTTGACTTTCAGCCTTTGGTAAACAAGGCCCTCATTGCAGAAAGAGAACACAAGCTCGTGCACGACAATAAGCCCGCTAATAATGATCATAAGAGCAAGTTCGAGCCTAAGAAGGATGGGCAGCCAGTGTAGAGGACTCGTACCTGGCAACAGTCACAGGTTGAGTTTAAACCCAATTGGCAGCAGAATCTTAACAAGACCACTACCCAAGTCAAGAATATCGTGACCAACCCAGTGAGCGAAGATTTTCATCGTAGCAATGCATGTTTTTCTTGTGGACAAACAGGACACTACGCCAGACAGTGCCCCACAAACGGCACATGAAATGCTACATTCAAGCCGCAAGTTAATCACATGGGACCATACCCTGGCCAAAAGACCATCCAAGGGCAAGTTCATCACCTCTCCGCAGAAGACGCCCAAGAGAACCTAGAAGTCATCATTGGTATGTTTTTGTTAATTGCATACCTGCAATAATTTTGTTTGATTCTGGGGCTTCCCATTCTTTTATTTCGTGGAGTTTTGCTGCCCAGAACAAGTTTTCTTGCTTGATTTTGGAAAAGAGTATGATGGTACAATCCCCGGGATCGTTGCTCAAAAGCAATCTGGCCTGCCGTAATTTAGAGATTGACATCGAGGGAGTCATGTTCCCCGCCTCGTTTATAGTCATCGAGTCTGGCAAGTTGGATATTATTTTGGGAACGAACTGGCTAACCAAACATCAAGTATGCATCAACTGTGCGACTAGAGAAGTCACATTGACCAACCAAGAAGGCCAAACTACAAAATTCTTTGCCCGAAGAAGCATGCCTGTCGGTGTCAAAACCGGCGGATCTCGGGTAGGGGGTCCCGAACTATGCGTCTAAGGCGGATGGTAACAGGAAGTAGGGGACACGATGTTTACCCAGGTTCGGGCCCTCTTGATGGAGGTAATACCCTACGTCCTGCTTGATTGTTCTTGATGATATGAGTATTACAAGAGTTGATCTACCACGAGATCATAGAGGCTGAATCGTAGAAGCTAGCCTATGGTATGATTGTATGTTGTCCTACGGACTAAACGCTCTGGTTTATATAAACACTGGAGGGGGCTAGGGTTACACAAGGTCGGTTACAAGGGAGGAGATATACATATCCGTATTGCCTAGCTGGCCTTCCACGCCAAATAGAGTCCCATCCGAACACGGGACGAAGTCTTCAATCTTGTATCTTCACAGTCCAACAGTCCGGCCAAAGGATATAGTCCGGCTGTCCGGAGACCCCCTAATCCAGGACTCCCTCAGTAGCCCCCGAACCAGGCTTCAATGACGTTGAGTCCGGCGCGCAGTATTGTCTTCGGCATTGCAAGGAGGGTTCTTCTCCAAATCTTGAATATCTGTTAAGTAGTGTCTGGTCCCCATAAATGTTGGACTTCTTGGCTTCTGCGCCCAATAAGGGCTATCTTCCACGTGTCGAGCGAATGCGAGGAGCCAGGGTGTTTTTACATTCGCCCCTAGCCAAGTAAGTAAATCATCTATTAAAGGGATGGGGATTCTTAGATCCCATCCACACCATCTTCCCACAACGAGAATCCATCGGAGCATGCTCGGAAAAATCCATTCCATCATGGCCAGCCACCGTAGCTCCTCCTCTCGCTCCCGTAGCCCAAAGGCCGGTGATTGGGAGAAGTGTTCCATCCTGCACGGCTAATTAGTAGAGTTGCAGACCCAGGGATTTCTCCCTCCGGCGTATATGGTCCCCATCCAAGCCGGGCTCGCCACTTATAATGGTGGGGAGAAAGCAGAGAGCTTACCCAATCCCTCCAAGGGGGAGCGGGTATTCCTTGTCCCTTACTTACTAAGGGGACTCAGATTTCCAATTCATCCGTTCCTCCGCGGACTCCTGGAGTTTTATGGCCTCCAGTTGCATAATTTCACCCCTGCTTCCATATTACACAACGCCGACTATGTTTCCATTTGCGTGTTCTTTTTGGGCTGCGAGGCTCATTTCGAGCTGTGGAAAAGGCTATTCTGCCTTGTGCCCAGCACACAGAAGGGGTCACTTTATCAAGTGGGAGGAGCCGAAATATGGCGCATCGCCGAGACCGGATTCCCATCCGGTACTCCAAAGAAGACGTCCGAAGACTGGCCTTCGGAGTGGTTTTACATGGAGGACGTCCCTCTTCCAGACCCTGTTCGGCGGGGTCTTCCTGAGTTCGACAATGCGCCTCTGAAGAAACATCAAAGTTGGCGCACATGGAGCCCCCAAGAGGAAGATAACAGAGAAGTCCTTTATCTGATGAACCCGATAAAAGCGTTGGCTCAATCAGGGTTGACAATAATCGAGGTTATGTCAATATGCATAATGCGGGGGGTGCAACCACTTCAATATCATGGGCACCCCCTGTGGTGTTTTAACGGGGAAGATGATGCCACCCGTTGCGGGCGCAAGGGCCCGGACTCACCTGCTGCTTTAGCAAAAGTTCTGTCCGAGTTGTTCAAGGGAGAGGAAGAGGAGTTCATCCACATTAAACCACGGGACGGATTCTCCATGTACAACCCTCCAAGCTGGGTGAGTCGTACCCTTTTCACTCTCAACCTTCCCGCACTCTTCATCGTAGGTACTCACCTTGCCATTTAATGGCAGGAACTGCGAAAAGCGATAAAGGAGGTCAATAGCCCAGCTCCACAACCCGAGGACCCTGGCCGGGGCCTTGATCCCGGACTTGAAGAGGATCCAGACATATTCGTGGAGCTGATAGACAGGCAATTCTATCAGTTGAGCTGCCATGATGCCATGGTGGCCATAACGGCCGACCATCTGCGACTACTCCCTGCGTCGCACGTAAGAAAAACCAAAGTCCCAACTCCCCAAAAAGGATCCCCTTTTATGCACTTCACCTACCGTACACATATGGTGTCTTACAGGGAAGGCCTTCGGAACGCCGTGCCGAACCTGCAGCAACTCGACAACAAGAGGCACCGAAGCCAGGTAGGCAAAAAAGGAAGGCGGTCAGGACGGAGACGCCAGCACTGAGGTATAACACAAAACCTCATTCTGTGGTAGTCATCTTGCTTAAAATATAACGACATCCATGTTTCCTAGAAAAAATGCCCGCCGGACTATACCCGGAGAGGCCGCCGATCACGCCTCGACCAGTCGGGCTCCAGGGCAGGACATAGAGGCGGAAGCTAACGCGAGGCAGACGCCGGATGTTCCTCCTATAGAGGATGCGGACAGACTATCCGCTACGAATTCCGAAGTGGGGAGCGCCATGAATCACAGGCGTCGCCGAGCCATACTCCGTGACGCTTGTTTCTCACCAGAGGCATTTGATGCCTTCAATTCCGGAGACGCGTACATCCGTGCTGCTCAGAATGGTCTAGCCAGAGCCATGGATCAGTATGTAAGGGATATACGGGTAAGTAAATCTGACGATTATATGTATTAGTAGCCGCTGAGACTTGAAACAGTTGACACAACTGATTTAAGGATCATTTATTTGAGTAGGTTCTTACAGAGAAGAATTCCCAATTGTCTCAAGAGCTGAAAGAGTGCAAGGCCCAGCTAGGGGCTGCTATTGCCGCGTTGAGGGAGTCCGAGAAGGGTTCCTCTGGTAACACCTGTTTCCCTTGCAAAGAAGACATGTACCAGATAGTATGCGGCATGTATGCAAATCTAACAATAGATGTTGCAGGTGACCCCGGAGTTTGTCCGGAGGCTATAGTGGTGAATGCAGCACGTGCTGATCGACAGCTAAATGCTGGTGAGCGCGTGCTTATGCGAGTCAGGCAGGAGAAAAACAATCTCCAAGACGCCAATACCCGGCTGGGCGAGGAACTGAAAGATGTCCGGGCCCAGCTGGCGGAATCCGTAAAGGAGAATAAGCAGCATCGGTGCGACATTTTTAGTAAGTGCTTGAACGAACTTTTAAAGGAGTTCAGCGACGAAGCCGAGTAATAGAGTTGTGTCTGTAGGTATGCTGACGGGTCATCCCGCAGAAGAGATGCCCAGGTCTTCGGGTGATCTTCTACCAGAGCTCTCACAGCTGCACGAGCAAGTTCGGCAGATGATGCAGGGTATTGCCCAAGCCTTGTGGCCGTCTGCATCCCTACCAGGAGGCATGGGAGAGCTTGTAGAGAAGATCAAGGGAGCACAGCGGCGCTTCCGATTATGGAAGATATCAGCTTGCCGACAAGGTGCGAGGGAAGCCTGGGCTATGGTGAAGACACGATACACCAAAGCGGACCCAAACCACATGGCCGAGGTCAGACCCGTGGGGCCTGATGGGAAGGAGATCCCCGTCAGTTCAGTGTATGATCAAGTAGAATTAGCTGCAAAGTATTCACAACAGGATTGTAGGCTAGACAGCCTATTGGATGGCATAGAAGAAGAATTGAGTCAGCCTTAGTGACTGTGTACTTCAAGTGACATATGTAATGTCCCTAGCCAGATTGTAAATCATTTGTCATGGTGGACCTTTTCGCTTCGACCTCTGGACCCGATAGTCCGGAGTGTATCCGAGTACCTGCTCAATTATATAAAAACTGGGGTATGCATGCAAACCAAGCGTAGGGGTCATAAGTGCTTGAAAAGACAAGTACCCAACTAGCTATGTTATATTACATGGGTAGTAAGAAACGTATTCCAGAGATAATAGTTCCATTAAGGGTTCCTTTCCCTGGGTTCGCATGCCCTAATGTGCATGTCCGAACTGCAAAAAGGAACGCAGGCTGTAAACATCTGGGGGCATTTTTTCAAATTAAATAAAAGTCATCTTTTGTTCGCCGACCGAATATTCCCTTAAGAATGCTAGCTTTCGGCTTCACCCAGTCTGAGGTACACATCCGGCTGACCCGACAGTAACAATCACAAAGGTGCTCCCCTTATGCCCTAGCCGAATTAACGGGAATGTAGGGCACAAATACAAGAGCTAGGCAACCCAGCTTGGCCAAAACTTAAGTCATATCGATGCATATAATGGCAAAAAAGGTACATGCAGAATAATGACAATGTGCGGGACATAAAACCCAGAAAAATAATTATATTAAGCTTCTATGTAAGAAGCCCCCAGGTATAATGAGCGTGGCAAGCGCGATGCGATTGTGCAATCAAGACACAAGTTTAGCCTTTTAGGGCCGGGGTGAGAAAAAAAGAGAGGAAGAGAGAAAAAAACAGATATGCGAAAAATTGACGGGGGTGAGGAGACGAACATATAGTCCGGCGCTAGGTGTAGAATCTTCGGAGTCTGGCTGCATTCCATGGGTTTGGCTCGATTCGATTATCCGGTGCATCCCGCAGAAGGTACGCTCCACCGGTCAGAACTTGGTCAATAATGAAGGGACCTTCCCATTTGGGCTTGAGCTTGTTCTTTTTCTTCTTCGGCAGGCGTAGAACTAGTTCGCCAACGTTGTAGATTTTGGCCCGTACTTCTCTGCTGTGATACCTTCGAGCCTGTTCCTCATAAAAAGCGGAACGGGCCTTTGCCACGTCGCGCTCCTCCTCCAGGGCGTCCAAACTGTCCTGCCGATTGAGCTTGGCCTCTTTTTCTTTGTACATGTGCACTCGAGGTGAGTCATGAATTATGTCGCAAGGCAGAACCACCTCTATGCCGTACACCATAAGGAATAGTGTGTATCCGGTAGTGCAATTTGGCGTGGTCCGCAGCCCCCATAGTACGGAGTCGAGCTCCTCTACCGAGTGCGTGTGTGATTCCGTTAAGGACCGCACTAGTCTGGGTTTAATGCCGCTCATGATAAGACCATTTGCTCTCTCAACTTGACCGTTAGTTTGCGGGTGATAGACAGAAGCATAGTCGAGCTTGATGCCCATATTGCTGCACCAGAGTTTCACCTCATCGGCTGTAAAATTCGTGCCATTGTCAGTGATGATACTATGGGGGACGCCATAACGGTGTACAACCAAAGATATGAAGTCTATCACCGGTCCGGATTCAGCCGTTTGACAGGTTTGGCTTCTATCCATTTGGTGAATTTATCCACCATGACCAGTAAGTATTTTTTTCTTATGGGTTCCCCCTTTAAGGGGTCCGAACATGTCAAGCCCCCAGACCGCAAAGGGCCATGTGATGGGGATTGTTTGGAGGGCGGTGGGCGGCATATGGCTTTGGTTTGCAAAAAGCTGGCAACCGACGCAATGTTGGACCGGATGCTGCGCATTTGCCCGGGCCGTCGGCCAATAAAAACTTGTATGGAAGGCCTTGCTTACAAGGGCCCGGGCTGCGGCATGGTGGCTGCCGAGTCCAGGATGGATTTCTGCCAAAAGCTTCCGCCCTTCCTCTTCGGAGATGCACCTTTGAAGGACTCCGGTAGTGCTTTTCTTATAAAGCTCTCCCTCGTGGACCTTGTAGGATTTAAATCGCTGCACTATGCAGCGTGCCTCATTTTAGTCTTCGGGCAGTTCCTGCCTGGTTAGGTAGGCCAGGAATGGCTCTGTCCAGGGGGCGATGACGGCCATTATTACATGGGCTGAAGGTGTTATTTCAATGGCAAAGCCACCGATTGTGTCAGAGTGTTCGGTATCCGGTGTTGTGACCGGGTCCGGGCTCTTATTGCTGGTGTCCCCTTCCCATACCACGGATGGCTTAAACAGTTTTTCTAGGAAGATGTTAGGTGGGAGAGGGTCGCGCTTAGTGCCGAGATGGGCGAGGATATCCCCCGCCTGATTATTTTCCCGGGCCACATGGTGGAATTCAAGCCCCTCGAACCGAGCTGACATTTTTAGAACGGCATTGCGATATGCCGCCATTTTTGGATCCTTGGCATCGAAGTCTCCATTTATTTTGGATATTGCCAGGTTTGAATCCCCCCACACCTCCAGGCGTTGAATGCCCATGGAAACTGCCATCCGGAGACCGTGCAATAGGGCCTCGTATTCGGCTGCATTATTGGAGTATTTGTATAGTATTTGGAGTACGTATTGAACTGTATCTCCGATGGGGGACGTCAGGACAACGCCAGCCCCCAGACCAGCCAGCATTTTAGAGCCGTCGAAGTGCATGATCCAATTAGAGTACGCGCCGTACTCTTTAGGGAGTTCGGCTTCTGTCCATTCGGTGATGAAATCAGCCAGCACTTGCGACTTGATGGCTCGCCGTGGTTTGTATGTTATGTCGAACGGGAGGAGCTCGATGGCCCATTTGGAAATCCGGCCCGTGGCATCGCGGTTGTTTATTATGTCATTGAGTGGTACTTTAGAGGCCACCCTGCTTGAACACTCTTGAAAGTAGTGTTGTAATTTCCGGGATGCCATGAATACCGCGTATGCTATCTTTTGGTAATGTGGGTACCATGATTTGCATGGAGTGAGGACAGTAGATACATAGTATACCGGCTTTTGAAGCGGGAATTTATGTCCATCTGTCTCTCGTTCGACCATGAGCACTACACTTACAACTTGGTGCGTTGCTGCTATATATAATAGCATTGGTTTGCCGACATTTGGTGCGGCCAAGATTGGGTTGGTGGCCAGGATGGCTTTTATGTCTTCCAATACCGCCGTGGCTGCGTCCGTCCACTCGAAGTGTTTGGTGCACCGAAGAAGGCGATAAAGGGCGAGTGCCTTTTCTCCTAATCGGGAGATAAAGTGGCTTAAGGCTGCCACACATCCAGTTAACTTTTGTATTTGCTTGAGGTCGGTTGGGATAGCCAACTGCGACAGGGCTCGGATTTTAGCTGGATTTGCTTCAATTCCTCTACTGGAGACGATGAAGCCCAGGAGCTTTCCGGGGGGTACGCCGAAAACGCATTTTTCCGGATTGAGCTTAATGTTGTATGTTCGGAGATTGGCGAACGTGAGCCTCAATTCGTCTATTGAGGAGTCGACGTGTCTGGTTTTAATGACCACATCGTCTATGTATGCCTCCACTTTCTTGCCGATATGCTTTTCCAGACATGTCTGAATCATGCGATGATATGTTGCGCCGGCGTTTTTGAGCCCGAAGGGCATTGTGTTAAAACAGAAGGGGCCGTATGGAGTGATAAATGCTGTTGCGGCTTGATCGGACTCCGCCAACTTAATCTAGTGGTAACCGGAGTATGCGTCGAGGAAGCACAATGATTCGTGTCCTGCAGTAGCGTTGATGATTTGATCGATGCGAGGGAGGGGGAATGGATCCTTTGGGCAAGCCTTATTAAGGTCTTTGAAGTCGACGCATAGGCGCCAGGATTTGTCCTTCTTTGGTACCATCACCAGGTTTGCTAGCCAGTCCGGATGTTTTATTTCTCTAATGAATCCGGCCTCTAGTAGCTTGGCTAGCTTCCCTCCCATGGCTTGTCGCTTAGGTTCAGAGAAACACCGAAGAGTCTGCTTGACCGGCTTGAATCCTTTTAGAACATTAAGGCTATGCTCGACCAATCTGCGTGGGATTCCTGGCATGTCTGAAGGATGCCAGGCGAATATGTCCCAATTCTCGCGCAGAAACTCCCGTAGTGCGGCGTCTACAGCGGGGTTTAACTGTTCCCCGATGGATGCTGTTTTTGTGTGATCCGTTGGATGGACTTGGAATTTGACTATTTCGTCCATTGGTTTAAAGGAGGTGGACTTAAATATTTTGTCTAGTGTCACGTCGTCCCTGTCCACTATGGAGCGCAGCGCGGTTAACTCCTCCGCCACAAGGGGTTCGGATATACTGAATGGGGCCACTTGGAATGTGATTTCTTCGGACATATAATTCTCTGGAGTGCCGAACACCACATCTAGTGTGATTTTCCCAGCGCAATGTGCCTCCCGACTAGGGATAATTCCTCGGAAGGTCGTGCTGCTTTGCTCTATACGGTTGCTGTCTATTCCCATTTTTTGAAGGGTCTCCTCGTAAATACGCAGTCGCCGTCCATGAGCACTTTAGTGATCCGAAAGCCGTCCACAATTGGACTGAGGACCAAAGCAGCTAGTGCTCGGGTTGTTCGGAATTGAGGTTCGTCATTGGCATTGAAGGTTATAGCCGTGTTGCTCCATGGATTTGTTGCTGCTACGTGGCAGACTTCGGTAAGGCTGCGGAGTACTCGCTTACGCCTATTATTTGAGACGAAGGTCTCGAAGACTGTCAGTACTGTATTGTGATCCCCGGGGAGGTGTTTTGTGGTGTTTTGGATGAGGAGATCCTCATCGCTTTTGGCCACCTGCCGGAGTACCCAACATGCTCTAAGGCTATGTGTTGGTATGGCATCCGATGTACTATGAATTTTGCAGGGCCCGTTAAGCCATCCCTCCAATACGGTTCCACGCCCTGTAGTGGGCTTTTGTCTCTTTATAATTGAGTGGGTCCACTTATGAGAGTGCACCCTTTTAGTTCGGACAGGGGGTTTTCACAGGGCCGGATTATCCCAGAATTGTGTTTGGGTTTTCCAGGCGCTTTCCATCGCACAAGATTTCCGTACTATGGCCGCCAAGTCGGCGAAGTGTGTAATATCACAGCGACTTATGGAGTTGAGGATCCCCTTGTCCCTGCAATTGTTACAAAAGAACGAAATTGCGTCTTCCTCACGACGGTCCTTGACCTTGTTCATTACAAGGAGGAATCTAGCCCAATAGTGATGTACTATTTCTTGGGGCGCTTGCCTAATGTGGAAAATATCATTTGTATCTGGGTGGGTGGGTGGATTTAAGTCCAGACCTTGACCCAATCTGAGATCCCGGGGCGGGGGAGTTTCCATTCTTGGAAATTCGAACTCTGGGATGTTGCTCCGCGGGTTCGGTATGCGACCTGATTCCATGTTCAGGGTTAGGGATATGTCCTCCCATGAGCGAGTATCCGACTCGGAGAGCTCAGGAATCTAGACAAAGTTCGTCCTCAGGATAGAGGGAGAAACGTCGCATTGTTCCTCCACCACCGCTATTTGATGGGTGACCGACGGAGAGTTAATCTCCCTTTGGTCGGGTTTAAGTCCGATCCGATCGTAGTCCATAGCGACTCCCAGAGCGGCGATGCGATCCAAGAGCTCATTCAAAGAGGAGCGCTCCATTGGATCCATCTGCTCGGCGAATTTTGAGCCGATGTGGAGGCTATTTTCGATGA
This sequence comes from Triticum dicoccoides, assembly GCF_002162155.2. Classification (NCBI taxonomy): domain Eukaryota; kingdom Viridiplantae; phylum Streptophyta; class Magnoliopsida; order Poales; family Poaceae; genus Triticum; species Triticum dicoccoides. Next base: position 66,705,720 of record NC_041384.1, on the reverse strand, counting down.
ATCAAGAAGTCATCGTTGGCGCAGTGGCCGAGCGGGTGGTCATGACGAAGCTGTTGGAGAACGTTGCAGAAAACAAAAATTTTCCTACTCGTTTCACCAAGATCATCTAGGAGTTCATCTAGCAACGAGTGATTAGATGCATCTACATACCTTTGTAGATCGCGCACGGAAGCGTTCAAAAGAACGGTGATGATGTAGTCGTACTCGACGTGATCCAAATCACCGATGACCAGCGCCGAACGGACGGCACCTCCGCATTCAACACGCGTACGGGACGGGAGACGTCTCCTCCTTCTTGATCCAGCAAGGGGGAAGGAGAGGTTGATGAAGATCCAGCAGCACGACGGCGTGGTGGTGGATGCAGGGCGTCACAGCAGCAGGGCTTCGCCGAGACTATGAGGGAGAGACGTAACGGGGGGGAGGAGGAGGCGCCAGGGGCTGGTGTCAAATCCCTCCTCTCCCCCCACTATATATAGGGGTGCCAAGGGGGGGGGGCGCCGGCCCTAGTAGATGGCATCTACTAGGGGGGCGGCGGCCAAGGGAGGTTTCCCTCCCCCCCCAAGGCACCTAGGGGTGCCTTCCACCACATGGACTCTTCCATGGTGGAAACCCTAGGCGCATGGGCCTATAGGGGCTGGTGCCCTAGGCCCATCTAGGCCAAGGCGCACCCCCTACAGCCCATGTGGCCCCCCGGGACAGGTGGCCCCACCTGGTGGACCCCCGGGACCCTTCCGGTGGTCCCGGTACAATACCGATAACCCCGAAACTTGTCCCGATGCCCGAAATAGCACTTCCTATATATAATTCTTTACCTCCGGACCATTCCGGAACTCCTCGTGACGTCCGGGATCTCATCCGGGACTCCGAACAACATTCGGGTTTCTGCATATACATATCTTCATAACCCTAGCGTCACCGAACCTTAAGTGTGTAGACCCTACGGGTTCGGGAGACAAGCAGACATGACCGAGACGACTCTCCGGTCAATAACCAACAGCGGGATCTGGATACCCATGTTGGCTCCCACATGCTCCACGATGATCTCATCGGATGAACCACGATGTCGAGGATTTAATCAATCCCGTACGCTATTCCCTTTGTCTACCGATATGTTACTTGCCCGAGATTCGATCGTCGGTATCCCAATACCTCGTTCAATCTCGTTACCGGCAAGTCACTTTACTCGTACCGTAATGCATGATCCCGTGACCAGACACTTGGTCACTCTGAGCTCATCATGATGATGCATTACTGAGTGGGCCCAGTGATACCTCTCCGTCATACGGAGTGACAAATCCCAGTCTTGATCCATGTCACCCAACAGACACTTTCGGAGATACCCGTAGTCTACCTTTATAGTCACCCAGTTACGTTGTGACGTTTGGCATACCCAAAGCACTCCTACGGTATCCGGGAGTCACACGATCTCATGGTCAAAGGAATAGATACTTGACATTAGAAAACTCTAGCAAACGAACTATATGATCTTGTGCTATGTTTAGGATTGGGTCTTGTCCATCACATCATTCTCCCAATGATGTGATCTCGTTATCAATGACATCCAGTGTCCATAGTCAGGAAACCATGACTATCTGTTGATCAACGAGCTAGTCAACTAGAGGCTCACTAGGGACATGTTGGTGTCTGTTATTCACACATGTATTACGATTTCCGGATAACACAATTATAGCATGAATAAAGACGATTATCATGAACAAGGAAATATAATAATAATGCTTTTATTATTGCCTCTAGGGCATATTTCCAACAGTCTCCCACTTGCACTAGAGTCAATAATCTAGTTACATTGTGATGAATCAAACACCCATGGAATTCTGGTGTTGATCATGTTTTGCTCTAGGGAGAGGTTTAGTCAACGGATCTGCTATATTCAGGTCCGTATGTACTTTACAAATCTCTATGTCTCCATCTTGAACATTTTCACGAATGGAGTTGAAGCGACGCTTGATGTGCCTTGTCTTCTTGTGAAACCTGGGCTCCTTGGCAAGTGCAATAGCTCCAGTGTTGTCACAGAAGAGCTTGATCGGCCCCGACGCATTGGGTATGACTCCTAGGTCGGTGATGAACTCCTTCACCCATATTGCTTCATGTGCTGCCTCCGAGGCTGCCATGTACTCCGCTTCACATGTAGATCCCGCCACGACGCTTTGCTTGCAACAGCACCAGCTTACTGCCCCACCATTCAAAATATACACGTATCCGGTTTGTGACTTAGAGTCATCCAGATCTGTGTCGAAGCTAGCGTCGACGTAACCCTTTACGACGAGCTCTTCGTCACCTCCATAAACGAGAAACATTTCCTTAGTCCTTTTCAGGTACTTCAGGATATTCTTGACCGCTGTCCAGTGTTCCTTGCCGGGATTACTTTGGTACCTTCCTACCAAACTTACGACAAGGTTAACATCAGGTCTGGTACACAGCATGGCATACATAATAGAACCTATGGCTGAGGCATAGGGGATGACGCTCATCTCTTCTATATCTTCTGCCGTGGTCGGACATTGAGCTGAGCTCAATTTCACACCTTGTAACACAGGCAAGAACCCCTTCTTGGATTGATCCATATTGAACTTCTTCAATATCTTATCAAGGTATGTGCTTTGTGAAAGACCTATGAGGCGTCTCGATCTATCTCTATAGATTTTGATGCCTAATATATAAGCAGCTTCTCCAAGGTCCTTTATTGAAAAACTTTTATTCAAGTAGGCCTTGATGCTGTCCAAGAGTTCTATATCATTTCCCATCAAAAGTATGTCATCTACATATAATATGAGAAATGCTACAGAGCTCCCACTCACTTTCTTGTAAACGCAGGCTTCTCCATAAGTCTGTGTAAACCCAAACGCTTTGATCATCTCATCAAAGCGAATGTTCCAACTCCGAGATGCTTGCACCAGCCCATAAATCGAGCGTTGGAGCTTGCACACTTTGTCAGCATTCTTAGGATCGACAAAACCTTCTGGCTGCATCATATACAATTCTTCCTTAAGGAAACCATTAAGGAATGCCGTTTTGACGTCCATTTGCCATATTTCGTAATCATAGAATGTGGCAATTGCTAACATGATTCGGATGGACTTCAGCTTCGCTACCGGTGAGAAAGTCTCATCGTAGTCAACCCCTTTAACTTGTCGATAACCCTTAGCGACAAGCCGAGCTTTATAGATGGTCACATTACCATCCGCGTCTGTCTTCCTCTTAAAGATCCATTTATTTTCTATGGCTCGCCGCTCAACGGGCAAGTCAGTCAAAGTCCATACTTTGTTTTCATACATGGATCCTATCTCGGATTTCATGGCTTCTAGCCATTTGTCGGAATCCGGGCCCGCCATCGCTTCTTCATAGTTCGAAGGTTCGCCGTTGTCTAACAGCATGATTTCCAAGACAGGGTTGCCGTACCACTCTGGTGCGGAACGTGTCCTTGTGGACCTTCGAATTTCAGTAGGGGCTTGATCAGAAGTATCTTGATCATTGTCATTAACTTCCTCTCTAGTCGGTGCAGGCACCTCAGGAACACTTTCTTGAGTTGCGCCATTTTCCGTTTCAAGAGGTAATACTTCATCAAGCTCTACTTTCCTCCCACTTTCTTCTTTCGAGAGAAACTCTTTCTCCAGAAAGGACCCATTCTTGGCAACAAAGATCTTGCCTTCGGATCCGAGGTAGAAGGTGTACCCAATAGTTTCTTTTGGGTATCCTATGAAGACGCATTTTTCCGACTTGGGTTCGAGCTTTTCAGGTTGAAGTTTCTTGACATAAGCATCGCATCCCCAAACTTTTAGAAACAACAGCTTAGGTTTCTTCCCAAACCATAATTCATACGGTGTCGTCTCAACGGATTTCGACGGAGCCCTATTTAAAGTGAATGCGGCAGTCTCTAAAGCATAGCCCCAAAAAGAAAGCGGTAAATCGGTAAGAGACATCATAGATCGCACCATATCTAACAGAGTGCGATTACGACGTTCGGACACACCATTACGCTGAGGTGTTCCAGGCGGCGTGAGTTGTGAAACTATTCCACATTTTCTTAAGTGTGCCCCAAACTCGTGACTCAAGTATTCTCCTCCACGATCTGATCGTAGAAACTTGATTTTCCTGTCACGTTGATTTTCAACCTCACTCTGAAATTCCTTGAACTTTTCAAAGGTTTCAGACTTGTGTTTCATTAAGTAGATATACCCATACCTACTTAAATCATCAGTGAGAGTGAGAACATAACGATAGCCACCGCGAGCCTCAACACTCATCGGACCGCACACGTCAGTATGTATGATTTCCAATAAGTCGGTTGCTCGCTCCATTGTTCCTGAGAACGGAGTCTTGGTCATTTTACCCATAAGGCATGGTTCGCACGTGTCAAATGATTCATAATCAAGAGACTCTAAAAGTCCATCAGCATGGAGCTTCTTCATGCATTTGACACCTATGTGACCAAGGCGGCAGTGCCACAAGTATGTGGGACTATCATTATCAACCTTACTTCTTTTGGTACTCACATTATGAACATGTGTAGCATCACGTTCGAGATTCATAAAGAATAAACCATTCACCATAGGAGCATGACCATAAAACATATCTCTCATAAAAATGGAACAACCATTATTCTCAGATTTAAAAGAGTAGCCATCTCGAATTAAACGAGATCCCGATACAATGTTCATGCTCAAAGCTGGCACTAAATAACAATTATTAAGGTTTAAAACTAATCCCGAAGGGAGATGCAGAGGTAGCGTGCCGACGGCGATCACATTGACCTTGGAACCATTCCCGACGCGCATCGTCACCTCGTCCTTTGCCAGTTTCCGCTTATTCCGCAGCCCCTGCTTTGAGTTACAAATGTGAGAAACTGCACCGGTATCAAATACCCAGGAGCCACTACGGGCACTAGTAAGGTACACATCAATTACATGTATATCACATATACATTTTGTTTTGCCGGCCTTCTTATCCGCTAAGTACTTAGGGCAGTTCCGCTTCCAGTGACCGCTTCCCTTGCAATAAAAGCACTCAGTCTCGGGCTTGGGTCCATTCTTTGGCTTCTTCCCGGCAGCTTGCTTGCCGGGCGCGGCAACCTCCTTGCCGTCCTTCTTGAAGTTCTTTTTACCCTTGCCTTTCTTGAACTTAGTGGTTTTATTGACCATCAACACTTGATGTTCCTTCCTGACTTCTACCTCTGCTGATTTCAGCATAGCAAATACTTCAGGAATGGTCTTTTCCATCCCCTGCATATTGAAGTTCATCACAAAGCTCTTGTAGCTTGGTGGAAGCGACTGGAGGATTCTGTCAATGACCGCATCATCCGGGAGATTAACTCCCAGCTGAGTCAAGCGGTTATGCAACCCAGACATAGTGAGTATGTGCTCACTGACAGAACTGTTTTCCTCCATCTTACAGCTAAAGAATTTGTCGGAGACTTCACATCTCTCGACCCGGGCATGAGCTTGGAAAACCATTTTCAGCTCTTCGAACATCTCATATGCTCCATGTCTCTCAAAACGCTTTTGGAGCCCCGGCTCTAGGCTGTAAAGCATGCCGCACTGAACGAGGGAGTAGTCATCGAAACATGCCTGCCAAGCGTTCATAACATCTTGTTCTGCAGGGAGAACGGGTGCGTCACCAAGCGGTGCTTGTAGGACATAATCTTTCTTGGCAGCTATGAGGATGATCCTCAGGTTCCGGACCCAGTCCGTATAGTTGCTGCCATTGTCTTTCAGCTTAGTTTTCTCTAGGAACGCGTTGAAGTTGAGGACTACGTTGGCCATTTGATCTACAAGACATATTGCAAAGATTTTAGACTACGTTCATGATAATTAAGTTCAACTAATCAAATTATTAGTGAACTCCCACTTAGATTAGACATCCCTCCAGTCATCTAAGTATTACATGATCCGAGTTTAACTAGACCGTGTCCGATCATCACGTGAGATGGACTAGTCAACATCGGTGAACATCTTCATGTTGATCGTATCTTCTATACGACTCATGCTCGACCTTTCGGTCTTCTGTGTTCCGAGGCCATGTCTGTACATGCTAGGCTCGTCAAGTCAACCTAAGTGTTTGCATGTGTAAATCTGTCTTACACCCGTTGTATGTGAACGTCTGAATAAAACACCCGATCATCACGTGGTGTTTTGAAACAGCGAACTGTCGCAACGGTGCACAGTTAGGGGGAACACTTCTTGAAATTATTGTGAGGGATCATCTTATTTACTACCGTTGTTCTAAGTAAACAAGATGCAAAACATGATAAACATCACATGCAATCAAATAATAAACGTGACATGATATGGCCATTATCACATAGCTCCTTTGATCTCCATCTTGGGGCTCCATGATCATCTTGTCACCGGCTTGACACCATGATCTCCATCATCATGATCTCCATCATCGTGTCTCCATGAAGTTGCTCGCCAACTATTACTTCTACTACTATGGCTAACGCGTTTAGCAATAAAGTAAAGTAATTTACATGGCGTTTCTTGATGACACGCAGGTCATATAAAAGAATAAAGACAACTCCTATGGCTCCTGCCGGTTGTCATACTCATTGACATGCAAGTCGTGAATCCTATTACAATAGCATGAACATCTCATACATCACATATAGATCATTCATCATTCATCACAACTTTGGCCATATCATATCACAAACCACTTGCTGCAAAAACAAGTTAGACGTCCTCTAATTGTTGTTGCAAGTTTTACGTGGCTGAATTAGGGTTCTAGCAAGAACGTTTTCTTACCTACGTTAAAGCCACAACGTGATTTGTCAACTTCTATTTACCCTTCATAAGGTGTTCATCGATTCCGCTCCAACTAAAGTAGGAGAGACAGACACCCGCCAGCCACCTTATGCAACTAGTGCATGTTAGTCGGTGGAACCGGTCTCACGTAAGCGTACGTGTAAGGTTGGTCCGGGCCGCTTCATCCCACAATACCGCTGAAGCAAGAAAGGACTAGTAACGGCAAGAAAGTTGACAAATCTACGCCCACAACAAATTGTGTTCTACTCGCGCAAGAAGAACTACGCATAGACCTAGCTCATGATGCCACTGTTGGAGAACGTTGCAGAAAACAAAAATTTTCCTACTCGTTTCACCAAGATCATCTAGGAGTTCATCTAGCAACGAGTGATTAGATGCATCTACATACCTTTGTAGATCGCGCACGGAAGCGTTCAAAAGAACGGTGATGATGTAGTCGTACTCGACGTGATCCAAATCACCGATGACCAGCGCCGAACGGACGGCACCTCCGCGTTCAACACACGTACGGGACGGGAGACGTCTCCTCCTTCTTGATCCAGCAAGGGGGAAGGAGAGGTTGATGAAGATCCAGCAGCACGACGGCGTGGTGGTGGATGCAGGGCGTCACAGCAGCAGGGCTTCGCCGAGACTACGAGGGAGAGACGTAACGGGGGGAGGAGGAGGCGCCAGGGGCTGGTGTCAAATCCCTCCTCTCCCCCCCACTATATATAGGGGTGCCAAGGGGGGGGCGCCGGCCCTAGTAGATGGCATCTACTAGGGGGGCGGCGGCCAAGGGGAGGTTTCCCTCCCCCCCAAGGCACCTAGGGGTGCCTTCCACCACATGGACTCTTCCATGGTGGAAACCCTAGGCGCATGGGCCTATAGGGGCTGGTGCCCTAGGCCCATCTAGGCCAAGGCGCACCCCTACAGCCCATGTGGCCCCCCGGGACAGGTGGCCCCACCCGGTGGACCCCCGGGACCCTTCCGGTGGTCCCGGTACAATACCGATAACCCCGAAACTTGTCCCGATGCCCGAAATAGCACTTCCTATATATAATTCTTTACCTCCGGACCATTCCGGAACTCCTCATGACGTCCGGGATCTCATCCGGGACTCCGAACAACATTTGGGTTTCTGCATATACATATCTTCATAACCCTAGCGTCACCGAACCTTAAGTGTGTAGACCCTACGGGTTCGGGAGACAAGCAGACATGACCGAGACGACTCTCCGGTCAATAACCAACAGCGGGATCTGGATACCCATGTTGGCTCCCACATGCTCCACGATGATCTCATCGGATGAACCACGATGTCGAGGATTTAATCAATCCCGTACCCTATTCCCTTTGTCTATCGATATGTTACTTGCCCGAGATTCGATCGTCGGTATCCCAATACCTCGTTCAATCTCGTTACCGGCAAGTCACTTTACTCGTACTGTAATGCATGATCCCGTGACCAGACACTTGGTCACTCTGAGCTCATTATGATGATGCATTACCGAGTGGGCCCAGTGATACCTCTCCGTCATACGGAGTGACAAATCCCAGTCTTGATCCATGTCACCCAACAGACACTTTCGGAGATACCCGTAGTCTACCTTTATAGTCACCCAGTTACGTTGTGACGTTTGGCATACCCAAAGCACTCCTACGGTATCCGGGAGTCACACGATCTCATGGTCAAAGGAATAGATACTTGACATTAGAAAACTCTAGCAAACGAACTATACGATCTTGTGCTATGTTTAGGATTGGGTCTTGTCCATCACATCATTCTCCCAATGATGTGATCTCGTTATCAATGACATCCAGTGTCCATAGTCAGGAAACCATGACTATCTGTTGATCAACGAGCTAGTCAACTAGAGGCTCACTAGGGACATGTTGGTGTCTGTTATTCACACATGTATTACGATTTCCGGATAACACAATTATAGCATGAATAAAGACGATTATCATGAACAAGGAAATATAATAATAATGCTTTTATTATTGCCTCTAGGGCATATTTCCAACAGAAGCCGCCTAGTCGGAGAGTTTGGCCTACAGCCAGGGCTCCCCCAGAAGTGATGTTGTTTTTGACAACGAGATGAGCCATCCCCCTTTACGATGATGAACCAGTGGAAGTCTCAATGAAAGCATCAATGTCGGTGTCAAAACCAGCGGATCTCGGGTAGGGGGTCCCAAACTGTGCGTCTAAGGCGGATGGTAACAGGAAGCAGGGGACACGATGTTTACCCATGTTCGGGCCCTCTTGATGGAGGTAATACCCTACGTCCTGCTTGATTGTTCTTGATGATATGAGTATTACAAGTGTTGATCTACCACGAGATCGTAGAGGCTAAACCCTAGAAGCTAGCCTAAGGTATGATTGTATATTGTCCTACGGACTAAACCCTCCGGTTTATATAGACATCGGAGGGGGCTAGGGTTACACAAGGTCAGTTACAAGGGAGGAGATATACATATCCGTATTGCCTAGCTTGCCTTCCACGCCAAGTAGAGTCCCATCCGGACACGGGACGAAGTCTTCAATCTTTTATCTTCATAGTCCAACAGTCCGGCCAAAGGATATAGTCCAGCTGTCCGGAGACCCCCTAATCCAGGACTCCCTCAATGCCCAAGAAAGAAATTGTCTTCGTAGCTATAGCTGAAGAATTGGATCTAATTCCTATGGTCAGTGAGTTTCCAGATGTATTTCGCGAGGAACAACCAGGAATGCCACCAGACCGAGAGCTTGAGTTTGCAATTCACCTTGTGCCCAGTACCGCACCGTTATACAAGAAGTATTACCGGATGCCTTCATCCGAATTAGTGGAATTAAAGGAATAGCTTGATGAGATGCTTCAGAAAGGATACATTCGTCCAAGCTCTTCACCATGGGGATCACCCGCAATCTTCATGGACAAGAAAGACGACAGTCTTCGGATGTGTGTGGATTACCGTCAGTTGAATGATGTCACTATCAAGAACAAACACCCACTTCCGAGGATTGATGATTTGTTCGACCAACTCAGTGGGGCAAAAGTATTCTCCAAGATTGATTTTAGGACCGGATATCACCAGCTCAAAATCTGGAAGGAGGATATTCCTAAGACCGCGTTCACGACTCGATATAGTCTTTATGAATATACGGTCATGTCTTTCGATCTCACCAATGCCCCTACTTTCTTCATGCACATGATGAATAAAGTATTCATGGACTTTTTGGATAAGTTTGTGGTTGTATTCATTGATGACATCCTCATATACTCGAAAGGTGAAGAACAACACAAGGGACATTTCAGAGCAGTCTTGAAAAGACTCCGTGACCATCAACTATATGTGAAATTCAGCAAATGTGAATTTTGGCTCAAGCAAGTCGGAGTTTTGGGGCATGTTCTTTCAGGAGAAGGCATAGCCGTGGATGCAAGCAAAGTAAAGTACGTGCATGATTGGACAGCACCTACGACAGTGACTGAGATCCAAAGTTTTCTGGGATTAGCCGGATATTACCGTTGATTCATTGAAGGCTTCTCTAAGATGCCAAGCCCATGACAGAAATCCTCAAGAAGGATAAGAAATTTGTATGGTCTGATGACTGTGAGAAAAGTTTCAATGAGTTGAAGACCCAATTGACATCAGCACCTGTGTTGACCCTCCCAGACATCTATCGTAGCTTTGATGTATACTGTGACGCATCCTGGAGAGGTATAGGATGTGTGCTCATGCAAGATGGCAAGGTTGTAGCCTACGCCTCTAGACATCTACGACCTCACGAAGGGAACTACCCGACCCATGATTTGGAAATGGCCGCAGTTGTACACGCGTTGAAAATTTGGATGCACTACCTCATTGGCAAAAGATGTCAGATATTTACTGACCACAAGAGTCTCTAGTATATATTCACCCAACCGGACTTGAATCTCTGACAGAGAAGATGGATGGAATTGGTCAAGGATTATCATCTTGGAATAGACTACCATCCCGGTAAGGCCAATGTGGTTGCTGATGCCCTTAGTTGCAAGCCTGCCAACCTGAATGCCCTGCTAGAGTCCTTGCCTCCCGAACTCCAAGAAGAGATCGCTCAACTTAACTTGGTAATCAGTGAGGCTGACCTCCCCAATATATCGGAAGTCACCTCTACAATCGAGGAAGAAATCCGCATGGCCCAACTAGATGATGCCGTCCTGCAACACCATCGCAAGCGTATGCAAGAAGGCAAGACCCAGGATTTCTCGACAGATGAGCAAGGTACTCTAAGGTTTCGAGGTCATATTTGCGTACCTGAGCAAGCAAACCAGAGAAGGAAGATCTTGACCGAAGCACACGAATCTTTGTACACGATTCACCCAGGAGGTACCAAGATGTACGAAGACCTACGGGAAATATTTTGGTGGGATGGAATGAAGAAGGACATTGCATATTTTGTTGCTTGTTGTGACATCTGTAATAAGGTGAAGGCGGAACATCAGAAACCCGTCGGACTTCTCCAACCTTTACCAGTTCCATAATGGATGTGGGACGATGTCTATATGGATTTCATCACAGGCCTGCCAAAGACTCACCACAGCAATGATGCAGTATGGGTTGTGGTGGATATGCTGACAAAGGAAGCTCTTTATTCCCATCTGGACCACCTACCGAGCCGATCAACTCGCACAGCTATATGTTTCTAGGATAGTCAGTTTACATGGAGTACCAAAGGCTATCACTTCTGACCGAGGTTCTCTCTTTACCTCAGCATTCTGGTCACGTCTCCATCAAGCTTTGGGGACTGCACTAAAGTACAACACCGCCTATCATCCTCAGGCAGACGGGCAGACTGAGCAAGTAAATCAAATACTCGAAGATATGCTCTGAGCATGTGCTTTAGCCCAAGGACCGAAGTGGGAAGATTGTCTACCTTATGCAGAGTTCTCATACAACAACAGTTTCCAGACCAGTCTCAAGATGTCACCCTATGAAACTCTGTATGGCCGTAAGTGCCGCACCCCGCTAAACTGGTCTCAAACCGGAGATAGCCGCATTTTCGGAACCAACTTAATGATGGAGGCTGAAAAACAAGTCAAAGAGATCCGAGATGGACTACAAGTGGCCAAGTCCCGACAAAAGAGCTACTATGATTCCAAGCACCGAGAGATCAGTTTTGAACTCAAAGAGTATGTTTACCTGTGAGTCACACCCATGAAAGGAGTCAAGAGGTTCCAGACCCGAGGAAAACTTGCACCCAGATACATTGGCCCATTCCCAGTTATATCTAGAGTTGGTACAGTGGATTACCAGTTGGAACTACCACCGTAATTGTCAGAAGTGCACCCTGTGTTTGATGTCTCACAGTTGAGAATGTGTATCTCGCCACCCGAGAAAAGGACTGATATGGCAGAGATAGAGCTTGCTAAGGATTTAATGTATCAGGAGAAACCGTTCCCAATATTGGAAGAAATGGAAAGAGTCACTCGCAGTAAGGTGATAAAATTTTATAAGGTATAGTGGGAGCATCACACCGAGGAAGAAATAACCTGGGAAAGAGAGGACTTTATGAGAGCGTCTTACCCAGAATTGTTTTCCCAACCAACCGAATCTCGAGGACGAGATTCATCTTAAGTGGGGGAGGTTTGTGACACCCTGGTTTTTGCCATCATGAGTTTCCCTTGCCTTTTGCTTTTATTTGGATTTTGAGTTAATTCATTTGGACTAAACACCTGGGCATTATTTTGAATTTCACCCAAGTGACTCCTATCACCTCCCACAACCTCTCTTGACCTCTCATTCACCCTCACATTGCTTTGGAAAAAATTTCTTCTAAGGAAAATATTCATTCTCACCTTGAAAATGGAACATATTCACTTTCCCTCCAAAGCAACCCCTCTTTTTCTTGCCCACAAAATCTGAGAAAATTCTCAAACACACCCTTTGGATAGTGCCTCATCATCCTATGCAAAAATATCAAGTGGTCATGTGGCCCAATTTTGCTAGGAAAATTCATTTGCATTCTGACCTGAAAATGTAGTTTGTACAGCAAGTGGATTATTCCATGATATTTTCGAGCTGAATTTTCTTGAGCATCATCACCTTAGTAACTCAACACTAAACCCCAAAGCTCCCACTACAAAAAAATACACTTCCTGATGATACGTGTTTGTCTTAGTAGGTCACGTTTTCTGTCATGCATGTACATCCATGACAAATTTATGACAGAATCAAGATAGTCATACCTGTGCTGTCGTAGAAGTGTCCCATGACATTACCAAAATTATCATCACGGAAGTGTCCACTTCCATGACGATAAATCGCGCGTCACAGAAGTGCTTTCGTTAAGGGTGACCGACACGTGGCATCCACCGTAACGGAACGCCGTTAAGCTATCGGGTCCGGTTTTGGATCCGATAACCCTTTAACAGCCCCGACCAATGGGGATTTTCCACGTGTAAAATCATCATTGGCTAGAGGAAACACGTGTCGGCTCACCGTTGGGACAGAGGGCCATACATGTCACGTGGCACGCCCCAACAGAGGCCCATTCCTGTGAATAGGTCGGCCCATTTTAGTTGGTCAAAAGGTGGCGGGCCAGCCCACGACAAGCCTGTTAACGACTTGTTCGCATATAGCCCATTTACAGCCCGCTATCCCAGGGCCCGTTTATGGCCTATCCGAATTAGGCCAAGTAGCGTTATCTGGGCCGTCCAATATAATTCCAGCCCATTTTAACTTCCGGCACATGTATGGCCCATGACGTCTTTCGGCCCATATGAGGCCCTTAGTAACCCTCGGCACCTTAACGGCCCGTGGTAAAACTGGCCCGTAATGAATAGTGTATCACTTTATACCCATTAACGGCCCATTATTCTATTGGTCCGTTTCCAGCCCATGTTATCTTTCGGCCTTCTCAGGGCCCATTTATTCTTGGGCTCATTTCTAGCATTCGGTTACTTACGGCCCGCTACTGTCATTTTCTGCTTGTGGGCCAAATTCAGCCCCTGGTTAAAGTCGGCCCGTTTGTGGCCCGTTAATACGTTGGGCCGTTTTCATGTCAAAAAACTCGTTGGACTGTTTTCATAGAGTTATCAAATACGGCCTAGTAACGGCCCGTTATTGTCCACGAATAGTACGACCCATGATTGGCGAAATGATGATACGCCCCGTAGAAGGCCCATGGATCCTATGGCCCGTAAAAGGCCCATGGATCATACGGCCCGTAGAAGGCCCATGGATCCTACGGCCCGTATAGAAGGCCAATGGATCCTACGGCCCGTAGAAGGCCCATGGATCATACGGTCCGCAGGAGGCCCATGGTTACAACAGTCCGTGTGTTGCCATGATTATTTTGGCCTAGTTTCCAAAAATAGGTTATTGTGGCCACTAGAAAAACACAGAAAAAGAACTGTGGTGACTACAAGCAAACAACTAAAGAAGACAATAAGGAAATAAATAAGCAAGCAATTAATGCTAGGCTATTACCGCTATTACACATATTACATCCACTGGGCATCAATGTTCGCCACCAGTGCAAATATAGGGAACAAAGCAGCATATTACATACACTGGCCGTCAAAATTGGCCACCAGTGCAAATAAACCCGGCAGCAAAACAAGAGCATAGCTGAAGCAACTTAGAAGAGCTCAAGAAACATGGTATCCACCATGCTGGCAATAAGCTTAGCAAGCTTATTAGATTTGTCTTGTTTGGCACTAAAATCCTCCAATGCTTGCTGTTGCACCAGAAAGTATGCATCTAAATGCTCCAGGGACTTCCGCAGTCCTTCCGCTTCTTGTTGCAGCACAGCTGATCGATGTCTTTCATCTTGTAGTTGAGACTCAAGAAACTGAACTTATTTAGACAGTGAGTTTGAATAGCTTGTGCAAGCGGTAGTGGCCAGTAACTCGAACACTAAACCAACACAGGACTTTGGGGTTGTCTCACTGTCTTCGAGATAGTCTTCCTTAGCTGTTTTATCAGCTTTGTTGGAGACCAACAAGGATGTGTCACTATCCCGAACCTTATCTGCATTACTTCCTTTACCATTGCTTAATAAGGCACTCTTCCCCAATATTCTGTCAACATTCTAAAAGAAGAAACAAGCAGACACATAACAAGTTTAGCATGTACTAGTATATGAAACTCATTTCAGTGAACCAGTTCATTAGTAAGGTGGACGGGATTAAACTACCAAGTCTTCTATTGCTAATTACTAGTACATAATAAAAGCATCAAACAAACATATATCTATGTCCAATGGTCACTTCATTGTCTTGCCAAATCAAAATAGAGACACGGTCCAAATCATATTAGTTCAAGACAAAGCAGCAATGAAAGAATACAAAGCGTGGGAAACTACACGGCACAACAAGATTTCAGATGGGTACCACGGGTCTACATGTACGACAACACGATTGGCTCTGTTGTGATGCTAGTAATGTGCATGATATGAGAAGTGAACTGTATACACAATTGAAATTGAAATCAATGGAGCTATTGATAAGACCAAGCCTATTAAAGAAGCATGCGTGAACATACCTGCTGTGCCATTGGAGTTTCGATTGGATCCTTCAATTTAAAAATAAGTTTGTATGAGTAAATACAGTGATACAAGAGCAAAGCCATATGCACGATAGCAACCATAGTTAAAAAAGGCGCGCCTAAGCGAGCGCTTAAGCGCGCCTAGGCTCTAGGCGTTGGCAAAATGCATTGCGCATAACTACGCTTAATCTATGCATAACTGCGCATAAGCATGCGCTTTGGTCAGTAAAGCGCAAGGCGGTGGCAAAACACACAATTAACGCCTAGCGCTTTTTTGAACTATGATATCAATGGAATCTTAAATTAGAACAGTTCTTCTTCAGGTTTAGGCACTTGTTCTACATGAATAGAGTACAGTAAGATGCAAGAATATAGTACTTAAAAATAGAAAATGAGCTCATAGACCATACCACATTCTTGGTTTGGGACCAGTACAGAACAAGGCGTTCCCAGTCATCGTCCAGTAAATGTGTCTCAGAAGAACGTAAGGGAATTTGATGAGTTTCTTTGTCGGTGAAGTACGTTTTCTTCAGGTAATTCCGATACTGCCACCAAGCATTCTTGAAGACAGCAGAGGTATTAGCATAGGTTACCTCATCCTGAGTTTCCAAATCGGTCCTTCTCTATAGAGAAAAATGGGAAAATTTGCTGTATTATAACCATCATGGAGGTAGGACGTATGGGACAAAGCAAAGTAATTGCCATGAATAACATTGCTTACACATAACTCCTAGAAAAACACCTGCAACTGGCATTTCCCTTCATCTTCAGTATAATATTTCCAAGATGGGAAGATACGCACATACGATTTAACAACATCAAATGTGATAGATGCTAAACTACGACTAGCTAGTTGTGCTTCCTCCACAGGAATAGGCGTACTAACTGGTGGAGTTGGGGTTCACCGTGGTAGTACTAGCCCTTTGGGCATTGGAGCTGCCTTACTAACTGCTCTTGTTTGGGAGCTCTGTGGTGGAGATGGTGCTATGTCAATAGGAACTGGGTTACTATCTGCTGGGGTTGGGGTTAGATTGGGTGAAGCTGGTTCTCTGTCTATCGCAGTAGGGGTACAATCTGCGAGAGTTTGGTTTATGTGTGGTAGGGCTGGTTCTTGTGCATGTACAACCGGGGTGCTATCTCCACCAAGAGGTAGCACTGTTTTAGCTGGTTCTCTGTCCATCGCAGTAGGGTTACAATCTGTGAGAGTTTGGGTTATGTGTGTTTGGGCTGGTTCTCGTGCATGTACAACCGGGGTGCTATCTCCACCAAGAGGTAGCATTGTTTTAGCTGGTTCTTTGTCCATCGCAGTAGGGTTACAATCTGCGAGAGTTTGGGTTATGCGTGGTAGGGCTGGTTCTCGTGCATGTACAACCGGGGTGCTATCTCCACCAAGAGGTAGCATTGTTTTATTTGAAGATCGTGTTTTTAGTCCGCTAGATGCTGGCATCACCCGCTCAAATTCAAATGGCTGATAAACAGAAAACATAGTTGAATATACAGACATTGTATGAGAGACAGATGCAATAGATAGTGTGGGAAAAAGAGGGCATGAAATAGTTGACATGTATATTGTTTAACTAAAACGGATAGCATGACATAATTTCACATATATGATGTCTATCTAAACTGGATAACAAATCATAACATAATTCAAATATATGATGAATAACTAAACAGGATTGCATGACATAATTCACCTACATGTTATCTAAGTAATCAAGATCGCATCATTTTATTCACATAAGTGATTTATATGCTAAACAGAGGGCATTAGATATTGGGACAATTGCATTTTTACCCCTAGTTGGTTCCTACCCACGGGTTTTGCCCTTACTTTTCAAGTTTGCTCAGTTTTGCCCTTACTTTTTCTGTCGAGGTCCCTCGAATGCCCTTTGACCGTTTGACCAAAACTTTGAAAATTCATAACTAATTCATATGAACTCAGAAAAATGCACATAAGATATCAAAAT
Source organism: Triticum dicoccoides (assembly GCF_002162155.2). Lineage (NCBI taxonomy): Eukaryota > Viridiplantae > Streptophyta > Magnoliopsida > Poales > Poaceae > Triticum > Triticum dicoccoides. The sequence goes on along the minus strand of NC_041384.1, from coordinate 66,688,481 downwards.
GTTCGGATAAACATTACCTTCATGTGCATATCATTTGCATTCAGGACAAAAGCACCCTTTAAACTGCCTGAGGTAATTAATGTTATTAACATTATTAAAAATAACAAGGTATAAACAATATTTTTTCGTGAACAAAAATTACATGCAAATGTAGGTGATGTTTTCTGAACATCCTGATATCTTATTTATATTTTTCTGAGTTTGTATCAATTTGTTATGAAGTTTCCAAATAATGGTCAAATTCGTTAGAACATTCTTAACAAGATGATACGAGCTGAGAAAAATGCAAATAAGATACTAGATGTTCGGAAAACATCACCTACATTTGCATGTAATTTTTATTCATGAAAAAATATTGTTTATACCTTTTTATTTTTAATAATGTTAATAACATTAATTACCTCAGGTAGTATAAAGGGTGCTTTTGTCCTGAATGCAAATGATATGCGCATAAAGGTAATCTTTATCTGAACATTTTGATAGCTTATTTGCATTTTTCTGAGTTCATATGAATTAGTTATGAATTTTCGAAGTTTTGGTCAAACGGTCAAAGGGCATTCAAGGGACCACGACGGAAAAAGTAAGGGAAAAACTGAGCCAGCTCGAAAGGTAAGGGCAAAACCCGTGGGTAGGAACCAACTAGGGGTAAAAATCCAATTGTCCCTTAGATATTTTATGTCTGAACTAAGAACATGGTGTTGAATATTGTGTATATCATGTCTAAACTATGCAATGCAAGACACCATATGCATGATATGAGCAGTATAATCGTGCCAAGTTAGAGCAAACATCTCGGTGGGGGAATAGGACTGGTCATATGTCTCTGAATCCATCTCTGAGGAGCTATCGGGACCCAACAAGAGATCTGCTTCGACAGGTAGCACTGTCTGCTCTGAAGGCCTTGTTTTCACTCCAGATTTTTCAATCTCCCACCCAAATGGCTGATTCACAGGAAGAGTAGTTTAATGTACAAACATTTTCGACAAATGGAAATGTAATGAAGAAAAGGATGGGCAAGATATCATTCAAATATATGATGCCTGGTTAAACAGGATGGCATTGCACATTTCACGTATATTATGGCTGGCTAAAAGACATTAGACTACATAATTCCCATATATGATATAGAAACTAAATAGGTGGCATTACAGAACATGTCTAAACTAAACAGATGACATATATGATGTCAAAAGTAGGCACTGCAAGGCAACATATGCATGATATGACTAACGTCATCATGCCAAGGTAGAGCAAACACCTTGGGGGTAAATAGGAGTGGTCCGCGGCGTCTGAATCCGCCTCAGAACAAATATCTTCCTCTGGATTACAATCTGGAGAGGGGTAGGGAGGGTTTGCCATTGAACCCACCATGGAGCAATGTCTGCATGACATTGTATTGCCGCGCAAAAATCTTCTCTTTTTCTTTACATGTTCAGCATGACTGTGTACAATATCTGACATGCATACGAAAAAAATGTGGTAGATTATGTAAGGAGAGCATGCAGAAATTTAGAGTGATGGTAACAACCAGTGGATGGATCCAAAAATAATGATAGCAGGCTGATGATTGCTTTAATTTAATAAAAATACAGATGATGATTGCTTTACTATTTGTTTCCCACCCAAGATGAACAACATAGGCATACCCTAGGTGAACCAGATATTAGACAGAGATACTATTCATTGCTTCCTCGATATGTGCCCCATAACTTATTTAGAACTCAAGTTTGAACATTAATTTGGACCTGACTTGGAGTCCAAGAGGTGAACAGGATGATAAAGTAGCAGGTAAGTTTAAGCAATGCATAACATAAGTAGAAACAAAAGAGTGCGACCTCTCTTGTGGACCCGTGTACTCCTCAGGTTCATCTGCTGAGTCGATGATGGTGATGCCGTTGCGATGGGTGCCGGCGGCAGGGAAGGAGATCTGAGGCGGCGAAAGACGGCCAGGAGTCGTGATGTCTGGTTTGGTGGATGTTTCTGTCGATGGAGCAGCTCAGTTGAGGTGGACGACGTCGCGGCAGGAGCAGGACAAACCACAGAAAGTTCCCTTCGACACCTACCTATAACTGAAGTAATTCTGTAAGGGCTCATTTGGCTTGCGTGATTCTAAAAACGCAGGGATAGGAAAAATACCGGAATAGGATAGGAATGCACATGGTAAACAGAGCATTTGTAAACACAGGATTTCTGTCAACTTGAGTGTTTGGTTTACAGGAATTGGAAGAGCAGAGGAATGCAAAGAAAATGGCCAAAATAAAGTGAAACCATATGAAAGCGTGTACAGTTAGAATGTTATTCTGCCACTAATGCACTTGGTCTTGTTTTCATGCATAGTATTTTGAAAAGTAGGTCCAGGTGGATGTTTTGCTTCATTCCTTTCAACAAAATGCATGAATAATTGAATAGTAGAGTGACATTGGAAAATTCCCTATTGCTATGTTTTTCCGTTGAACCAAAATAGCCCTAATGGATCGACATGAATGTATAGTAATAAGTGATGTAACAAGTGTACAACCTCTTTGCAGCAGCCATGTCAACCCCAACATCATTGGGTTGGTCGCTGAAGCAGTTGAGGCAGAGGTGGCTGTCGGAGGTGTGGAGGAAGATCTGGGGAATATGTAGACGGCATCCAGGGCACTGCTCTGTTGTGATGGATCATTTTGTCATTGCAGCAGCCCCGGTGAGCCATAAGACGTCAAGGCTTAAGCAGCACAAGACAAATATCGTCAATCTCAAGTGGGATTCTAATAGCATCTCCAATAGAGGATGTAAAATAGATGTAAAATTTACATCACCAAAAACCACCTGACTACAACAGATGAGGTAAAAACTATTGACTCTGAACTTAACAGTCGAAACTAAAATTTACTATGGAATCTGAATGTTACTGTCGAAACTGAACGCATTGGTAGCAGAGAGGCACTTGACATGTAGTTTAGGAAGGGCCTGCAGTTCATCTTCAACCTGCACCCCCCTGAGCTGCCAGCCAGCACCGGCCCCAGCGCCGCCTAGCCGCCCCGAAACAACTCCCCACCACCGGTTCGCCGTCGCCCTAGCCAGCCCTATAGGCCCTCCGCCCCCACCCTGAACTCTAAGATAGATAGTGGGGTACCTCTCCAGCGAGCCCCCGTCCCCGCTGCGGGTGGTTCTTCCTTAACTCCGGTAAGCCCCCCACCCTTTGAAAATCTACTGACCCAAAAGTCGATTCAGTCGACTGAAGTGTAGCTAAATTGGAGCAGAGCAGTAGCACGAGCGAGGGGGAGAGCAGCAGCAGTGCGAGCGAGCGAGCGAGAACCGGAGCAGCAGCAGCTGGGAGAGCGAGCGATCGAGCGAGAGATGGACCAGCAGCAGCAGCACGAGCGAGCGAGCGAGAGCCGGAGCAGCAGCAGCAGATCAGAGTGGTTTGGACGCCGTCGCCGAAGGGGCCTCGCACTAGGGGAGAGCCGTCGTGTGGAGATGTCACCCGCGGCGCCGGCTTCAAGGTAGCCGCTCCATGGGGGTGCGGGATGGAGCACCGTCGGCGCCGGGAGGTCGAGCTAAGGAGAAGGTGCGATGCGATGAGTGTACAACCTCTTTGGTGGCGCAGAGTAGGCATCAGCTTCGTCCGAGGAGTCGGTGACGATGTTGTGGTTCCGGTGGAGCAGGTTAAGGCGGCGCTGTGGGGATGGAGCAACTGCGATAAATGAGGCGATCGTCGGAGCAGTTCCCTGGAGGTGGAGGACGGGGCAGCTGAACCGACGGGATGACGAGATGGATGATGGATCCTCATCCGGGGAGGTGGACGAGTGATGTCGAGCTGTTGCGGTGGACGATGTCGTCGGGGCAGAGGCTCCGGCTGGGCAGCGGTGAGGTGGTGGACGAAGGAGGGTGGGGTTTCGCGGCTGGAGCGGAGAGGTTATGGCGGCCTGGGATTTCGAATGGCAAAAAGGAGGCGATGGGAGGGGGGACCATGACTTAGGGACGCGCTTGTCCAAAATGTAGGGAGTGTTACAAAAGTACCCCCCGCCGATTTGAACTAGCGGCCCTTTCGGCTCAGGGTTAGAAGGGGGATTTCGCGTGTCGGGATTTGGCAGCTAGAGGGAGTTTTCGCACGCGTTGTAATTTCGGGATAGCAAGGCGTGGGTTGTGAAGGCGCCAGTTTTGGAGCATGATATCTGAATTTTCGGGATATAACAAGGCGCGGGTTGAATTTTAGGGACAAGCCTAACGTGTAATATTGTACTTGTACGTACCAAATCAATTCGCACTTCCCTCAACCAAAAATAAAACGAAAAAATAAAAATGTTCACACCACACAAAGAGAGTCTTGCCCCGTTTTACTATAAAAATGCTATTCAAAGCTACTCCCTCCTTCCATCTATATAGGGCCTAATGCATTTTTCGATACTAACTTTGACCAAATATTAGAGTAATGATATATGACATGCAACTTACACAAAGCACACCGTTAAATTCGTTTGTGAAAGGTTCTTTCAATGATATTTTTTTCACATTGTGCTTGTCATGTACTATTAATCTTGCCAATAGTCAAAGGCGGTCTTAAAAAACGCATTATGCCCTATATAGATGGAAGGAGGGAGTATGAATCCATGTTATGTCCAATTAAATTTTTTCGCTTGTTGTATAATGCATGTAACCTACTCATACCAACATTTTAGTGCATTCCAAATGTCTATACTACCGCTGCAATTCGAACTGAATTTGAATTCATTTCTCTATTTCAATAAGAATCTACAATCATGATTGTTGCCAACTTCAACCATCATTCATGTATTACCTTAATAACACACCACATGATTACTATAGAGATAGATATGAACTATGTGTACTACATGAACTCGAATTCTATTTTTTGAATACACTTGATGTTGATTCCAAATAATAGTACATTTGATGTACTAACTATAAACCATGTTCCATATGTGTACACCGTGTTTATCACACATAGTATAGTGCCCGGCCCCCTACATTATGACAAGTATTTGGACCTGAGCTGCAAAAGCCACACATTAGCCCAAATTATGATCAATGTTCTATATATTATACGTAGTACTAGCAAGATGCCCATGCGTTCCACAGAACACAAACATGATCAAGGGGAGGCCTAATTTGCAAATATGGAGAGGGGTGTGGGTATCTTTTTTCAAAATTGCCATAGTTTCCTTCCTATCCGTCACATATAAATTGGATGGCCTATATTGCAGAATGGCAGGCACATTATCATCAACAACTCTGTTTTTTATAAGAGTGGAGATAAAATATATTATATGTAGTATAACATGTTCATAACCACACCATGTGTATCACCGTTATATATATTCACACATGCGTCGGTTTAAAACACTATGATAAATTCTTCAAATATCCGAATTCGCTTTTTATAATGAAGTATGATCTATATTCGTCTTTTACACCCACACAATCCTCTTATCTTTGTAGCTAGCTAGCGCTAACTTTCTCTCGTGCATGCACACGCCCGCATCCCTCTCACCCTCCCTCGGCATTCTCTAGCTCCATCGCGCAAATTCAGCTTTTCACTTTAGGTCGTTCACCCATGGTGTGTAGGCCCCCCAGCTTCTTCTTTACGGCACACATTGATCGATATGCCTCTCTAGCCAGGTTTGCCTAGCACAAACACAAGCTTCCACTCTTCTCTTATCACCATCCATGCCTCACTCCCACCACTATTTTCATCGATCTCATACTCGCACACTCCTTCCCCCTCGATATAGTATGACTCTCGCACCACCTCCTAGATGCATCCCTCTCTCTCTATCCTTCTCCCCGTGCCTCATTTGCTTCTAACACACACATGCATGTATACCGATCGATCTCCCAACATATAACTAGGTCGACTTTAACTATTCCTCGCCCCCCATCGATCCACGTACCTCACAAGTTATGTCTCTCCTTTCTCTGACAAAGGACGATTGATCTTCCTATGTAGTTATGTCTGCTTACCACAGCCATATCGTCCCCCCCTAATCATTCGTGCATGCCTCCTGACCCGTCTCTGACACGCACGTGCACAGACAAGCAACCATCCCCTCTCTTATTGATATTGCAGGCGTGCCCTCCGGTTGTCTAGCAAGCCTAACCCACCATTTGTTAGAAGCAACTCCACTACCACCCCCTCCAACACTCTAGCTCTGTCTCTCTCCCAACCTTATTCCTCTCCTACACATATGCATGGGTGTCGATCGATCTCCCTTAGTACATGAGGTAGATCGATCTCCCTTAATACATGAGGTAGGCCTCTCTCCTCCTCCACACATATACCAGCCATTGTACCTCTATAGTTAATTAGGCCTCCCTCCCCCACACCACACACCGATAGTCGAGCGATGTGGGTAGGTATCCATGCCACAGAGACAAACTGCACATGTCCCCTCTCTCGTTCTAGTAGGCCAGCCACTCTATATCTTTGACGTGGGCACACACAAATTCGATGGCACTCTTTATCGATCGCGCGCGCACACACACACACATCATCCCTCTCTTTGATTCTATGGACACCTCAAGTCGATGATACCTCCACTCTCTTCTCGTGGATCGCCCCCTCTATATATATGATATATCCAGGACTCTATTTCACACACATTGCATATGTTACATTTTTATTGACCCCCCGCCCCTAAAAAAACTCTCACGAACCCACACACTACATCTCTCTACGTTTGTATCTCTCTCACACAACCCAACATAGGTGGTGTGCGTATACAAGAAGAGAATAGGTGACCGTGCACGTACTCACGCTTCGTGCCCAGCCACACCCGCGCGGGTACACGGTGGAGCTCATTTCTGTACGAAATGGCAGCCCACGTGCTAATTTGAACGCGTGTAGCTGTTGTTTACCTACGAAGGTCGTGTACCACGCGTGCACGAAACAAAGTTCGACTTGATGCATTGGCGTGTTATTTTTAAATAAAGTTATATCGCTCAATGACACGTACACAGAATATAAAACGATTTTTATGGAGAAAAAGGCAGTCCGCTCGACTATATACAATGGAGCCTCCCTGCCTGGTTTGTCTCTCTTCAGAGTATCTCACACAAGGCTGCGGTGGCCTCTCTCTCTCACCATTGGTAACTGATCCGGACGCATCCCGTCCGCCGGCGGAAAGGGGGGGTGTGCATAGTTTCTCCGTTCGACGGCGCTGAGGCAGCACGTCCCGATCTGCGGTACAGGCCGTTCTCTCTGACCAAGCTCTGGCGTGGTAGGGCCTACGCCACCTGCTCGCTGCCGCAGTATGGGCAGATTCCACCCGCCGTCGCTCAATTAGTTACATCTCGACGACCTCCAGGTTTCCCCTCCGGCCTTGCTCCACTGCCCATCTTCCCACGTCGCTGCATGTGGATCTTCCATAGTTCTTTGCACAAAACGTAGCTCGTCCGGCGTACTTTCCATATTGCAATCTCGTCCTCGCACCGTTTTAGACAAACACAACCGTGTTGTTATCTTCCCTTAGGACAAGGAATATGCTTCTTTTTTGTCGTCGCAACTGTCATCAACAATATTTGTCTTTTTACAAATTTCAAATGGGCATATTTTAGAGTGTAGATTGATACGTCTCCAACGTATCTATAATTTTTGATTGCTCCATGCTATATTATCTACTGTTTTGGACATTATTGGGCTTTATTATCCACTTTTATATTATTTTTGGGACTAACCTATTAACCGGAGGCCCAGCCCAGAATTGCTGTTTTTTGCCTGTTTTAGGGTTTCGAAGAAAAGGAATATCAAACGGAGTCCAAATGGAATGAAACCTTCAGGAACGTGATTTTCTCATCGAATACAACTCAGGAGACTTGGACCCTACGTCAAGACACGTAACAGGAGGCCACGAGGTAGGGGGCGTTCCTACCCCCCGAGGCGCACCCTCCATCCTCGTGGGCCCCCTGTTGCTCCACCGACGTACTTCTTCCTCCTATATATACCCACGTACCCCCAAACGATCAGATACGGAGCCAAATCCCTAATTCCACCATTGTAACTTTCTGTATCCATGAGATCCCATCTCGGGGCCTGTTCCGGAGCTCCGCCGGAGGGGGCATCGATCATGGAGGGCTTCTTCATCAACACCATAGCCCCTCCGATGAAGTGTGAGTAGTTTACCTCAGACCTACGGGTCCATAGTTAGTAGCTAGATGGCTTCTTCTCTCTTTTTGGATCTCAATACAATGTTCTCCCCGTCTCTTGTGGAGATCTAATCGATGTAATCTTCTTTTTGCGGTGTGTTTGTTGAGACCAATGAATAGTGGGTTTATGATCAAGTCTATCTATGAATAATATTTGAATCTTCTCTGAATTCTTTTATGTATGATTGCTTATCTTTGCAAGTCTCTTCGAATTATCAGTTTGGTTTGGCCTACTAGATTGATATTTCTTGCAATGGGAGAAGTGCTTAGCTTTGGGTTTAATCTTGCGGTGTCCTTTACCAGTGACAGTAAGGGCAGCAAGGCACGCATTGTATTGTTGCCATCGAGGATAACAAGATGGGGTTTTCTTCATATTGCATGAGTCTATCCCTCTACATCATGTCATCTTGCTTAAGGTGTTACTCTGTTTTTAACTTAATACTCTAGATGCATGCTGGATAGTGGACGATGAGTCGAGTAATGGTAGTAGATGCAGGCAGGAGTCGGTCTACTTGTCTCGGACGTGATGCCTATATACGTGATCATACCTAGATATTCTCATAACTATGCTCAATTCTGTCAATTGCTCAACAGTAATTTGTTCACCCACCGTAGAATACTTATGCTCTCGAGAGAAGCCACTAGTGAAACCTATGGCCCCCGGGTCTATCTTTATCATATTAATCTCCTACTACTTAGTTATTTACTTTGCTATTTACTTTGCCTTTATTTTACTTTGCATCTTTATCATAAAAATACCAAAAATATTAGCTTATCATATCTATAATATCTCACTCTCGTAAGTGGCCCTATAGGGATTGACAACCCCTATTTGCGTTAGTTGCGAGGATTTATTTGTTTTGTGCAGGTGCGAGGGACTCGCGCGTAGCCTCCTACTGGATTGATACCTTGGTTCTCAAAAACTGAGGGAAATACTTATGCTACTTTGCTGCATCATCCCTTCCTCTTCGGGGAAAACCAACGCAGTGCTAAAAGAGGTAGCAAGAAGGATTTTCGGCGCCGTTGCTGGGGAGGTCTACGCAAAAGTCAACATACCAAGTACCCATCACATACCCTTATCTCCCGCATTACATTATTTGCCATTTGCCTCTCGTTTTCCTCTCCCCCACTTCACCCTTGTCGTTTTATTTGCCCTCTCTCTCTATCCTCCCTCTATTTGCCTCTTTTTGTCCGCTTGCTTTTTGTTTGCTCGTGTGGTCGGAATAGTTGTTTATTTATTACTAAACAGAGAACCTAAGATCTATGGTTCCTCATCCGCTTGCTAATCTCTTTAAGAGATCCAATTATGATGAACCAATTGCTAGTGTGTTTTGTGCACTAGATTATCTTTATGATGTTTTGCTTGAAATTCGTGAATCTGAAAATTGTGATGAAGTACTTTATGGAGTGATTCATGATAGATCTTTGAATAAAAAGCATGATTGCAATGATTTTACTATGAATTCTCTTGATGTCAATTGTGCTAATAATATGCAAAACCCTAAGCTTGGGGATGCTAGTTTTGCTATGTCTACTACTTGTTGTAATGATCATGACTGGGGTGATTCTTCTTTTGATCTTGAAAATTTATTTAAACCCCATGATGAATATGAGATTGATAATAGTGTTTGCAATATTATTGAAAGTGGGTTTGGAAGAGTGTCAACTTTAGATCCCACATATTTGGAGAATGTTCAATCTTATGAAATTTTTGATAAAAGTGGGTCTGGAGAGATCATGACTTTAGTTAATGTTAATCCCACTATTTTGGAAGAGTGTCTACTTTGCATGCATGTGGATGATGTTGAAAATATTTTGTGTGATAGATATTTTGTTGAATTTTCTTATGATACTACATGTAATTATTATGAGAGAGGAAAATATGGTGATAGAAATTTTCATGTTACTAAATTACCTCTCGTTATGTTGAGATTGCTATTGTTTCTTTCCGCTTCCTTGCATATGCTAGTTTTTGCTTGCCTTGATAATTTGTTTGCCTATAAGATGCCTATTCATAGGAATTATGTTAGACTTAGATGTGTTTGTCGCATGTTTTATGATGCTCTCTTTGTGCTTCAATTCTTATCTTTCATGTGAGCATCATTGAAATATTATGCCTAGCTATAAGGCTTTAAAGAAAAGCGCTTGTTGGGAGACAACCCAATATTTATCCTTGCTGTTATTCAATAAATAATTTACCTGGACTCTTTTTTGGTTGTGTTTTTTGTGTTTAATTAGTGTGTGCCAAGTAGAACCGTTGGGAAGACTTGGGGAAAGTCTTGTTGAACTTGCTGTAAAAAACAGAAACTATAGCGCTCACGAGAACTGCTGTCATTTTTATTTGGAAAGCTCTATTTAATTAATTCTTTTTGAAGATGATTAATACATAAATTACTCACGTCCAGAAATTTATTTTAGAATTTTGGGGTTCCAGATCTTGCGCTAGCTACAGATTACTACAGACTGTTCTGTTTTTGACAGATTCTGTTTTTCGTGTGTTGTTTGCTTATTTTGATGAATCTATGGCTAGTAAAATAGTTTATAAACCATAGATAAGTTGGAATACAGTAGGTATAACACCCATATAAATAAATAATGAGTTCATTGTAGTACCTTGAAGTGGTCTTTTGTTTTCTTTCGCTAACGGAGCTCACGAGTTTTTCTACTTTAAGTTTTGTGTTGTGAAGTTTTCAAGTTTTGGGTAAAGATTTGATGGATTATGGAACAAGGAGTGGAAAGAGCCTAAGCTTGGGGATGCCCATGGCACCCCCAAGATAATTTAAGGACACCTAAAAGCTAAAGCTTGGGGATGCCCAGGAAGGCATCCCCTCTTTCGTCTACTTCTATCGGTAACTTTACTTGGAGGTATATTTTTATTCGCCACATGATATGTGTTTTGCTTGGAGTGTCTTGTATGATTTGAGTATTTGATTGTTAGTTTACCACAATCATCCTTGCTGTACACACCTTTTGAGAGAGCCATACATGATTTGGAATTTGTTAGAATACTCTATGTGCTTCGCTTATATCTTTTGAGTTATATAATTTTGCTCTAGTGCTTCACTTATATCTTCTTATGAGTGTGTTGAATACTAAGAGAAGTTTGATGCTCGATGATTGTTTTGAGACATGGAGGTAATAATATCAAAGTCGTGCTAGTTGAGTAGTTTTGAAATTGAGAAATACTTGTGTTGAGGTTTGCAAGTCCCGTAGCATGCACGTATGGTAAACGTTATGCAACAAATTTGAAACATGAGGTGTTATTTGATTGTCTTCCTTATGAGTGGCGGTCGGGGACGAGCGATGGTCTTTTCCTACCAATCTATCCCCCTAGGAGCATGCACATAGTACCGAGGTTTTTGATGACTTGTAGCTTTTTGCAATAAGTATGTGAGTTCTTTATGACTAATGTTGAGTCCATGGATTATACGCACTCTCACCCTTCCATCCTTGCTAGCCTCTTCGGTACGGTGCATTGCCCTTTATCACATTGAGAGTTGGCGCAAACTTCGCCGGTGCATCCAAACCCCGTGATATGATACACTCTTTCACACATAAACCTCCTTATATCTTCCTCAAAACAGCCACCATACTTACCTATTATGGCATTTCCATAGCCATTCCGAGATATATTGCCATGCAACTTTCCATCATTCCGTTCATCATGACACATTCATCATTGTCATATTGCTTAGCATGGTCATGTAGTTGACATAGTATTTGTGGCAAAGCCACCGTTCATAATTTTTTCATACATGTCACTCTTGGTCCATTGCATATCCCGGTACACCGCCGGAGGCATTCATATAGAGTCATCTTTGTTCTAGTATCGAGTTGTAATCATTGAGTTGTAAATAAATAGAAGTGTGATGATCATCATTTTCTAGAGCATTGTCCCAAGTGAGGAATACAAAAAAAAAAGAAAGGCCATAAAAAAGAAAAGGGAAAAGGCCCCAAAAAATAAAAAAATGAGAAAAAAATGAGAGAAAAAGAGAGAAGGGACAATGTTACTATCCTTTGCCACACTTGTGCTTCAAAGTAGCACCATGATCTTCATAGTAGAGAGTCTCTCATGTTATCACTTTCATATACTAGTGGGAATTTTTCATTATAGAACTTGGCTTGTATATTCCAACAAAGGGCCTCCTCAAGTGCCCTAGGTCTTCGTGAGCAAGCAAGTTGGATGCACACCCACTAGTTTCTTTTGTTGAGCTTTCATACATTTATAGCTCTAGTGCATCCGTTGCATGGCAATCCCTACTCCTTGAATTAACATCAATCGGTGGGCATCTCCATGGCCCATTGATTAGCCTCGTTGATGTGAGCCTTCCTCCTTTTTTTGTCTTCTCCACATAACCCCCCTCATCATATTATATTCCACCTATAGTGTTATGTCCATGGCTCGCGCTCATATATCGCGTGAAAGTTTATAGGTTTGAGATTACTAAAGTATGAAACAATTGCTTGGCTTGTCATCGGGGTTGTGCATAATGATAGCATTCTTGTGTGACAAAAATGAAACATGACTAAACCATATGATTTTGTAGGGATGAACTTTCTTTGGCCATGTTATTTTGAAAAGACATAATTGCTTAGTTAGTATGCTTGAAGTATTATCATTTTTATGTCAATATGAACTTTTGTCTTGGATCTTTCGGATCTGAATATTCATACCACAATTAAGAAGAATTACATTAAATTTATGCCAAGTAGCACTCCGCATCAAAAATTCTGTTTTTATCATTTACCTACTCGGGGACGAGCTGTTTGAAATATGCCCTAGAGGCGATAATAAAATGGTTATTATTATATTTCTTTGTTCATGATAATTGTCTATTGTTCATGCTATAATTGTGTTATCCGGAAATCGTAATACATGTGTGAATACATAGACCACAACACGTCCCTAGTGAGCCTCTAGTTGACTAGCTCGTTGATCAAAAAAGATATTCATGGTTTCCTGACTATGGGCATTGGATGTCATTGATAACGGGATCACATCATTAGGAGAATGATGTGATGGACAAGGCCCAATCCTAAGCATAGCTCAAAGATCGTGTAGTTCGTTTGCTATAGCTTTTCCGAATGTCAAGTATCATTTCCTTAGACCATGAGATTGTGCAACTCCCGGATACCGTAGGAGTGCTTTGGGTGTGCCAAACGTCACAACATAACTGGGTGACTATAAAGGTACACTACGGGTATCTCCGAAAGTGTCTGTTGGGTTGGCACGAATCGAGACTGGGATTTGTCACTCCGTATGACGGAGAGGTATCTCCGGGCCCACTCGGTAATGCATCATCATAATGAGCTCAATTTGACCAAGTGGTTGGTCACGGATCATGCATTACGGTATGAGTAAAGTGACTTGCCGGTAACGAGACTGAACGAGGTATTGTGATACCGACGATCGAGTCTCAGGCAAGTAACGTACCGATTGACAAAGGGAATTGCATGCGAGATTGATCGAATCCTCGACATCGTGGTTCGTCCGATGAGATCATCGAGGAGCATGTGGGAGCCAACATGGGTATCCAGATCCCGTTGTTGGTTATTGACTGGAGAGTCGTCTCGGTCATGTCTGCGTGTCTCCTGAACCCGTAGGGTCTACACACTTAAGGTTCGGTGATGCTAGGGTTGTTGAGATATTAGTATACGGTAACCTGAAAGTTGTTCGGAGTCCTGGATGAGATCTCGGACGTCACGAGGAGTTCCAGATTGGTCCGGAGGTGAAGATTTATATATAGGAAGTCAAGTTTCAGCCATCGGGAAGGTTTTTGGGGTAATCGGTATTGTACCAGGACCACCGGAAGGGTCCCGGGGGTCCACCGGGTGGGGCCACCTATCCCGGAGGGCCCCATGGGCTGAAGTGGGAGGGGAACCAGCCCCAGATGGGCTGGTGCGCCCCCCCATGGGCCTTCCCTGTGCCTAGGGTTGGAAACCCTAGGGGTGGGGCGCCCCACTTGGCTTGGGGGGCACTCCACCCCCCTTGGCCGCCCCCCCCCCCTTGGAGATTTAATCTCCTATGGTCGGCGCCCCCTAGGGGTCCTATAAATAGTGGGGGGGAGGGAGGGCAGCCGCACCCTAGCCCCTGGCGCCTCCCTCTCCCTCATGTGACACCTCTCCCTCTCCCTGAGCTTGGCGAAGCCCTGCCGAGAACACCGTTGCTTCCACCACCACGCCGTCGTGCTGCTGGATATCCATCAACCTCTCCTTCCCCCTTGCTGGATCAAGTTGGAGGAGACATCTTCCCAACCGTACATGTGTTGAACGCGGAGGTGCCGTCCGTTCGGCGCTAGGCCATCGGTGATTTGGATCACGACGAGTACGACTCCATCAACCCCGTTCTCTTGAACGCTTCCGCGCGCGATCTACAAGGGTATGTAGATGCACTTCCCTCTCCCTCGTTGCTAGATTGATCTTGGTGATGCGTAGAAAATTTTAAAATTCTGCTACGTTCTCCAACAGTGGCATCATGAGCTAGGTCTATGTGTAGTCTCTATGCACGAGTTGAACACAAAGCAGTTGTGGGCGTGGATATTTTCAATTTGCTTGCCGTTACTAGTCTTATCTTGATTCGGCGGCATCGTGGGATGAGCGGCCCGGACCGATCTTACACGTACGCTTACGTGAGACTGGTTCCACCGATTGACATGCACTAGTTGCAAAAGGTGGCTGGCGGGTGTCTGTCTCTCCCACTTTAGTCGGACCGGATTCGATGAAAAGGGTCCTTATGAAGGGTAAATAGAAATTGGCATATCACGTTGTGGTTTTGGTGTAGGTAAGAAACGTTCTTGCTAGAAACCTATAGCGGCCACGTAAAAACTTGCAACAACAATTAGAGGACGTCTAACTTGTTTTTGCAGCATGTGCCATGTGATGTGATATGGCCAAAAGGATGTGATGAATGATATATGTGATGTATGAGATTGATCATGTTCTTGTAATAGGAATCACGACTTGCATGTCGATGAGTATGACAACCGGCAGGAGCCATAGGAGTTGTCTTTATTTATTTATGACATGTGAGTCAACATAAACGTCATGTAATTACTTTACTTTATTGCTAAAGTGTTAGCCATAGTAGTAGAAGTAATAGATGACGAGACAACTTCAAGAAGGCATGATGATGGGGATCATGGTGTCATGCCGGTGACAATGATGATCATGAAGCCCCGAAGATGGAGATCAAAAGGAGCAAATGATATTGGCCATATCATGTCACTATTTGATTGCATGTGATGTTTATCATGTTTTACATCTTATTTGCTCAGAACAACAGTAGCTTAAATAAGATGATCCCTCGTAATAATTTCAAGAAAGTGTTCCCCCTAACTGTGCACCATTGTGAAGGTTCGTTGTTTCGAAGCACCACGTGATGATCGGGTGTGATAGATTCTAACGTTCGAATACAACGGGTGTAAGCCAGATTTACACACGCAATACACTTAGGTTAACTTGACGAGCCTAGCATGTATAGACATGGCCTCGGAACACGGAAGACCGAAAGGTCGAGCATGAGTCGTATAGAAGATACGATCAACATGAAGATGTTCACCGATGTTGACTAGTCCGTCTCACGTGATGATCGGACACGGCCTAGTTGACTCGGATCATGTTTCACTTAGATGAATAGAAGGATGTCTATCTAAGTGGGAGTTCATTGAATAATTTGATTAGATGAACTTAATTATCATGAACTTAGTCTAAAATCTTTACACTATGTCTTGTAGATCAAATGGCCCACGCTAATGTTGCCCTCAACTTCAACGCGTTCCTAGAGAAAACCAAGCTGAAAGATGATGGCATCAACTATACAGACTGGGTCCGGAACATGAGGATCATCCTCATAGCTGCCAAGAAAGATTATGTCCTAGAAGCACCGCTAGGTGACGCACCCATCCCAGAGAACCAAGACGTTATGAATGCTTGGCAGTCACGTGCTGATGATTACTCCCTCGTTCAGTGCGGCATTCTTTACAGCTTAGAACCGGGGCTCCAAAAGCGTTTTGAGAGACACGGAGCATATGAGATGTTCAAAGAGCTGAAAATGGTTTTCCAAGCTCATCCCCGGGTCGAGAGATATGAAGTCTTCGACAAGTTCTTCAGTTGTAAGATGGAGGAAAATAGTTCTGTCAGTGAACACATACTCAAAATGTCTGGGTTGCATAACCGCTTGACTCAGCTGGGAGTTAATCTCCCGGATGACGCAGTCATTGACAGAATCCTTCAGTCGCTTCCACCGAGCTACAAGAGCTTTGTGATGAACTTCAATATGCAGGGGATGGAAAAGACCATTCCTGAGGTATATTCTATGCTGAAATCAGCGGAGGTGGAAATCAAAAAGGAACATCCAGTGTTGATGGTGAATAAAACCACTATGTTCAAGAAAGACAAGGGTGAAAAAGAACTTCAAGAAGGACGGCAAGGGAGTTGCCGCACCCGGTAAGCAAGCTGCCGGGAAGAAGTCAAAGAATGGACTCAAGCCTGAGACTGAGTGTTTTTATTGCAAGGGAAGTGGTCACTGGAAGCGGAACTGCCCCAAATACTTAGCGGACAAGAAGGCCGGCAACACTAAAGGTATATGTGATATACATGTAATTGATGTGTATCTTACCAGTACTCGTAGTTGTCGGCGTTCTGGGAATGGGGGTCCCCAGACTTGCCTGCCTGCGGCCTGCCGCGTGGCTCGAAGGGGGGCCCAGCACGGCCCATCTTCATCAACACAGACCCAAGACCCACGCGAGGGGCCAAGCCTCGCGGGGGGGACAACGCGGAACTTCCTCAGGCACGGCCTCACCTGGCTGGCTCGCAAGGAGGCGGAGAGATCAAGGCGGGGTACCTCACGAGGTGCCCGTGATGCAAGCCATGACGACCAAGGGCGCCAGGCGGGTGCCAGCCCGCGCATTGTCCTCCTTTCCTCTTTGGTGCAAAGGGAGCAAGCGCAGCCGTGGAGTACCGAGGCATCAGGCAAAGGTTGCCATTTCGGTGCAACAAGACCAAGACCAGGATGACTGCAAGACAGAGGTCATCGTGGAGCCCAAGACGGCGTCACCACCAGAGCTTAGTGCAGGCGAAGACTACTTTTGTCAGGATAGCTAGTACTAGCTATCCCCCTTCAAATTAGCCCGCCATTGTTGGCTCCCTTCCCGCTCGATATTTGGGAAGAGGACCAGGGCCTCTATAAATAGGACCAGCCACCCACAGGAAGGGAAGGAGGTTAAGATAAGAACAAGAGCAGAGAGAGTTTTAGGAGAATAGAAGGAAGATCGTAGAATCAGGGCATCAACAATTAGAGAGAGAGAGAGAAGGGTGACTGAACTCCTCCCAGCAGTTCATCCCCCCAGCCAAGAACAGACCCTCGCGAGGCTGTTCTTCCTTGTATGGTTCATCATCATCAGCCCAAGAGGCAATCCACCATGCCACACACTGGAGTAGGGTATTACACCACAACGGTGGCCCGAACCAGTATAACCCCTGTGTCTCTCGTGTTGTTCTTTCCATAGCTTAGATCTTAGCGAGGCGGAGGGGTGCAGGTAGGTAGGAGGCGAAATCTTCGTGCGCGCCCCAGTGTTTGAACCTCAAGGGTCTGCTGGAACCCGAAATCCAACATTTGGCGCGCCAGGTAGGGGTGCGCCGGAATTCATCTTCCACCGCCCCGTTCTCCTCCGACCATCGCGCCCATGTCTGACGCTCGTCGGGCCCGCGCCGAGCGCCGGGCCGCTCTCGCTTCCCGCGTCACCCAGACGGCTCCTGTCGGCGGGCGTCCTCACCGTTCCCCGTCACCTGCCGTCAACGCCGCCACCGGCCCGGCGGGGGACGAGCAGCAAGCATCGTCTCAGCATCCGTCCGTGCGGTAAGACGGCCGCACCGCGACTCCCTCGCTCACCCCAGCTGGTTCTTCGTCCCGTGCGCTCCGCGCACCTATGGAGGCTCGAGCTGCGCTCATCGCGGCAAATGAGCTCCTGCGCTACTCTCCCGTCAACTATGTCTACGAAGAATGGCTCGACCGCGTCGCCGAGCTCGTCCGCACCGCAGGGGGCTCTCCCGCATCGTCGTTTCCGTTGCACCGCACCCCGCCCCGCGCGGGCGATGAAGCTCCGACGGCGCCCCGGCCTCCTCCTCCTCGAGAAGGCGCCATGGCTCCAAGGCACGTGGCCCCTGGGTGGAACCCGCTCTGTCAGCTGCCAGCGCAGCAAGAGCAGAGCTGCCAGGAAATCCCTCGCCCGCAAGAAGCTGCCCGGGCGCTCCCTGCTCCAGCACGTCGCGACCATGCTCCTGCTCCCGCATGTCAAGACCCAGCTGCAACGCGTGGGGACATGCAAGACCAAGCTCTCCGTCACCCAAGGCCTCCCGTGGCCACAGCAGGCTGCCGTGCCTTCACCACCGAGCTGCGCAGCGTCGCGTGGCCCAGCAAGTTCAAGCCAGACCTGCCTCCTCGTTACGACGGCACGGCTGACCCTGTGGAGTTCCTCCAGCTCTACAAGCTGGGCATCGAAGCTGCCAATGGAGACGAGAAGGTCATGGCGAACTGGTTTCCCATGGCACTCAAGGACGGGGCCCGCACCTGGCTCCTGAACCTGGCTCCAGGCACGATCTCCTCCTGGGACGAGATGCGTACCCGCTTCATCGCCAACTTCCAAGGTACTCGCGACCGGCCACCCGCCGTGAGCGACATGCGCCGCATCAAGCAACAACCCGGGGAGACCCTGCAGAAGTACATCCAGTGCTTCAACAACGCACGCCTCAAGATTCCCAAGGTGACTGAGGAGGCCATCATCTCAGCCTTCTCCGACGGCGTGCGCGATGTCAAGATGAAGGACGAGCTGGCGATGCATGAAGACCTGTGCACTTCCTTGGAGCTGTTCAACTTGGCAACCAAGTGCGCCAGGGCTGAGGAAGGGCGTCTCTCCCTCCTCGAGCTGCCTTCCGCAGACCCAGAAGAGAAGAAGCCCAAGGCCAAGGATGTGAAGCGCAAGGGGGCTGCCGTGCTCGCGGCAGAACCAGACACCAAGCGGGGCAGAGATCAGCCGAACCTTCCAAGGGCAGCCGGTACTGTGTGTACCACGACCTCCACACCCACAACACCAACGAATGTCAAGAGCTCCGAGCCATGCGAGAAGGAAGGATCGGCCGTCGCCCCGACCGCGGTGACCGGGGCTACGGTCGAGGAGGAGGAAGGAACGTAGGACGCTGGGAAGACCGTGGCCCGCGCCAAGGGTGGCGCGATCAACCTCGCGAGGATCGCTGGCAAGACCCGCCTCGTGAGGGAGACTGGAGGGATCAGCCTCGCCAGGATCACCCGCAAGGCAATGCAAGCCTCCCTCCGCTGTCGCCGCAACCAAGGAGAAACGAGGACCGCCACCAAGAAGAGGGGGCTGGGGGCTTCCAGGAGCCGCGCGCGATCGCCTACATCCTGGGCGGGGCTCAGGCCCCAGCCTCTCAACGCATCTTCAAGCAGTTCACCCGCGAAGTGAATGCAGTCATCCCCAGGCTTGAAGCCACGCGCCCTCTCAGGTGGTCGGCGTGCGCATCACGTTCAGCTCAGCAGATCAGCTCAAGTGTGCGGCTACAGCCGAAGTCCTCCCGATGCTTTGTTCCCTAATCATCAGCAATGTGGTGGTCACCAGGACCCTCATCGATGGCGGGGCAGGGCTCAACGTCCTGTCCGTGGAAACATTCAACAATCTCCAAGTGCCCTACAGCCAGCTTCAGCCAACCAAGCCTTTCTCCGGAATCACCGACGGCTCCACGGTCCCAATTGGGCAGGTCCGCCTCCCTGTCACCTTCGGGGCACGCGACAACTACCGCACCGAGCTCATCGACTTCGATGTCGCTCACATTCGCCTGCCGTACAATGCCATCCTTGGGTACCTAGCGCTGGCCAAGTTCATGGCCGTAACTCACCACAGCTACAACGTCCTCAAGATGCCAGGAAGTGGCGGAGTCATCACGGTGCCCTGTGAAGAGAAGGACGCGGTATGTTCCCTGGAACGAGCCTTTCAGGCCGCGTCACTGGAAGACCCGGATCGCGGAAGCAGGAGGCTTCCCGAGACCGCCCCCAAGAAGAAGAAGACATTGTCTGGCCCGGCCCCTCAGGAGGCAGGTCCCTCTGGGCCCGTGACTGCCTAGGGGGAACCTCCTTCCATCGCATAGGAAAGCGCGCCCGGCGCCCTCCTCAGGTAGGGCTCGGGGACTCTCCCCTGGAGGGCCGCCGACCTGGCTAGGGTCACGAGGGAGGCTCTTGGGCACCACATGGAGGCGTGTTTAGAAGCATGTTTCCCTCAAGAAGGAGTAAGGCAAGGAGAGCCAGACCCTCAGGAGTTTGTCAGCAGGGCCATTCAGGAGCTACAGGAGTCAAGGGTCATGAAAGGCGGCCACCGTCTACGAGCAGTGGCTCCCCATCCAGGCGAGGATGGTGGGCTGCGCATCTGCATCGACATACCAGGGCTCAACCGAGTTGCCTCTCTGGAGCGCCTCTGGCCCTCGCGAGTGGGGCGCTGCGGAGGTCCACCCCACAGCTATGTTCGCATGCCTTACGGCTTGCCGAACGCGGCTGCCGCGTACCAGCGCCTCATGAGGGGCATCATGGAGGCACAAGAGGCTAGGCGTTCCGCGGCCCTGGCGGAGATGGAGATGGTCCGCGGGGAGCCGCCAGCACCTCTGGAGCCTCCCGAGGCCCCCGGGCCTGGGGGCTCGTGAGGATCGGCTTCTGCAGCATACCGAGTCTGCTACACCAACACCCCTTCGTCCTCAACGTCATCAGGTGACATCTTTCAAGTTTCACTTCCTGCTGGGAGCGCCCCCCAGGGCTGCATTATTCCCAGGCCGCGTGGGTCCGTCCCTGCGGCATGTACCCCTTTTATTTCATGTTGTTAGCTTACCTTGTTGGGGGCGCCCCTCGGGCTGCATCATCCCCAAGTCGCTCGGGCCTGACCCAGTGATGTCCGCCTTCCCAGCATCTATTTGGATGAATCCACTCCTTTGCGGCTAATGTGTTTGACCTAGCTGCCCGCTCAACTGATGCCAAATGACAGAACTGCTCCCAAACGGCACGATGCTTGCACATGGGTCCGTCCCTGCAACACCGACAAACCTGGATGGCTAAGCTCTGGCCGCGGCAGGCCCGCATGGCGCCACCTCGTCAAGCCTTCAGTGCCACATTACCCCTCGGAAGCAACCAATGGCTGACTGTCAATTGTCATGGCAACCCCTCGTTCTTTCTCTGATGGGTCTACAGGATGTCTTAAAGGAGCTGCATCAGGCGAGGCCCTTGCGGTGTCTCCTTCACTCTCATCCGCGCGAACCGCTTGCACGTTAAAGGGGGGGTGCCTAAGCATCGCGACTCAGGGCTCCTACTGGCTCTCCAGCCCTCACCCTCTGGCCTTGTCCACGGCATCGCGACCTGGCATACCAGCGACGGCTGAGGCTCGCTCGAGGGCCGGGACCCGAGGACATAGAGCAGAAAAGGGAGCAAAAGCGAGAGGGGAGGGACACGCGAGGACCTCGCCGAGCAACCTCACGCCTGCCGATGCATGGACCCCGCAACACACCAGAGAGTGACCCCTGATTCTCGAGATAAGTCACCACCCGGAAGCGCCAGCTACCGTGGCACCACCTCCGCACCTAATGCAATCCCGTGCTAGCGACGCCGCTCCCCTTTCTCACCGAACGATGGCTGCTTGAGCGCCAAAGGGGACCTCCTGAGCATCGCGACTCAGGGGCTCTTATCGGACTCCGAGTCGCTCACCTCCTGGCCTTGACCACGGCATCGCGACCTGGCATACCAGCGACGGCTGAAGCCGCCTTGGGACTGGGACCTGTCGGCGCAGAGCACCAAGCCCTCGTGAGGTTCGAAAGGGAGGACTGAGCTAAGACGGAATGAGCAACTCGCACAATTCTACGACAAGGGTTATATTAACAAAACAGGATCACAGGCACCTTACAAGCCCCCACGGGACGCGTCTTTGATTCCTCGCAGGGAACAAATCCTAAAGGGACACTAACTACGCGCGCCCCTACAGAAGACACCATCATCAATAGTGGGCCGTCAAGCACCGGCGCCAACCCCATCCAGATCAGAGTCGGCGGCGGCCTGACGAGCCCGCCCTGCTCTAGGAGCGGCGCCGGCTCGCAGGCTCGTAGCTGTCGTCGCTCGTCTCCGGAGTCGC
This sequence comes from Triticum dicoccoides, assembly GCF_002162155.2. Classification (NCBI taxonomy): domain Eukaryota; kingdom Viridiplantae; phylum Streptophyta; class Magnoliopsida; order Poales; family Poaceae; genus Triticum; species Triticum dicoccoides. Next base: position 66,666,165 of record NC_041384.1, on the reverse strand, counting down.
GAAGAGCTCGCTGGAGTTGCTGGAACCTCCGACGCCTCCACCTCCTGAGGAGCCGCCAAGGGAGCGGTCGACGGGCCCAGTCCTTGCTGCAGCAGGGTCCCGGCCACCTCTCCCGTGGAAGCACTCCGGCCGGCGCCCGTTCGCATCAAAGACCTTGAAGAACATCAACGAAGCACCATCGTAATCCAAGTGGATCGCGAAGGCGCCCCTTGTCCTGCAAATCCGGGCGATTTCGCTCCAGCCCCGAGTCATGAAGACCTCGCCCGGGGCAACGACCGCGACCTCTGCCTCGGTCGCGAGGGTGCTGCAGCCGGCATGCTGCAGCCAAAGCTCCAGGGGCTCTCCTTGCGGGATGATGGAGGCGAAGAAGGGAGGAACGCAAATCCAAGACTGAGGAGGCATGGCGGCATGGAACACGAACTCTCGGGAGGAGCCCTCGGTGTGGACCCCAGGGGGGACGACCCACACCTTCGTGACCCATCGGCCCCGACGGTGGCGCCGCCCGTGGCGATCAGCATCAGCTCCTTCAGGGCCCTCGTTGTGGGCGTACAAGGGAAGCGGGAACCTCGGCAGTGCCCGCTCGCACCAGGGCCTCGACACCACCTGATGAGCCCCCTCGTCCGGGCAGCGGAGGACGAGCCGTTTCTTTGGCGGAAGCGGGACTGGTTCCTCTCGGGGAGCCTTTTCCTTCTCTGCCGTCGAGAACCAGCGGATCGGGGTCATCGCAGCAAGACGGAGCAAGGATCGGGAAGAAGGAGAAGTAGGTAGGGATGGACTGGAAGGGCGCGCACCGTTCCGTACTTATAGTCGGCGAAGGCCAACCGCCGACCTCCACGATCGCAGGTAATCATGACCCGCTTTGCATGCAGGGACTTGTCCAATCCATGCAGTTGCCGAGGCGCCATGGGGAAGTGGAGACGCCCACATCCAATCAACCGCCACGCGGTACCCAAGGCCGCAGGCTATTAGGGCCCATGGCGCTTTGCCCTCGCCCTTCCGCCTCCCTGCACGGCCAAGTCTGGGCGCGCCTTGGGCCCGAGGGCTACTGTCGGCGTTCTGGGAACGGGGGTCCCTAGACTTGCCTGCCTGCGGCCTACGGCATGGCTCGAAGGGGTGCCCAGCACGGCCCATCTTCATCAACACAGACCCAAGACCCTCGTGAGGGGCCAAGCCTCGCAGGGGGGGACGACGCGGAGCTTCCTCAGGCACGGCCTCACCAGGCTGGCTCGTGAGGAGGCGGAGAGATCAAGGCGGGGTACCTCACGAGGTGCCCGTGACGCAAGCCATGACGACCAAGGGCGCCAGGCGGGTGCCAGCCCGCGCAGTGTCCTCCTTTCCTCTTTGGTGCAAAGGGAGCAAGCGCAGCCGCGGAGTACCGAGGCATCAGGCAAAGGTTGCCGTTTCGGTGCAACAAGACCAAGACCAGGATGACTGCAAGAAGGAGGTCATAGTGGAGCCCAAGACGGCGTCACCACCAGAGCTTTGTGCAGGCGAAGACTACTTTTGTCAGGATAGCTAGTACTAGCTGCCCCCCTTCAAATTAGCCCGCCATTGTTGGCTCCCTTCCCGCTCAGTATTTGGGAAGAGGACCAGGGCCTCTATAAATAGGACCAGCCACCCACAGGAAGGGAAGGAGGTTAAGAGAAGAACAAGAGCAGAGAGAGTTTTAGGAGAATAGAAGGAGGATCGTAGAATCAGGGCATCAACAATCAGAGAGAGAGAGAAGGGTGACTGCACTCCTCCCAGCAGTTCATCCCCCCAGCCAAGAACAGACCCTCGCGAGGCTGTTCTTCCTTGTATGGTTCATCATCATCAGCCCAAGAGGCAATCCACCACGCCACACACTAGAGTAGGGTATTACACCACAACGGTGGCCCGAACCAGTATAAACCCTGTGTCTCTCGTGTTGTTCTCTACATAGCTTAGATCTTAGCAAGGCGGAGGGGTGCAGGTAGGTAGGAGGCGAAATCTCCGCACGCACCCTAGTGTTCGAACCTCAAGGGTCTGCCGGAACCCAAAATCCGACAGTAGTAGCTCCTGGGTATTTGATACCGGTGCAGTTGCTCACATTTGTAACTCAAAGCAGGAGCTGCGGATTAAGCGGAGACTGGCGAAGGACAAGGTGACGATGCGCGTCGGGAATGGTTCCAAGGTCGATGTGATCGCCGTCGGCACGCTACCTCTACATTTACCTACGGGATTAGTTTTAAACCTCAATAATTGTTATTTAGTGCCAGCTTTGAGCATGAACATTGTGTCAGGATCTCGTTTAATTCGAGATGGCTACTCATTTAAATCCGAGAATAATGGTTGTTCTATTTATATGAGAGATGTGTTTTATGGTCATTCTCCACTGGTGAATGGTTTATTCTTAATGAATCTCGAGCGTAATGTTACACATATTCATAGCGTGAACACCAAAAGATGTAAGGTTGATAATGATAGTCCCACATACTTGTGGCACTGCCGCCTTGGTCACATAGGTGTCAAGCGCATGAAGAAGCTCCATGCAGATGGACTTTTGGAGTCTCTTGATTACGAATCATTTGACACGTGCGAACCATGCCTCATGGGTAAAATGACCAAGACTCCGTTCTCAGGAACAATGGAGCGAGCAACCAACTTATTGGAAATCATACATACTGATGTGTGCGGTCCAATGATTGTTGAGGGTCGCGGTGGCTATCATTATGTTCTCACCCTCACTGATGACTTGAGTAGATATGGGTACGTCTACTTAATGAAACACAAGTCTGAGACCTTTGAAAAGTTCAAGGAATTTCAGAGTGAGGTTGAGAATCAACATGACAGAAAAATCAAGTTCTTGTGATCAGATCGTGGGGGAGAATACTTGAGTCACGAATTTGGCACACACTTAAGGAAATGTGGAATAGTTTCACAACTCACGCCGCCTGGAACACCTCAGCGTAATGGTGTGTCCGAACGTCGTAATCGCACTCTATTGGATATGGTGCGATCTATGATGTCTCTTACCAATCTACCGCTGTCATTTTGGGGCTATGCTTTAGAGACTGCCGCATTCACTTTAAATAGAGCTCCATCGAAATCCGTTGAGACGACACCATATGAATTATGGTTTGGGAAGAAACCTAAGCTGTCGTTTCTAAAAGTTTGGGGATGCGATGCTTATGTCAAGAAACTTCAACCTGAAAAGCTCGAACCCAAGTCGGAAAAATGCGTCTTCATAGGATACCCTAAAGAAAATATTGGGTATACCTTCTACCTCAGATCCGAAGGCAAGATCTTTGTTGCCAAGAATGGATCCTTTCTAGAGAAAGAGTTCCTCTCGAAAGAAATAAGTGGGAGGAAAGTAGAACTCGATGAAGTATTACCTCTTGAACCGGTAAGTGGCACATCTCAAGAAAATGTTCCTGAGGTGCCTGCACCAACTAGAGAGGAAGTTAATGATGATGATCATGAAACTTCAGATCAAGTTGCTACTGAACTTCGTAGGTCCACGAGGACACGTTCCGGACCAGAGTGGTACGGCAACCCTGTCTTGGAAATCATGTTGTTAGACAACGGTGAACCTTCGAACTATGAAGAAGCGATGGCGGGCCCAGATTCCGACAAATGGCTGGAAGCCATGAAATCCGAGATAGGATCCACGTATGAAAATGAAGTATGGACTTTGACTGACTTGCCCGATGATCGGCGAGCCATAGAAAATAAATGGATCTTTAAGAAGAAGACAAACGCGGATGGTAATGTGACCATCTATAAAGCTCGGCTTGTTGCTAAGGGTTATCGACAAGTTCAAGGGGTTGACTACGATGAGACTTTCTCACCCGTAGCGGAGCTGAAGTCCGTCCGAATCATGTTAGCAATTTCCGCATTCTATGATTATGAGATATGGCAAATGGACATCAAAACGGCATTCCTTAATGGTTTCCTGAAGGAAGAATTGTATATGATGCAGCCAGAAGGTTTTGTCGATCCTAAGAGTGCTGACAAGGTGTGCAAGCTCCAACGCTCGATTTATGGGCTGGTGCAAGCATCTCGGAGTTGGAACATTCGTTTTGATGAGATGATCAAAGCGTTTGGGTTCACGCGGACTTATGGAGAAGCCTGCATTTACAAGAAAGTGAGTGGGAGCTCTGTAGCATTTCTCATATTATATGTGGATGACATACTGTTGATGGAAAATGATATAGAATTCTTGGAAAGCATAAAGGCCTACTTGAACAAGTGTTTTTCAATGAAGGGTCTTGGAGAAGCTGCTTACATATTAGGCATTAAGATCTATAGAGATAGATCGAGACGCCTCATTGGTCTTTCACATAGTACGTACCTTGACAAGATATTGAAGAAGTTCAATATGGATCAGTCAAAGAAGGGGTTCTTGCCTGTGTCGCAAGGTACGAGATTGAGCACGGCTCAATGCCCGACCACGTCAGAAGATAGAGAAAAGTTGAGTGTCGTCCCCTATGCCTCGGCCATAGGGTCTATCATGCATGCTATGCTGTGTACCAGACCTGATGTAAACCTTGCTGTAAGTTTGGTAGGAAGGTACCAAAGTAATCCCGGCATGGAACACTGGACAGCGGTCAAGAATATCCTAAAGTACCTGAAGAGGACTAAGGATATGTTTCTTGTTTATGGAGGTGACGAAGAACTCGTCGTAAAGGGTTACGTCGATGCTAGCTTCGACACAGATCTGGATGACTCTAAGTCACAAACCGGATACGTGCATATTTTGAATGGTGGGGCAGTAAGCTGGTGAAGTTGCAAGCAAAGCTTTGTGGCGGGATCTACATGTGAAGCGGAGTACATGACAGCCTCGGAGGCAGCACAAGAGGCAATCTGGGTGAAGGAGTTCATTACCGACCTAGGAGTCATACCCAATGCGTTGGTACCGATGACTCTCTTCTGTGACAACACTGCAGCTATTGCCCTTGCCAAGGAGCCCAGGTTTCATAGGAAGACCAGGCATATCAAGCGTCGCTTCAACTCCATTCGTGAAAGTGTTCAAAATGGAGACATAGATATTTGTAAAGTACATACGGACCTCAATGTGGCAGATCCGTTGACTAAACCTCTCCCTAGAGGAAAACATGATCAACACCAGAACTGCATGGGTGTTCGATTCATCACAATGTAACTAGACTATTGACTCTAGTGCAAGTGGGAGACTGTTGGAGATATGCCCTAGAGGTGATAATAAAATGGTTATTATTATATTTCTTTGTTCATGATAATTGTCTATTGTTCATGCTATAATTGTGTTATTCGGAAATCGTAATACATGTGTGAATACATAGACGACAACACATCCCTAGTGAGCCTCTAGTTGACTAGCTCGTTGATCAAAAAAGATAGTCATGGTTTCCTGACTATGGGCATTGGATGTCATTGATAACGGGATCACATTATTAGGAGAATGATGTGATGGACAAGACCCAATCCTAAGCATAGCTCAAAGATCGTGTAGTTCGTTTGCTATAGCTTTTCCGAATGTCAAGTATCATTTCCTTAGACCATGAGATTGTGCAACTCTCGGATACCGTAGGAGTGCTTTGGGTGTGCCAAACGTCACAATGTAACTGGGTGACTATAAAGGAACACTACGGGTATCTCCGAAAGTGTCTGTTGGGTTGGCACGAATCGAGACTGGGATTTGTCACTCCGTATGACGGAGAGGTATCTCTGGGCCCACTCGGTAATGCATCATCATAATGAGCTCAATGTGACCAAGTGGTTGGTCACGGGATCATGCATTACGGTATGAGTAAAGTGACTTGCGGGTAATGAGACTGAACGAGGTATTGGGATACCGACGATCGAGTCTCGGGCAAGTAACGTACCGATTGACAAAGGGAATTGCATACGGGATTGATTGAATCCTCGACATCGTGGTTCATCCGATGAGATCATTGAGGAGCATGTGGGAGCCAACATGGGTATCCAGATCCCGCTGTTGGTTATTGACCGGAGAGTCGTCTCGGTCATGTCTGCGTGTCTCCCGAACCCGTAGGGTCTACACACTTAAGGTTCGGTGACGCTAGGGTTGTTGAGGTATTAGTATATGGTAACCCGAAAGTTGTTCGGAGTCCCGGATGAGATCCCAGACGTCACATGGAGTTCCGGATTGGTCTGGAGGTGAAGATTTATATATAGGAAGTCAAGTTTCGGCCATTGGGAAGGTTTTCGGGGTAATCGGTATTGTACCGGGACCACCGGAAGGGTCCCGAGGGTCCACCGGGTGGGGCCACCTATCCTGGAGGGCCCCATGTGCTGAAGTGGGAGGGGAACCAGCCCCAGATGGGCTGGTGCGCCCCCCATGGGCCTCCCTTGCGCCTAGGGTTGGAAACCCTAGGGGTGGGGGCGCCCCACTTGGCTTGGGGGGCACTCCACCCCCCTTGGCCGCCGGCCCCCCTTGGGGATTCAATCTCCTAGGGCCGGAGCCCCCCCTAGGGGTCCTATAAATAGTGGGGGGGAGGGAGGGAAGCCGCACCCTAGCCCCTGGCACCTCCCTCTCCGTCCCATGACACCTCTCCCTCTCCCTGAGCTTGGCGAAGCCCTGCCGAGAACACCGTTGCTTCCACCACCACCCCGCCGTGCTGTTGGATCTCCATCAACCTCTCCTTCCCCCTTGCTGGATCAAGTTGGAGGAGACGTCTTCCCAACCGTACGTGTGTTGAACGCGGAGGTGCCGTCCGTTCGGCGGTAGGTCATCGGTGATTTGGATCACGACGAGTACGACTCCATCAACCCCGTTCTCTTGAACGCTTCCGCGCGCGATCTACAAGGGTATGTAGATGCACTCCCCTCTCCCTCGTTGCTAGATGACTCCATAGATTGATCTTGGTGATGCGTAGAAAATTTTAAAATTCTGCTACGTTCTCCAACACGAGCAGGAATTAAGCTTGGGGATGCTTGATACGTCTCCAACGTATCTATAATTTTTTATTGCTCCATGCTATATTATCTACTATTTTGGACATTATATGGCTTTATTATCCACTTTTATATTATTTTTGGGACTAACCTATTAACCGGAGGCCCAGCCCAGAATTGTTGTTTTTGCCTGTTTTAGGGTTTTGAAGAAAAGGAATATCAAACGGAGTCCAAACGGAATGAAACCTTCAGGAACGTGATTTTCTCATTGAATACAACTTAGGAGACTTGGACCCTACGTCAAGACACGTAACAGGAGGCCACGAGGTAGGGGACGCGCCTACCCCCCCCCCCCAGGTGCGCCCTCCACCCTCGTGGGCCCCCTGTTGCTCCACCGACGTACTTCTTCCTCCTATATATACCCATGTACCCCCAAACGATCAGATACGGAGCCAAAACCCTAATTCCACCGCCGTAACTTTCTGTATCCACGAGATCCCATCTTGGGGCCTGTTCCGGAGCTCCGCCGGAGGGGGCATTGATCACGGAGGGCGTCTTCATCAACACCATAGCCCCTCCAATGAAGTGTGAGTACTTTACCTCAGACCTACGGGTCCATAACTAGTAGCTAGATGGCTTCTTCTCTCTTTTTGGATCTCAATACAATGTTCTCCCCCTCTCTTGTGGAGATCTATTCGATGTAATCTTCTTTTTGTGGTGTGTTTGTTGAGACCCGATGAATTGTGGGTTTATGATCAATTCTATCTATGAATAATATTTGAATCTTCTCTGAATTCTTTTATGTATGATTGGTTATCTTTGCAAGTCTCTTCAAATTATCAGTTTGGTTTGGCCTACTAGATTTATCTTTCTTGCAATGGGAGAAGTGCTTAGCTTTGGGTTCAATCTTGCGGTGTCCTTTCCCGATGACAGTAAGGGCAGCAAGGCACGTATTGTATTGTTGCCATCGGGGATAACAAGATGGGGTTTTCTTCATATTGCATGAGTCTATCCCTCTACATCATGTCATCTTGCTTGAGGCGTTACTCTGTTTTTAACTTAATACTCTAGATGCATGCTGGACAGCAGTCGACGAGTGGAGTAATTGTAGTAGATGCAGGAAGGAGTCGGTCTACTTGTCTCGGACGTGATGCCTATATACATGATCATACCTAGATATTCTCATAGCTATGCTCAATTCTATCAATTGCTCAACAGTAATTTGTTCACCCACCGTAGAATACTTATGCTCTCGAGAGAAGCCACTAGTGAAATCTATGGCCCCCGGGTCTATCTTTGTCATATCAATCTCCTACTCATTAGTTATTTACTTTGCTATTTACTTTGCCTTTATTTTACTTTGCATCTTTATCATAAAAACACCAAAAATATTATCTTATCATATCTATCAGATCTCACTCTCATAAGTGGCCCTATAGGGATTGACAACCCCTATTTGCGTTGTTTGCGAGGATTTATTTGTTGTGCAGGTGCGAGGGACTCGCGCGTAGCCTCCTACTGGATTGATACCTTGGTTCTCAAAAACTAAGGGAAATACTTACGCTACTTTGCTGCATCATCCCTTCCTCTTCGGGGAAAACCAACGCAGTGCTAAAAGAGGTAGCATAGATTCACTCATTTTGCTTCGTATGTGTACTCCCTCCATTGCTAAATATTTGTCTTTCTTGATATTTCAACAAGTGACTACATACGGAGGAAAATGAGTGAATCTACACTCTAAATATGTCTATAGACATCCGTATGTAGTAGTCCATTTGAATCTCTAAAAAGACAAATATTTGAGTAGACACTTGTTTAAATCTGTAGAAAGACAAATACTTCCGAGTATATTTGAGAACCGAGGGGGTAGTGCACAGCCGCATGGGAGACTCAGACCGGTTGTTGCGCCGCATTAATAGTGAGTAATGAGCAGTCAAATCATAAGCCCCACCTTTCCCACTGTAAGTTGCTCGGAAGAAGCAACCATCAATACGCTCTTCTTTGAATCCGCTCATACTATTCCATCTGTCACTGCTTATAGAGCGCGCATCAGAAAAAGAAAAAATCTCTGGGACCAAGGCGACTAGCGATCGGCCTGACAAATAGCATTGGTAGTTATAGCACGGCGTCTATTACTAGAGGAAATAATGCGTACACACATGCATGCAGTGCTTCCACCCCGGGTACACACATGCATGCACTTACTCCACTCCATAGTACTACATCGAGAGAAAATTGCGGTTACCACACCCTAATTAATTGAGCATTAAACCAAACGTGCCTAAAGTCTCTCTGGTGGTGGAAATGCATCATAATGAAGCATGCCCTGTAAACTGTGACGGAGGGAGGAGTAGTATGAAGGTGCAAAACCAAGTACGCATATGCCAGTCGGTCAACGCACCTCCTCTTGGCATATCACTGACATGTGGGACCGGAGTGTGAGCAAACCGATCTCAATTGACAGCAAAATGGCCAACCCGCTGTTCCTTGAGAGAGACGAGGAGCGACAACACACAGACAGGCTCGCATGGAGGCCAAGATATATTCGAGCATGGTTGATCGATATCATCATTACATGTTGGGCTACCATTTTCCGCCCTTCTCCAGAATAAATGTGTACTTTATCAGATATTAAAAAAATTAGAGTACAGAGGCTCCACCATGCGGTTGTAGTAGTAGTACTACTCGTACTACTAAACCTTGCGCTTGGCTCTTCGCCTCTTCGTGAAGTCGAACAATGATGGTACTACGCATGTTCGGTACTAGTACAGTGTATGCCTCTGGCATCTGACACCGAATGAACTGATGCATGTCCATCGCCTGGGCGAGGGTACGTTGCATTAGTCAAAAGTCGTAAGCGAGCTTCACCTTGTCCTGCAAGCTTCTCTTCGTTCTGCGAGTTGACGGGACACACCAACAAGTAGTGCTTGTCCATACTCCCTCCTTTTCGGTTAATATGGCTTAATCTGTTTTGCGGGTAAATGAGAGAGCTTTATTCATATATATAAGCATTCTTAGGACGATCAGCCAAGACACTAGTCACTAGGAAGCGAGGTACCCCGCAAAAAAGAAGTAGGAAGCGAGGTGTTTCATCAAGCCAACTCTCAGCCATATTCAAAGTGCAGCAAGCATGGTTCGCACAAAGATGCGCCGCAAGGTTTGCTGACCTGTTTACATGATGAATAACAAAAAACGAGGAAATATTACCGAGCGCTCCTATTTGTAATAGGATATGAGCCAGAATTAAGCGAGAATAGTGGCGAGTGTTCCATGCAATCAACTTCCATTATCACATGCGAGAACCCTTGAAGAGAACCAAATGTGTTGCAGAATCCTTTATCACACTTTAAAAATATAATAAGAGTGCAGACGCTCCTCCATCCGGTTCCTAGTACTAGTATAGTACATACCTCTATAGACTATAGTAGTAGTACTAGTACTAGTAAACTTTGCGCTTGGTTGTTCGCCTCTTCAGGAAGTGCAACAATAATAGTACTCGTACAGTGTATGCTTCTGGCAATCTGACACCAAATTAACTGTTGCACGTCCACCGCCTGAGCGAAGGAGAGCTTGCATTAGTCAAAAGTTTCTCCTTATCCCACGAGCCACCGCGAGCAAGCTTCTGCCGTCCTGCAAGCTTCTCCTCGTTCGGCAAGTTATTGGGACACAACAAAGTAATGCTAGTCCATACTGCCTCCCCTCCGGTTAATATGGCTTAATTTCAAATGAGATAAATACATTGTCTATCACTGTATATTTGTAAAAATACGGTCAATGGACTTCATAATTAGCTCATTGCGCTCAATATATACATTTTCTGGTGTTTATACGGTCACTAGCTTACCCTGGCTGAATATGTGTGTGCATGCACGTGTAGGTTGAGCACTTGAGCATGACCGTGTGTGTTCTGTCATGTGCTCGGACATGCATGCATTAGGGTGTAGGGCGCGCTTTTGTGTCCATGTGTACGTGTGAATGTTGCATACACGTAGGGGGAGTACGTGTAGGGGCCACTAAAGGAGCAGTCAAATCACACAGTAAGTTAGTCGGAAGAAGCAACCATCATTTCACTCTTCAATGACACGTACACAATATAAAATGGTTGATACAGAGAGAAAAAGAATACCACTATATATACACTAGCAGGAGCCTAAGCTACAAGCCTGCTTGCTTGGGTTGCTCTCTTCACAAGCATAGAACGACGGTGGCCACACCACTGGTCACATATCCAGCCTAATCCCGCAGCTGGGGGAAGGGAACAATGTTCTGCATAGACGCGGTCGACATCAGCGAGGGAGAAAATCTACAGTCGGTGTGTCCCAATCGGGGGTCACCGCGGTATGGGCCGATGTCGCGTCCCAACTGCCTAGCTACAGCCCGATGTCCGTTTCAAAAATACTAGTGGATGTCAACAAAAATTATACTAGTGTCGTTGTTCCGTTACGAAAAAAACATATAAGCTGTTACTTCTTAGCCAAAGGATCTTTATATCCAACAGACACAAAATATCCATTCGACTATTCGAAATTACTTTCACTGCTGATCTGATGTCGAGGTAATTGCTGCATCGCCACCAAAACCCACCATCTCTTAAGCTAAAGTAGATCGAGCTAACCCCTATATTAGCATATTACTAAGATAAACAGAAGGCACTGTAGAATCATTTAGGACGTGAGCATGTCAATCTGAATGTGGAGGGACACCAGCTTCGCCCTGGCCAGCAGCTTGGGCAGAACTGTGAAGTAGGTCAGCTCCTACATGGCAACGTCGCCGGGATCCCTGCTGCTTGTCACCTCCATTTCCACCTTGACAGCGTCGGTCCTGCCTTTGGGCTCCCCCGGCGGGCCGTTCGCCCACAGCTTGGCCACGTAGTGCGGCAGTGGGGACGCCCTGGCTCTGATGCAGACGACCGACACGGCGATAGGCGCGCCGATGTCGAGCACGCCGCCGACCAAGAAAAACAAGCGGTCGTCCTCCTCTGCGAACAGCAAGAGCCGTGGCTCTGACAGTGGCACTTGCAGCTGGAGCGCCTTGCTGTACTGGATCTTGTGCACGGGCATGGGATGCACGGTGTTGATGTGGTGGGAGAGCACTGGCAGCGGGCCTTCGTAGCCGCAGACGGGCACGAGGCATTTGCAGGGCGCGAGCGGACACATGCTCTGGTGATCGACAAGTTTGTGGTAAGTGACGTAGAGCCCACAGCCTTCGTGCGGGCAGTCCACCCTCACCGAGGAGAGGACGGCGTCCACCGCCGTGTTCCACGCGTCGAAGCCACCGCCGCGCTCGCACTTCTGGCACTGCCGCTGGTTCCCGGGGTGCTCGACGCGACAATCCGCGCAAGAGAGGTGCCCTCCCTTGCACTGCACCAATCAATCGAACAACACATCAGTCAAGAAACCTGCACCTTGCTCGATCAGCCGAACGGATGAGGTGTATTCGAACCTCATACACTGGAGGCTGCAAGAGGCGGAGGCACAAAGGGCAGTGTAGCAAGGTGAGGTCCATCGAGACCATAGAGAGCTCCATCGTCGGGTCCTATTCCGTCTGCATGATCTCACCCATGAGCGTGGTGGCTCGCAGGACTAGGAGAAGCTTTTTCGTTTGCTACATGCTCTCCCTCCCGTACGCAGTGGACATGCAGCAGTTCAATCGGTGTTAGATGGCCAGAAGCATACTGTAGTACTCCTCCACTGCAGTAGTACTCCCGAAGAGGCGAAGAGCCAAGCGCAGCCCGGACGCTCGTGTGGCAGTTTCATGTGTAGAGTAGTCTAGGATAGCGTATACCGTGGCTGTAAGCTTAAAATCGTTGGGGTCGGCTCCATGCTATATTTTTTTGATTAAGATAATCTTCTGGCCCTAACTGTCATCCTAGTGATTCTAGTTTGCACGCTCATCTGGTCAAGACAGGAATATATATTTTAATTTGTGGTGGGGTAAATGTTAGAGATTGTAGCAAATGGAGTATTGTACACTGCGGGTCTTTTAGCGTCATCTCGTACAACAAGGAGAAGCTTGATTTTACTACTACACGCCTTCTCCCTCGCCCATGCATGAGGTGGCTCGCAGACAAGGACATGCTTTTGCTTATAGTACTACAACAAGCTATCCCTCCCGCTCGCGGTGGACGAACATGCATCAGTGGATTCGATACTGTAAAAGCAGTAGTAGTAACATCATTGTTCGTCTTCTTGAAGAGGCGAAGAGCCAAGTGCAACCTGAACGTGCAGTTGCGAACCTTGGAGCACGCATATAGCCAGGCTCTTGCATGAGACAAAATTGCTATGTGAGCCCACTATTGTAGTACTCCCTCCGTCCGGAAATACTTGTCATCAAAATGAATAAAAGGGGATGTATCTAAATGTCTATTTGTTCTAGATACATCTTTTTTATCCATTTTGGTGACAAGTATTTTCGGACGGAGGGAGTACTTGCTAGTATAGCCCTGTAAACCAGAAAGGAGAATTTGCCTTTCTAGAGATTTCAACAAGTGACTAGACTACACCAAGACGGAGTACATATGGAGCAAAATGAGTGAATCTACACCGTAAATAAATACGTAGTTCTCTCGTTTTCCTCTCGGCCTTGGTCGCGGTGCACAATATTGAGTATACTAGTACTATCATCTTGAAATTTATGAAGTCACCATAGGCACCTCATCATCGACGGGAACGTCTCCTGACACGCGATAGATGCGAGCGGCAGTCGCCTCCATAGGTGCTTGAATGCCAAGGAGGGAGAGGGTAGCGGTTCCTGAGACGTTGAACGGTCAATGGGGTGCATCCTCAAATTACTCTACATGCAGAGGGAATTAATTGGAGAAGTAGAATAGAGCCAGCATGATGTGAATGCAACAGAGTTTGGATTATCATATAAAGGCGCCCCACCACTCCAATCCATCTGCTCCTTAGTCTCTCCGCAACACTGCTCACTCCAATCTCAGACCAAGTGACCAAAAGCCAGAAGCACCTATGGAGGCGATGGTCGCGGGTGGCAGTCGGCTGTGCCAAATCATCCAAGGCGCCGGCCTGCGGCCCCGCACCGCACAGCGTTTCCAAACGGTGCTGGCGACCGCCGGCGTCATAGCCCTCGCTGACGCCGACTTCGCCTCTCGCATGGACGGCATGATGGTCAACTCCATCCGCAAGTTCGCCGCCGTCAAGAAGCGTGTAGCGAAAGCTCCTACTAGTCCTGCCAGTCACCACGCTCATGCACGAGGGAGGGACACAACTTCATTAACTTACTGCTCCTGCCTTTGCGTCTATGATAGGTGGGCCCAACAGGTGGTTGGCCCACCTGTCATGCAGCCAAAGGCAGGTGCAGTTAAGGCACCGGAGCTCAGTCCGCGAGGGAGAGGGCGTTGTAGTAATCAAACTTCTCGGTCTTGTACGAGTTAGCGCAACACATCAAAGCACTGCACTCGATATAAGTCTTTTTACACATTTCAAATGTACTACTACATATGGATGTATGTAGACATATTTTGCTTCGTATGTAGTCACTTGTTGCAATCTCTAAAAAGACTTATATTTGATGCACCTTGCCAAATTTTGACTATAAATTTAACTAACCAAATTTACATGCATGTCACAAAAAATTACGGGGCTATTTGGATTGTGACTATGTTTGTCTTATGTTGCCACATTATTTTTCCCACACTTGCCACACTTGCCTAACTTGAGTTGCTCAAATTGTTAGACACACTTTGGCTTGCCTAAGGGAATCTTGCCACACTTTTTGTGTCTATGACCTGTGGGGTTCACTGCTAATAAAAAAATTCTTGTCTTAGGTGTGGCTAATAAAAAAGACTTATATATAGGAACGGAGGGAGTAAAAAATATAAATAATAATGCATGTTGGGGCAATCCATGTTTCCGATAATTTTAGCTGTGGGCTTGTTCACAATTTTTACGAGGGGTGGTTGTTCATTTAATGGAGGGACTTGTACCAGACTTGAACGATACAAAGTGCGACCTGGCACACCGTAACACCACTTGGAACAAGCGGGTAGCTATCTCAAAAAACAATCAACAACTAAAAAAACGGCGACCTGGCACGTAGTACACAATTTTAAACGATTGTTTTGATGGAGTGAAAAAGGAAAACAACCCCACTACGTATATATAGGCTGGAGCCTCCGCGCTTGCTTGCTAGGGTTGCTCTATTCACACACTCTCATCCTCTCCAGATCTGAACAAGATAGGGGTGGTAACACTATCTTTCTCCCTTCAAAAAACACTGTCTTTCTATCCTCATCGCTGGTTAGAGATCCGGACGTATCCCCCCACCGGTGAAGGGCGGGATGGGCAGCGTTTAGGCCATCGTCGATAGCGAGGGAGAAGACCCACTACTGGCCGCATCATTATCTCTGGCCGAGCGCCGGCGCGGGAGGTCCTTAGATCCCTTCATCGTTGCCCTAGTGTGGGCGAATCCGACCTCCCGCCGCCCACCTATCCAGATCTCGACGACCTTCAGGTATATCTTCCTTTGAAGCCGCCTTAGCTCTACTTCCCCAGCTCTCTACGTCGCTGCATGTGCATCATTTTCTACCTCTCAGCCCCTCTCGATCGGATGGTCCAACGTCACCTATTTTTTTCTATTGTTAGAGGTAAAGCTACTTCATGGAGTCGAATCTTGTACTTGGTTCAAACAAGAAAGGGCTGTTTGGTTTGTGACTAACTTTGCCAAAGGTTGCCACACCTAAGATTAGGCAAGTTTGACTAACCTAGGTGAGCATTTGGTTCAAGCCACACCTTAGGCAAGCCACACTTGAGCCCCACATGGCATACACACAAAAAGTATGGCAAGATTCCCTTAGGCTTGCCAACTTGGGGCTTTCATTTTGTGGCAAAATATGGCAATACTAGGCCTAGAACCAAACAGCCCCTAAACTTAGGCAAGGTTGGCAAAAATGTGTGGCAAAATATGGCAATACTAGGCCTAGAACCAAACATAGTACATCGGACTTGGTACAAATAGGAAGGAAAGGGGGTGAAAGTAGTACAGACTGGTCATCCAACCGGCCTCTTGGTCGAAAAGGGAAATATAGGGGTAACGCTGAACACAGTGGTATGACCAGGACTAGATTTGCTATCCACACATAAGAGTAGGTGGCTAGAGTGAAAAAAATGGGACCAACCCAAATATGTTTCTTGGATGTTTGTTTCTCGGGGAAACAAACTATGAATCACCACTTTAAGCCCCTGTTTAGGTAAATGGTGCTGGACTGCTGGTGCACCCACTATCCCATGCCCTTATACCAAATATTTAGTTGTTCTTAATCTAATGCCCCTGGTAAAAATGAAGCCATGCCACTATTATAAGCCATGACAAGTTTAGCCAAATGTTTTTGCCTGTAATTGTTTGAGACTCTGACTGTTTCCTCTGTAGCTTTTTGTGTAAACAGGGATATCCATTTCACCTGGTCGCTGTTGTGACCTTTTGGTGCACTGCACAAAACTCTTCTTAAAAGGTCCTCTTAAAAGTAGTGACTTTTGTGCTGTTTAACTGGAATGTCAGAATGGAACAATTGATTCATTTTGGTGGAACTGCACAAAGGGAGATCTGTGTTCTAATCCTCATCATCCATATTGGCACCATAACCTTCCTTTAGGTAAGAATGATATTTAATGCATGTGTTCATCTCAATTTTGTGACTGCCATGAGAAAATAATGCTATTTTTTACTAGTACACTTGTACTCCCTCGCTGACAAAACCGATTCTGAAATAGAAGTCCAATCACGTACTTGGTTTCACAACTGGTGAGGAGAATGAGAAACAGAGCATGAAGAGGAAGAAGAAGAAGAATAAACAGTGCCAAGGCGATCTTGCTGAAGCCAGAGGCCTCAGTCGAGGCCATTCAAGGGCTCCGGCAACGACTGCCTTACATGTGAGACGATCCTCCAGGGAGCCCTTCAACTTCTGTTGTCTCACTTAATTAATTAGGAGTACTTAAGTACCAATAATTTATTGCTGCCTAATTTTCCTGTCGGAATTAAACAAATCTTTAGTAGCACCCTATGCTGAATCATGTACGTTCGTATGTTTGTCTATGGAGGTGAATCATGTGGTGGAGCAGGGAGGGAATATTATTAGTGTCATGACATAATAGTGCTATTGTTTTGCATGTCAATTTATTACCATTGGTTCAATGAGGCAATGTCTTGCGTATTGTCCATCATGAATTTGGTGCTACTGTTAGAGTAATATGCTAATGTCTTTCTATCCTTTCTCACTAAGCTAATGAAGGTTTCACCTTGTTCCTACTTGTGCAAACATGGATCATGTTGTGCCAATCATACATTTTAGTCGAACTACACAAGACAATACAATGAATTGTATCCCAGCCTGTGCTTTAATTCTGCTGGAAGTTCTTGATAATCTTTCGATATAATCTTAGCACTGGTAAACAAGAGTGATTTCAACCATACATTTGAAGTACACAAATATATACTATTGAGTGATTCCAGTGAGTGCTTTATCATCTCTTATGGGACTACATGAATAAGCTTTTTTTCCTCAGGTTGGTACGTTACTAAGGCCTTCATCCATATTAGTTTGCTATCATCTCTATTTGTATCGTGCTACTATTATGAGAAACTCCTTTTTCTTTGCACGTTAAAGTTTTGCAACCTATGATACATGGCAATGCTTTGAGTGTTCAGCTAATAGGCACTGATTAAATAAATTAATACCTCTATTTAAGCAAGACTACTACGTTGCTAACTTTACCCATTAAGATAATGAGGGTGCTTCTATTTGTTAGTGTATGTTTCATCAACTAGTCCCACTATTACAGTAATCTCACTCTCTCAATATATGTGCCAACAATGATGCTCGATTTTGGTGGAACTGCACAAAAAATTTGGGTGCTTCATTGCCTCGACAACTTCCATCCTTTCCTGTCAGTCGCTAATTTGGGCCTGCTTTCTTCCTTTGTTGTCAGTCGCTTCGCTTATCTCGGCTTCTAGTCAAAGGAAAAAGTAATTGATATGCTACCTCACACAGGTTGGTACTGGTCTTTATCCTGATTATTGTGCTTGTCATGTATTGTTAATTTGGTATTGTGCTACTGTTTGCCGATTTTATAAAGGAGTAACTTGGAGCCTGAACTCGCAGGCTAATCATTGCATTGGGTGATTTCAGTAGAACTACACAAAAAGATCAGATGGACAGATACTTATGCTGCTGCTATGTACTCCAAAGTTCACTCAGACAAGCATCGATGTTGACAAGAAGTGCCTATATTCATTCGAGTATCAACCGGCGTCAACCAGTTGTTAAACTCCCAAGTATTAGGAGAGTGAACGCTAAAAATATTGCTTGGCGCATAGCCCAGAAAAACACAATCCAGTCTTTCGTCCCAACTTGTGCCTTTTAGTTATCGGCAGATATGGTAGCGAACTGTATGGCATGGAGTCTAAAGATTCCAGACAAGTTGGTTGACGCGTATATTCATCTGGCACTTAATCAGTCTGCACACTAGGGATGCTCCATTTCGGTTGAACTGCACAAAAAATTTGGGTGGTTCATTTTCTCAACCGCCTCCTTTCTTGTCTGCAATGTAGAATTTTGGCGAGCTACAGGACCAAGATGAGCCAGTAAACTAGTTGGATGAAAGTAGTGGCCAAGTTGCTCAAACCTCCCTTGGCACGAGGCCACTATTTGAGGATAAAACTATAAGCAAAGTTCAAATTGTCTGTGCTGCCTCTTATCTACTCAAAAGTTTACTCGTAAAAGCATTAGTTTTAGCAAGAAGTACCTCCGACTGAACACCATTTACCAGTCTGCAATGTAGAATTTTGGCGAGCTACAAGACCAAGATGAGCCAGTAAACTAGTTGGATGAGAGTAGTGGCCAATTTGCTCAAACCTCCATCGGCATGAGGCCACTATTTGAGGATAAACCTACAAGCAAAGTCCAGATTGTCTGTGCTGCCTCTTATGCACTCAAAAGTTTACTCGTACAAGCATTAATTTTAGCAAGAAGTACCTCCGACTGAACACCATTTACCAGTCTGTACCCTAGGTAATAAAGTTCGTCCATGGATCATATTGGCTGTGATCTCAATCATTTGGATGCATAAACATGCTGAACATGTGTATATCTGAATCTTTTTGTGAATCATCTATGAATATTGTTGTGTGATCTATCAATCATTTGGATCCATAGACATGCTGAACTTGTGGATATGTGAATCTTTTGAGTTGTTGATAGTGAATGTTGGCTATGAATATGAACGTGTCCTATGAACCTGAGTTTGATACGAATCTTTACCTTTTCTGTTGTGCTTGGTTGTGAACTTGTTAGTATGCCTACTGTGGGTATGTGACGTCTGGGTGTCAACGACACACCTTCTTTTGGAGAAGAATTGCACCTGCTTTGTTAGGGTAGCAACGGCGCATCAGCTCCTTTTAATCTTTTTTCTCTGTCTTGCCCCCTCCCCCGCTCAACCCCTGCCGTAATATTTTCGGCCTCAAAACAAACATAGTACTGCGTTGTTTTTGGAGCTTGATGAAAAATCGAGTGCTTGTTTCTGTAGGTTGGCCCACCCAGCATATGGGGTGCTGGTCCACCACGGACTAGG
The DNA here is from genome assembly GCF_002162155.2 of Triticum dicoccoides. Lineage (NCBI taxonomy): Eukaryota > Viridiplantae > Streptophyta > Magnoliopsida > Poales > Poaceae > Triticum > Triticum dicoccoides. The sequence continues at coordinate 66,646,723 of NC_041384.1, read as the reverse complement.
AGGCTAAAAATACAAGTTCTATGGTGCAGAGGCAAGTTAAAAAAGGCCATCAAGAGCCATCCACTGAAGAGGAGAAAATCGCTCATGATGTGCTTCTTTAGTCGTGCCGCCGGCCCCCTCTGTAATCTAGTTCGCTCAGGGATCTGGTATCATTTTTTTCAGAGGGCGAACAAGTATTAGCTAGGCCTAGGTTTTGTATTTTAACATGCGTAGCCCATGACATACAGTGACAGTGGTTTCAACTTATTTTTTGAGGTCCATACCGGCCTATGGGCCTTTTCTTAAAGATCGGCAGCCCAATGTATTTTTTAACCACATTATATATATTTATACTATTATCGTATATTTTATAGAGACTTATATATACATTATAAAAACATCCCACGTGTTATGAACTTATAAAAGTAAATGTTTAACAGAAGTTGGCAAGGAAAATCTTGGTTGTTTTTGACCCACAGGCAAGGAAAATCCTGGTGATTGCATACAAAAGCTTGCGAAGATTTTAAGGACCAATGTAATAATAATGCGCTCATTTTTATTTTGAGCAATAACTCGCTAGTTTGTTAATTATGTATATAAAAAATGTGCCTCTCCGGTTTATTTTTGATATTAATTGCTCCTTCTAACATAACATTATATATAACGAGCCCAACTAATTCGTGTATTTGAAGGAAGTGCAAATGGGCTGGGATTTCTTAGATAATATAAATGGGCCACATTGACGCGAAATTATTTGTTCACCCAGCCCAGCAAACGGACTGTACATTCTAGAAAACATGGGTTAAATATATGCCACATTTTTGCAGGCTCACGTGTGGGCCAATAGGTCGAAGCCTACGCAGGGCGTTGTCAACTTGGGCGTCAAGCACCTTCAATCTCTCGTCTTCTTCCTCCAGCGTCGCCGGGACCGCCTAGTCCGACCTCCGGCGGCTAGCGGCTCTGCTTAGCATGCATCGCTGCGAAGCGCTGCCCCACCGTCGGACAAGCTGTCCCTCCACCCCTCCACACCTCCTGTTATTCTCCATCGACTCCAGCCCCACGCCGCACCAGAACCAGTTATAACCCTTCTCCTCCACTCAATCTGCGACTCCACTGCCGCGTCTTTGCATCTCTGAGTCGTTCCTGTCCCGGGCCTCGCCGTCGTCAACCGCCTCGCTGCGCTCGGTGCGGCGTGGTCAACAAACGAGAGTCATCGGAAGAGGACTGTACGTGGAGAGCCTGATGACTGGGACCCACGAGTTCCATGGTTGCACGCAAGGAAAGTTCCTCCTTATTAAGCTGAAAAAATGTTTCCTCCACCTGACAGCTGGGACCCACTGGTTCTATCATCGCACAGAAGGAAGTGCCTCCTTGTTATGCGAAAAAAATTATTCCTCCCGTTGACAGCTGGGACCCATCAGATTTGGTGGCTGGCTTGTGGGCCTACTAAGCGCACGTGTATGTAGGGCTTTGTCAACTTAATCAACAAATGATTCTAGCAGCAGGACCGTTAGATGTTAATCCAACAGCCGTGCTCCTTCTTCTAACTCTGTTCTTGCTCCTGTCTCCCGTGGGCGGCACCGCGGCTGTGCTGCCGCGCACCCGAACCAGTCAAGTTTCCCACTCCTCTCCATCTGTGACTCCACTGCCCCGTCTTCCCCATCTCCGGGTCGTTCCAATCTGGGGCCTCACCATCGTCCACCGGTCTTTGGTGCGCTCGGCACGATGTGGTCAACGTGGTCAACAACCGAGAGTCATCGGAAGATGACTGTACGTGAGAGGCTGACAGTGGGGACGCACCACACTGATGGACGCATGCATGCAACGGAATGCGGCGTGGTTAACGTGGTCAAGGAACGACTTCCATCGGAAGTGTACTGTACGTGGAGAGGCTGAAAGCTGGGTCCACACTGCAGCAAGGAAGTGCCTCCTTATTACATGGAAAATAATGATTCCTCCACCTAACAGCAGGGACCCACCAGACGGGCCACCGTATTTTACAAAAAAACGTTTCCCCCCTGACTGCTGGGACCCACCGGACGGGTCATCGTATTTCACAAAAAAAACGTTACCCTCGCTGTCAGCTCGGACCCACTGGAAGTGCCTCCTTATTACGCAGAAAAAATTAATACTCCCCCTGCTAGCTGGGACCCACCTTGGTGGGAGGCTGACTTGTGGGCTTACTAAGTTGACGGGGATGGAGGGCTTTGTGAACTTAGTCAATATGAACGATTCTAGCTCCAGTGACCGTACGATGTCCATCCAATGGCCATAGTGCTTCTTCAACCTCTGGTCTTCTTGCTCCAGCTGCCCAAAGCAACGTCGGTCGTGCCGCGTGCTCCTGCCTCCCGTGGCCGGCTGTGATTCCGCAGAGGCCTCACCGCCCCTACAACTCCCACCGCGGCTAAATTTCGTGTTTTGACCCTTTTCTGAAACCTATTCGAGATTTGACCCTAGTTTGAAATTTTTTCGAGATCTGACCCTTTTGCTACTACTAGGGACCATGGCGGTAGGGTATAACAGCCTACCACCAATGTCCCTGGCGGTAGGGTTGCATGCCCTACCGCCAAAAACCTCCTAAGTATTGAACATAGTGTGTGCTCGTGCCTACCGCCAAGCACATTGGCGGTAGGTTTGTGCAGGCTACCGCCAGCCCGGTTGGCGGTAGTGATGTTTCCTACCGCCAAAGTCCCTGGCGGTAGGCTGTTAGACCCTACCGCCATGGACTCTAGCGGTAGCAAAAGGGTCAGATCTCGAAAAAAATTCAAACTAGGGTCAAATCTCGAATAGGTTTTAGAAAAGGGTCAAAACACGAAATTTTGCCTCCCACCACTGGCCAGGCCATCCCTCTACTCACCCACACCCCCTGTTATTGTGCGGACATGGACTGTACATGGAGAGGCTGGCAGCTGGGTCCACGGCCACAGCAAGGAAGTGCCTCCTTATTACGCGCAAAATAATTGTTCCTCCACCTGACAGCGGGGACCCACTGGACGGGCCACCGTATTTCATGAAAAAAACGTTTCCCCTGACTGTTGGGACCCACCAGCTACATCTTCGCACGCAAGGAAGTGCGTCCGGGCAAAAAAATGATTCGCCCCCCTGACTGCTGGGACCCACCAGCTACATCTTCGCACGCAAGGAAGTGCCTGACACTCGGGACCCACCTGGTCGAAGCGTACGTAGCGTTGTCATTCTCGTCGCGAACGTGTACGTACATACTGGTCGATGTAGAGGCGCGCACGTGTCGTAGTAGAGGCGTGCACGTAGCATGTACACGTACGTACAGCGGCCAGTGTACAAGAAAGAAAATATGGCCACATACGTACATACGGGCAGGGTCTCGAACGCCAACTCGCGCATACGCACGACCAGGGCTCGTGTACATGGCTGGTTGGAACAGAAAAACTGCGTCGTCGTCGTGTTCATGGGGAGCCAACCGACTGGGTCGGAACGGAATGCGCCGTCATGTTCATCGGGAGGGCTTGGACGGAACAGCCGATGGAAATGAGGCATGGCGTACCGCAGAATGGAGGAAACGGCCTTGTTTCGACCGGCCACGTTCGAAATAGGATCCTGTTCATCGGGAGGGGTCTGGCATACCGCAAAACGGAGGAAACGGACCTCGTACAGTCGAAACAGGGGTCTTGTTGATCGGGAGGGGTGTGGCGTACCGTAAAATAGAGGAAACGGACTAGTGTTGGAGCGCTACGGTCCAAACGGGGGTCCTGTTCATTGGGAGGGGTGTGGCGTACCGCAAAACGGGACTCCACGGGATACTGTTCATCTCCACCGTCGACCCCCTCCATCCTCCACGGGCTACTGTTCATCCACCGTCGACCTCCTCCAGCCTCCACCTGCGACTGTTCATCCACGGGCTCCTGTTCATCCAGCCTCCACCACGCGCTACTCCACCGGCTACTGTTCAACCAGCCCTCTCCACAGGATCCTGTTCAACCACCCCTCCACGGGCTACTGTTTATCCAGCCCTCCACCGTCTACTGTTCATCCAGCCCTCCACGGGGTGGTCCTGTTCATCCTGCCCTCCACGGGGTCTTGTTAATCCAGCCCCAACCGGCTCGATCAATCGGAGTCCTGTTCATCCAGAGGCAACACCACGGGGTCCTGTTCATCCACCCCCCACCGGGAAGTATTCATCCAAACCCCCAGCAACGCTCACTGTTCATCCAAAGGCAGCATCGATTGGCTTCAGTTAGCAGCAGTAGCGAAGGAATCGCTCGATCGGGTTCAGTTAACGGCCATCGATCGATCGCACGAGTTCAGTAATGCGTAGCCTGCAGTGCAATAGCTCCAGTTCAGTTAGAGCCCAACGCCTCGCTCGGGTTCAGTTAGAGCCCAACGCCTCACACCCACGCGCATGCGTGTATGAGAGAAACGCGCATCGCTCGGCCCCGACCACCCACCGTAACCAGGAACACCCTGATATTTTCCTCGCCCTCGCTTCTACCACGGTTTTTTCCGTCATGGACGGCCCAAAGAATGTCATGCAGCCACGTCTCCGGTCCGCCCAGGACAAAAAGCCCATTTTATGTCATGATTTTTTGTCATAGAAGTAGGACCCCACCACATCTATGATGATACTGTGTTTTGTCACAATTATTATCATAGAAGTGTCATAAGTATGACAGAAAAAATTCATTGTCACGGATGTGTCTTTTTTTTGTAGTGTCAACTCCTAACTCTTTCTGGTTTGATCACAAATTAAGCCACAAGTTTCTGCCCAGAAACTTTCAGTCAAAGTTGTGATCAACTCCCTCATCCTAGTGACTTGCTGAACCCATTCCTAACCTAAACACTCCATGGTCGACAGCCTAGACATAGTTTGGCATCGCCTAGGCGTCATGTTGCCATAGTGCGCGTGGTGACCACGTGAAGACATGGCCTCAGACATGCAGTCGCCGCGCTCTGAGCTGCGACCGAGCTCTGTTGAGCTCGTGCACATCTCAGCGTCAAGCTCAGCATGACACACCACGCCACCAGCCTCGCTTCACCTCCCCAGCGCCCTCTGTCGGTGTCAAAACCGGCGGATCTCGGGTAAGGGGGTCCCGAACTATGCGTCTAAGGCGGATGGTAACAGGAGGCAGGGGGCATGATGTTTACCCAGGTTCGGGCCCTCTTGATAGAGGTAAAACCCTACGTCCCGCTCGATTGTTCTTGATGATATGAGTATTACAAGAGTTGATCTACCACAAGATCAGAGAGGCTAAACCCTAGAAGCTAGCCTATGGTATGATTGTATGTTGTCCTACGTACTAAAACCCTCCGATTTATATAGACACCGGAGGGGGCTAGGGTTACACAAGGTCGGTTACAAAGGAGGAGATATACATATCCGTATTGTCTAGCTTGCATTGCATGCTAAGTAAAGTCCCATCCGGACACGAGACGAATTCTTCAATCTTGTATCTTCATAGTCCAACAGTCCGGCCAAAGGATATAATCCGGCTGTCCGGAGACCCCCTAATCCAGGACTCCCTCAGTAGCCCCCGAACCAGGCTTCAATGATGTCAAGGCCGGCACGCGGTATTGTCTTCGGCTTTGCAAGGAGGGTTCTTCTCCAAATTTTGAATGTTTGTTAAGTAGTGTTCGGCCCCGTAAATGTTGGACTTCTTGGCTTCTGCACCCAATAAGGGCTATCTTCCACGCGTTGAATGAATATGAGGAGCCAGGGCGTTTTTACATTCGCCCCCCTAGCCAAATAAATAAATTGTCTATTAAAGGGATGGGGATTCTTAGATCCAATCCATACCATCCTCCCACAGCGAGAATCTATCGGAGCGCGCTTCGGAAAAATCCACTCCAACATGGCCGACAACACAGCTCCTCCTCTCGCCCCCGTAGCCTAAGCCCGGTGATTGGGAGAGGTGTTCTGTCCCACACAGTCGATTAGTCGAACTACAGACTCAGGGATTTCTCCCTCCATCGTATATGGTTCCCGTCCGAGCCAGGCTTGCCACCTACAATGGCGGGGAGCAAGCGGAGAGCTTCCCCAGCCCCTCTACGGGGGAGCGGGTGTGCCTTGTTCCTTACTTATGAATGGGACTCGGATTTCCAATTCATCTGTTCCTCCGCGGGCTCCTGGAGTTTTACGGCCTCCAACTGCATAATTTCACCCTTACTTCCATATTGCACATCGCCGACTACGTTGCCCTTTGCGAGTTATTCCTGGGCTGCGAGGCTCATTTCGAGCTATGGAAGAGGTTATTTTGCCTCGTCCCCCGCACGCAGAAGGGGTCACTTTATCAAGTGGGCGGAGCCAAAATATGGCGCATCGCTGAAACTGGATACCTGTCCGGTACTCCGAAGAAGACGTCCGAAGACTGGCCTTCGGAATGGTTTTATATGGAGGACGTCCCCCTTCCGGACCCTGTCCGGTGGGGTCTTCCCGAGTTCAACAATGATGTTCTGAAGAAACACCAAAGCTGGCGCCCACAGAGCCCCCAGGAGGAAGATAACTGAGAAGTCCTTTACCTGATGAACCGGATTAAAGCGCTGGCTCAATCAGGATTGACAGTAATCGAGGTTATGTCAATATGCATAATGCGGGGAGTGCAGCCACTTCAATATCGAGGGCACCCCCTGTGGTGTTTTAACGGGGAAGATGATGCCACCCGTTGCGGGCGTAAGGGACCGAACTCTGCTGCTGCCTTAGCAAAAATTCTATCTGAGTTGTTCAAAGGAGAGGAAGAGGAGTTCATCCGCATCAAGCCACGGGATGGATTCTCCATGTACAACCCTCCAAGCAGGGTGAGTTATATCTCCTTACTCCCATTCTTCCTGCATTCTTTGTTGTAGGTACTCACCTTGCCATTTTACGGCAGGAACTATGAAAAGATGTAAGGGAGGTCAACAGCCCATCTCCACAACCAGAGAACCCTGACCGGGCCCTCGGTCCTGGACTCGAAGAAGATCCGGACATATTCGTGGAGCTGATAGACAGGCAGTTCTATCAATTGAGCTGTGATGACACCATGGTGCACATTTAGGCCGACTATCCCGGACTGCTCCCTGCATCACACGTAAGAAAAACCAAAATCCCAACTCCAAAAACTAGGATCCCCTTTTAGACACTTCACCTACCATATGCATATGGTGTTTTACAGGGAAGGCATTTGGGACGCCGTGCTGAACCCGCAGCAACTCGCCAACAAGAGGCACCGAGGTCGGGTAGGCCAAAAAGGAAGGCGGTCAGGACGGAGACGCCGGCGCAGAGGTATGACAAAAAACCCCGCTCCCTGTTTGTCGTCTTTCTAAAAATGTAATGACGTCCATGTTTCTTTAATAGAAAAAACGCTCGCCGGAATATGTCCGGAGAGGCTGCCGATCACGCTTCCACCAGTCGGGCTCCAGGGCCGGACATAGAGGCGGAAGCCGACATGGGGCGAACGCCAGATACTCCTCCTACAGAGGATGCAGATAGACTGTCCGCTACAAATTCAGAAGTGGAGAGTGCCATGAATCATAGGCACCGCCGGGCCGTACTCCGTGACGCTTGCTTCTCACCAAAGGCATTTGATGCCTTCAATTCTGGAGACGCGTACCTCCATGCTGCTCAAAATGTCTAGCCAGAGCCACAGACTAGTATGTAAGGGATGTACGGGTAAGTAAATCTGACGATTATATGTATCAGTAGCCCCTGAGACTTGAAATAGTTGACGCAGCTGATTTAAGGATCAATATTTTTGCAGGTTCTTACGGAGAAGAATACCCAACTGTCTCAAGAGCTGGACGAGAGCAAGGCCCAGCTGGAAGCCGCTGTTGCCGCATTGAAGGAGTCCAAAAAGGGTCCCCCTGGTAACTCTTTTGTCTATTGCAAAGAATATCAGTACCAAGTAGTATGCGGCATATATGCACACCTAACAATAGATGTTGCAGGTGGCCCCGGAGTGAATCCGGAGGCCGTGGAGGCGGATACGGCACGTGATGATCGACAGCGAAATGCTGGCGAGCGCGTGCTGACGTGAGTCAGGCAGGAGAAATATGATCTCCAGGATGCCAATATCCGGCTGGGCGTGGAACTGAAGGATGTCCGAGCCCAGCTTGCGGACTCCGTGAAGGAGAATAAGCTTGCGGACTCAGCGAAGAAGCCTGCTAACAGCGGTATGTCTGCAGGTATGCTGACGGGTCGTCCCGCGGAGGAGATGCCTGGGTCCTCAGGTGATCTTCTGCCAGAGCTCTCACAACTGCACGAACAAGTTCGGCAGGTGATGCAGAGTATTACCCAAGCCTTGTGGTTTTCCGCGTCCGCGCCAGGAGGCATGGGGGAGCTTATAGAGAAGTTGAAGGGAGCGCGGCGGCGCTTCCGGTTATGGAAGATATCAGCCTGCCGACAAGGTGCGTGGGAAGCATGGGCTATGGTGAAGACACGATACACCAAGGCTGACCCAAACCACATGGCCGAGGTCGGACCTGTGGGGCCCGATGGGAAAGAGATCCCTGTCAGTTTAGTGTATGATAAAGTAGAATTAGCCGCAAAGTATTCCCAATAGGATTGTAGGCTAGACAGCCTGTTGGATGGTATAGAAGAAGAATTTAATCAGTCTTAGTGACTGTGTACTTCAAGTGACATATGTAATGTCCCTAGCCGGATCGTAAATCATTTGTCATGGCGGACCTTTTCGCTTCGACCTCTGGACCTGTAAGTGCATCTAGTGCCACCCCTAGTTGGTTTTGGAGTATTGACGACAAACCTAGTTGAGGGACTAATGTGTTTATGAGAATTGCAGGATAACACAGGTAGAAGTCCCTCATTGATTCGGTTTTCCTACTAGAGATGACCCCTAAAAATGTATGAAGACATTGAAGTCAAAGGTGGTATATGAAGATATTCACATTGAAGACTATGACAAGAGAAGACACCACATGAAGCCTATGGAGCTCGAAGACTTAGATCTTTCATAGTTCTTTTTCTTTTGTGTTGAGTCATAGGAACCACCGTATTGTTAAGTGGGGTCCAAGAGAACCAGTCAGAATGACTGAAGTGATGCCTAACCAAAACCTATGTCTTCGAGTGAAGACTATGATAGCGAATCTTGTCCAGAGTCTTACAAGTCAGCTTTGCTTGCAGCCCAAGTAAAGTTGCCGTGTGAGTTTGAAATCTGACCATTGGAACACGTGTTAGTTCCTTAGTGACCCAGGGTCATTTCGGACAAATCAGGTCAGGTTGCCTAGTGGCTATAAATAGCCCACCCCCTACAACCATAAACAATTGGCTGCTCAGATTGAGAGTACGGCTTTTGTCGTTTGAGAGCAACCCACCTCGAAGCCTTTGAGAGAGAATTCCTTGCGAGGATAAAGCCCTAACCACCCAGAGCCAAAGAGAATTGGGCATCACTTAAGTCTTCTTGTCTGTGTGATCTGAAGACTTATTACACTTGAGGACTGTGCATCCTCCAGCCGGTTAGGCGTCGCGTTCTGAGCATCCAAGAGACATTGTGGATTGCCGGTGAACGAAGTCTGTGAAGGTTTGGGAGTCTACCTTGAAGACTTATCAGAGTGATTGGGCGAGGTCTGTGTGACCTTAGCTCAAGGGGAATACGGTGAGGACTGGGTGTCCTGAGCTGCGTGTTCAGGACTGGGTGTCCGGGACTGTGTGTCCTAAGGTTTAAATACCTAGCCGTCCTAACCAGACGTACAGTTGTCATAGCAACTGGAACTGGTCCAACAAATCATTGTCTTCAGCGTGTCACTGGTTTCATCTTCCCCTCCCTTTACTTACTGTTGCTCCTTGTGAAGTCATTGTATGTTTGCACTATCTTTTGTCTTCACTGAGTGACTGCATGTTTTGTATGGCTTCATAATATCTTCCTACCTGATCCTTACTACATTGCTGCTATTAAGTCATTGTTCTTTCACTTTATTGAATACTTGACTATGGCTTGCCTAGTGTAGTCTACCTTCCGCAGCATGGTAATAGGTTTATTTCTATCGTTTGTCTTCATAACTTCCACGTTTTGAAGACTTTCATAAAAATCGCCTATTCACCCCCCCTCTAGTCGATATAACCCACTTTCAATTGGTATCAGAGCAAGGTGCTCCCTTGTTCTGTGTGATTCGGTTTAACCACCTGGAGTTTTAGCTATGTCGACTGCAGGGATAATTAAAGTCTCCGCTGCGTGCCCCGTCTTCGATGGAACTGAATATCCCTACTGGAAGAATAAGATGCGCATGCATCTTGAAGCCATTGATGTCGACCTATGGTATGTCGTCGAAAACGGCGTTCCCAAGGCTGGAGAAGGTGTCACTGCTGCTGATGTCAAGAAATTTGTTCAACTAGACTCTACTGCCAAGAATATCATCTCTGGTCACCTGACCAAAGGACAGTATGGCCATGTGAGTGCTTTGAAGACATCTAAGCTGGTCTGGGACTGGCTCTCCAAGGTCAATGAAGGCATCTCAACCCAGAGAGATCAGAGAATCAGTGTCCTTCGCAACCTCTTCAACTGCTTCAAGCGAAATGACAATGAGAATGTCCAGCACACATTTGACTGACTCACTGACATCACATATGAGCTTCAAGCCCTCGGCGCTACTGAGATCACCAAACATGAAGTCGTCAAGACACTACTGAGATCACTTGATAGTTCGTTTAACATCCTAGCCCTGATGATTCAAGAACGTCCTGATTTCAAGACACTCGATCCATCTGACATACTTGAGAGGCTCAACACACATGAGTTTCAGCTTTCTGAGAAAAGAGATATCTACGGTCCAAACTATGGGCGAACTCGTGCCTTGAAGGCAAAAGCTGTCTCCTCATCTGAAGAAGAATCTGACAGCAGTTCTGATGATCCCGAAGACATTAGAAGGGAACTTGCTATGCTTGTGAAGAAGTTCCAAAAATTCACCAAGAAGAAAGGTTTCAGAAAGTCTTCCCGATCAAGCTCAAGGAATGATGAAGCTTCTGCTCATGACTACAAGAAGAAAACATGTCACAAGTGCAAGAAACTTGGCCACTTCATCTCTGAGTGTCCACAGTGGGACAATGAGAACAAAAAGAAGAAGAAGAGCAAGGAATATGACTCTGACGACAAGAAGAAGAAGAAATACTCAAAGTCTTCTTCCAAGTCTTCCTCAAAGTCTTCATCACACAAGAAGAGCTCATCTGGCAAGGCACGTGCGTTTGTTGGCAAGGAAATGGATTCAGAGGAGGAGTCCGCTTCTGAGGAGGCGGAGGTGGAGTCTGAGGAGGAGTCCGATTCAGGCGTCGCAAGTCTAGCTACAGCATACGTTGCCAAGTCCATCTTCAATACTGAAGATAATGACCTCGTCACCGACACCGATGCAAATGACAAGGACTACTCCGCTTCTACCTACTGCTTCATGGCACGCGGTGCCAAGGTAAACACACGCACTACTCACCATCAAACATCTAGTGACGATGACTCTGATTGTAATTCAAAACCCAGCTACAAAACACTTGCTAAAATTGCAACTGAACAACAGAAAGCTATGGAACATATTCAAAAACTGTTAGACAGAAGCGATGATCTGTTAGGTGCTGAAATGACTCGATCTGAATCCTTAATTGAAGACATAAAAAATCTTCACATTAAGTATCAGGAACTTGAAAGTCATCATGAAACTCTCTCAACAACTCATGAAAAGCTTTCCTATGATTATCTTCAAAGGAAACAAGATCTTGAGAAATTGAGAGCGGTTCATGAAGATCTTCAAAAGGAAAACGAGTCACTTCGCGCCAAACAGATCAGTCCCGCTCAGGAAGGATTTGAACCACCATGTCTTAAATGCATTGAGCGTGATAATGCTACTTCTATTGCCGAATGTTCTACTGCTACTACTGTTGCAATATCTTCAACTGTTGATGTGGTAACTAACCCCTCTGCTGAGGATACCACTGCTATTGCTGATGAGAATGCTAGGTTGAAGACATTGCTTGAAACAGGGATGTGCAAAAGTCTTAAAGGGCATCAGACACTATGTGATGTACTCAAAAAGCAGATATTGAACCGAAACCCGAGGAAAGAGGGTGTTGGGTTCGTAAGGAAAATGAATGCTGATGGCTCTTACTGGAAACCTGAGCAGTACCCCAAAACCATGTGGGTTGCTGCAAAGGAACCTTCAGCAGACTCATCCAATCTATCTGGCGTCACTTGTGCTAACCCCATTATCATTGATGAATCCTTTGATGCAAACTATATATTGTTTAAGAATCAGAATGGTGAAGTGTTTGCCAGGTACATTGGTACTAACTGCAGGAATGGACCGCCTATGAAGAAGATCTGGGTTCCGAAAAGGTGTCTGGAGAATCTTCCTGTGAATGTCATCATGACACCTCACGTGAAGAAGACAAACCTCTGACCAAAGGCTTCATACGGTCCAAAGGCTTCATACAGACAAAGGACTCACCTGAGTCACACTAACGCAATTGTTTTGCAGGGAAACCATACTCAGGCATACGAATATGAGAGCGGTTCATCAAACCGCCATGTTCATAAGACCAAGAACTATTTTGCTTATTCTTATGAGTACTATTGTCCGCCTGCAAGATTGTTTGCTAGGGCTCCAAAGCCAAAATTCTCAGATGCTGCACTTAGACTTATTGCTTCTCAGCCACCCTTGAAGATGTGGGTGGCTAAGAAAGCTTAACTCTCTTTTGCAGGGAAAGGTCTCTAGCAGAAAACCAAAATCGTCTGACGCCATTTCTGGGGACCTTAAAAATCTTGTAGGGCGCAAGATTAAATGCCCGAATGGTCTTACTATGTACTTCGTTCCTGAATCGCTTGCTACTCTCCCTATTAGTCCTAACCTGGATCTAAGCTTTCATAACCCATTGGTTCGACAAATGTTTTTGCTTCACAATGCTCTTGGTGAAGCCTATCCCCCTAACTGCACTGTAGGGTACGACACCAGCGTCTTCAAAATGGATTATTGATAGTGGGTGTACAAATCACATGACTGGCAAAAGAAGCCTTCTTATGGAATCAACCTTATGTTCATCCGACAAGAGCCACATCACATTTGCTGACACTGGTAAAAGTAAGGTATTGGGTCTAGGTAGAGTTGCAATCTCAAGGGATCAACACATGGATAAAGTCATGCTTGTTGAATCCCTTGGCTTCAACTTAATGTCTGTCTCAATGCTTTGCGATTTGAACATGATCGTAATATTTGGAAAATATCGTTGCCTTGTACTAATGGAATCTGACAAGTCTCTAGTGTTTGAAGGGTATCGAAAACATGATCTGTACGTAGTAGATTTCTCAGCAGGACCACAACTTGCCGTATGTCTTCTAGCAAAAGCTTCAGAATGCTGGCTCTGGCATCAGAGGCTTGGGCATGCTGGCATGAGGAACCTCCACACCCTGGCAAAGAAGAAGCATGTCATAGGCATCGAAGGCGTCAAGTTCAAGAAAGATCACTTATGCGGTGCCTGTGAGGCAGGAAAGATGACGAGGGCCAAACATCCCTCGAAGATAATCATGACCACTACTCGACCCTTCGAACTGCTTCACATGGATCTTTTCGGTCCCACTCATTACTCAACTCTTACTACTACTGCTTGCCTCTATGGCTTCGTTATTGTTGATGATTATTCTAGATACACTTGGGTGCACATGATCCTTTACAAGGCTAAAGTGCAGGATGTCTTCAGACGCTTCGCAAATCGAGCTATGAACAATTATGGCACCAAGATAAAGCACATCAGAAGTGACAATGGCACTGAATTCAAGAACACTGGCCTTGATACATATCTTGATACCTTGGGAATCACACATGAATTCTCAGCCCCGTACATGCCACAGCAGAATGGCGTCGTCGAACGCAAGAATAGAACACTCATTGAGATGGCCAGAACGATGCTAGATGAATACAAGACCCCAAGAAAATTCTGGCCTGAAGCCATTCATACTGCATGCCATACAATCAATCGTGTTTATCTTCACAAGCTTCTGAACAAGACATCTTATGAGTTCCTTATTGGCAAGAAGCCAAATGTCAGTTACTTCAGAGTATTTGGCTCAAGGTGCTGGATCAAGGACCCACATCACACCTCAAAGTTTGCATCAAAAGCACATGAGGGTTTTATGCTTGGATATGGAAAGGATTCGCACTCCTACAGAGTCTTCAATCTCTTTCATTACAAAGTGGTTGAAACAGTGGATGTGCGGTTCGATGAGACCAATGGTTCACAAAGAGAGCAACTACCACATGTGCTAGATGAAGTTCCATCCAGTGAATCAATCAAGCTAATGGGAACTGGAGAAATTATACCTTCTGAAGCTCATCCTGAAGAAGAAATTATCATCTCAGCACCTAATCAACATGAAGACAATGCTCAGCCTGAAGACATTCCTTCTAACAAAGACAATGATTAGCAAGAGCAAAGTCTTCGCCATGTACATCCTCGCGTTGCCAATGAAGTGCAGATTGAAAGAATAATTGATAGCATCAATGCACTCAGTCCACTCACTCGTTCAAGGGCAACTCAGCTAGCAAATTTCTATGGGCACTTCGCATTCGTCTCAATAACAGAACCCAAGAAAGTTGAAGAAGCCTTCATGGAACCTGAATGGATTCAAGCTATGCAAGAAGAGCTTCAACAGTTTGAGCTGAATAATGTATGGGAACTAGTTAAGCGTCCTGATCCACGGAAGCACAATATAATAGGCACCAAATGGATATACCGCAACAAGCAAGATGAGCATGGTCAAGTTTTCACAAACAAAGCTCGTCTCGTTGCTCAAGGATATACTCAAGTGGAAGGCATTGACTTCGATGAAACATTTGCTCCTGTGGCTAGACTTGAAGCCATACGCATACTGCTGGCCTATGCAAATCATCATAACATACTTCTATATCAAATGGATGTGAAGAGTGCTTTTCTCAATGGCAAGATTGAAGAAGAAGTGTATGTTGCACAACCGCGTGGCTTTGAAGATCCAAAACATCCTGACATGGTATACAAGCTCAACAAGGCACTGTATGGCCTCAAACAAGCCCCTCGGGCCTGGTATGACACACTTAAATACTTCCTGAAGAGCAAAGGCTTCATACCTGGTTCCCTAGACCCCACTCTCTTCATGAAGACATATGATGGTGAACTGTTTGTGTGCCAAATATATGTGGATGACATTATCTTCGGCTGCACCAATCAGAAGTACAGTGAAGAGTTTGGATATATGATGCAAGAGAAATATCAGATGTCCATGATGGGGGAGCTGAAGTTCTTCCTCGGTCTTTAAATACGACAACAACGCAACGACATCTTCATATCTCAAGAGAAGTATCTCAAAGATTGCTTGAAGAAGTTCGGTATGCAAGACTGCAAAGGCTTCACAACACCAATGCCAGCCAAACATCATCTGGGTCCCGACGACAATGGTAAAGAGTTCGATCAAAAGGTATACCGCTCCATGATTGGTTCTTTACTTTATCTATGTGCATCTAGGCCAGATATTATGCTTAGTGTTTGCATGGGTGCTCGATTTCAAGCGGCACCAAAGGAGTCGCATCACTTAGCTGTGAAGCGAATTCTTCGATATTTGGCTCACACCCCAACTCTAGGATTATGGTATCCAAAGTGCTCAGAGTTTGATCTGGTTGGATTCTCGGATGCTGATTATGCTGGTGACAAAGTTAATCGCAAGTCTACATCAGGCACCTGTCACTTTCTGGGACGATCACTTGTATGTTGGTCTTCAAAGAAGCAGAACTGTGTATCTCTCTCCACTGCTGAATCTGAATACATTGCTGCTGGATCTTGCTGCGCTCAGCTTCTGTGGATGAAGCAAACACTCAAGGACTATGGCATTCATCTGAAGCAAGTGCCACTTTACTGCGACAATGAAAGCACCATCAAGATCGCCAACAACCCAGTTCAGCACTCGAAGACAAAGCACATTGAAATTCGTCATCACTTTCTCAGAGATCATGTTGTGAAGGAAGATATTGATATCATACACGTCAACACTGAAGAGCAATTGGCAGATATCTTCACCAAGCCCTTGGATGAGAAGAGATTTTTCAAGTTACGTGTGAGCTAAATATCCTGGAATCCTCAAATGTCCTGTGATCAGGCACACATCCTAACCCTAATGCATATTAATGACTTAGATGTGCAACACACGAAGTAAAGTATATCTTCAATCAATGAAGACATACATTCTAAGTGTGAATACATTAATGTGAAATTTGACTTCGGAGCGCCACGATAATTGTGCGCCGTGTCTGGGTCTAATACTTCCTATATGGTGGGTAACGCCACCACCATGTGTTCTATTTTGAAGTGTTTCACTCATGGCGTTACCTTGCAATGTCTTCACATTTGATTTGGCTTCAATCTCAACATATCTTCATGATTATCTTCACTATGTTGATTATATATATATATATATATATATATATATATATATATATATATATATATATATATATATATTAGTGTTTCGTCCTCTACAGCAATCACTTATAGCTATGTCTTCATTATTGAATCTTTTGAACTAAGTGAATGTGATCGGACCCTAACCTCTCTATGCTTTCTATCTCAAATTCTATCTCTCCAAATCATATGCATTCTATTGAAACTGTCGAATGTCTTCTCTGTGTCCTTGTTAGCAGAAGATACAGAGACAACCATTAAGTCCATTTTCAATGCTCATTCCTCCACATGAAACCCGGAGAAGTAGGAACGACCACCCGACAATCAAGACGTGCGTGGGATGTGGAACAAACCCCAAAATTCCGCATAATGGCCACGTGTTTCTCAGATGCGAATCACGAGGGGCACCTGTGTAATAGCGCAGTGCCACCCATGTACCTATAAATACACACTTCACCGCAGTCATTATCTCTTCTTCCACTCTCGCACGAACCCTAGCGCCACCGCTAGCCCTCGATGACGCCAGCGACGAAGCGCTTCGCTGCCGCAACCTCTCCGACGCCGTCTTCACGCCGACCGCGGACATCGTCCTCTCCACCGTCGTCATAGGTGTCCTCCGTCGCCAAGTTAGGGCACGGAAGATCAAACTGCTCGGCCTCATCTTCCACTTCGTCTAGCAGTTCTTAGTGTGGTAAATAAAACTTCCTTTTTACAGCATCGTTGATCCTATGGATTTGTCACTTTCTACCACAAGCAGTTTCTATTCACACAAGTTAGATCTCTCTCATACTACATCTCATAACATGCCTAGTATATTCAGTTATGCTTCACAAAGTAATTAGATTCCTCACTTGTACTGATCTGTGGATTCGTACAAATCTGGAACCAACTCCTTATCTATGAGTGAATGTCTTCGCACGATGAGGTCAATGTCTTCTAAACTGATTTATCTTCAAAATCTTCTGAGAATGCATATGACCCCTTCCCCTTCCCTCGCACCTTAATGCTGTCACAGGTACATGTCCATGGCAGAATCCTTTAGTTCTCGTAGTCTGCATTCATTTGCAGAATTCTTACAGCATCACACTAATTCTCCCGAAGCAAGTTCCTGTTGGTCTAGCAAGCGAAAACCTTTGAAGCCTTTGAACGTGTTGAAGCCTTTCAAATTAAAGTTTATGGCTTCAGAGAAAGCAGCAAGGAAGGGTGGCAGAAAGCGTCATGGAGAAACATCCAGAGATCTGCCAGATGAACTCTCAGAACTGTACAAGACAGATCCTGAAGAGGATTACAATCAGCGCAAGACCCGAATCCAATGGATTCGAAGATATTAGGAAGAACAATGGTTCAAATACCGATTTGTAACCCAGGAATATGCTGAGAAAAATGCCATCAAGAGACCATGGGGAGACATCCTATACAAGAATCTTCTATCCAGGTCCAGAGATGAAGCCATTGCTCAAGGCTTCTATCCCTGCATGGTTCGTGGGCCACAACCTGCTGATGCACACCCATCGTCACTACTATGGTGTCGTGACGACAATCTGTTCAAGCGCAACTTCCAGTTTGCCCAGAACTTAGTGAAGCAGAACAAGAAGACTTTTGGGTTAGACTTCAACCCTGGTCCCTTAGCACCAAGGGCAGATGGCACACGAGATGCAGAACCCAATGTCATCAGTCCCTTCTACAACCTTGAAGGCCTCATCACCCGTATCTTGGTTCAAGGGACTGCAGTGAATGAGCCTGTAGCTGACACTGAATCTGAAGAAGTGCCTGCAGCACTGAAGACAAAGAAGCTGAAGAAGCCTAAAGCTTCAAAGCCTGCCCCCTCACCAAAAATCTCACGGGCGAAGCCACTGGCAACTGCACCTCCTGAAGACAGTGTGCAGTCCGAAGACTTATCTCGCATCTCCAAGCCCCAGAAGGTCAAGATGCCTCTGCCTCACACGGGACAAGAGCTAACTGCTGCTGCCATTCTGCGCAATGACGACATTGATTTGTCAAGTGATGAAGATCTAGCAGATGACACTCTTGAGCAACTCATCAAGAGAAAAGAAGAAACTGAAATCTTCAATGATCTGCCTCTCTTTGATGTGACCATTATCCACAACTTCATTGACGAGTGGTTTGACACGCCAAACATCAGCTTTGAAGATCTGCAGCTACCAATTGGCCTCAGTGTTGCCTTCCAAGGCGCCATTGCTTCAGAACTCACTATTGCCCAGCGCATTGTTGAACTGAAGCAAAATATTGACTATGAAAAGGCTCAGTTCAAGAAGCATATGGCCAAGCTCAGCGTGCAGGAAGTGAAGAACTTCAAGAGTATGATGCACAAGCTCAAGGAAGCCTTTGTAAAGAAACATGCAGAAGCTCAGGGTTCGCGTGAGCGCATGAAGACTCTGGCTGACAGATGTGTGCAAGCCTACAATGAGGCTGAGAAGCGCAAGGCCCTTGGGCGTCCTGGCATCGACCCCAGGATGGCCGCAAAGAAGAAGAAGAAGCCTGCTACGGCTGAACCTGACGCACCAGGGCAGGAAGCAGTTCCGATTGTCTTCCCAACTAGACTGACAGGCTCGAAGCCAAAAAGGCGGTCAACCGCTTCAGAGCTCAAGAAGACAAGGACTGCTGAGGCTGAAGCCAGGAAGAGGAAACATTATGAAGCCTCTCCAACTGCCCCCTCCAAGAAGAAGAGGAAGACCAAGAAAGATCGGGCTGCTCCCACAGAGCCCTTGATAGTCAAACCTATTTCTATGGTCTATCCTAAAGCTGAACGCCAACTGACTATCCATGAGCCTGCTTCCATAGAGGCTCATGAAGCTGAAGACCTTCCAGCAGTTGATCCCATCGCTGCTGAAGACATTGGTCAACATGACAATGTAGAAGTTGGTGCAGTCCTTCCTCAGATTGAAAACAGCGAACTCATCAGCATTGGTCGTCCACTGACGCCAATTGCACAGGATGCTTCATGGGCAGATCACCCACAAGAGGAAGAAGACTATGAGGCCCATCCCACTCCAACTCGACAGGCGTCGCCTGCGTTGCGCAGGCTTCGCAAAGGTCCAAGGCCTCAAGTCTCTGCTGAAGACAATCCGGTGCATCAGCCGCGGAAGATGAAGTCCCACAAGTTGCCACTCCACTGTCCCACAAAGAAGCAGTTCTCAAGGAGAACGTGCTTGAAAATCTTGTGGCTGCCACAACCACCAATGAAGCTAATGTGGAGCCCTCCCCAACGGAAGAACAAGACAGCGAAGCCACTGATCCCGTCACTTCTGTTCCTGAGTCTGCTGCCAGTCCCCAATTCGACTATCATGTTGAGCACATGCCTCAGGTACAGAAGTCAATCCCAAGATTGCCAAGGTTCCTAGGTCCTGCATCAGCACCTGGCTCCTTCAATATCAATGGCTTCAGGGCAGACAACACATTCTTCGATAGCTCCAGGAACCCCTACTCAAGGGAAAGGATATCATCTGATCGGTTCTGGAGCTATCCTCAGCGAAGCTATTACTCATGCATTCTTTACAACCAAGGTCGCATCTTCCCACACAAGCGCCTTGACATTGAAGCCATAGTTGGCCTGCCCTGTCTAGAAGAAGCTTTGGGTTGCTTCAAGGAAGTTGGACTGCTGCCGTTCGTTATTGACCAAGAGCATTGGAATGAAGAGCTGCTGCTCCAATTCTATGCCACACTTCACATCCGCGGGTACAGCAGAGATCCGAAAACTTGGGTCCTGGAGTGGATGACCGGAAACGTTCATCACGAAGCCAATGCATTTGACATCATTGAGCTCACTGGTTTGCCCACTCCTGGTGATCTCTACGAGCATGGCTGTCAGCTGCATAGTGAAGCTATTGAGAGCATCTTTAAGAGGCTGGAACCTGATATGAGTCAGATGCTCAGCATGATGAAGCCATTGCCTCAAGATGCTGATTATCCAACAGAGTTCTTCGTTGAAGACCTTGAGTATCTGCCAAGAACCATCTATCACATCATCAGGCGAACTCTCTGGCCCATAAAAGGGCACTCTCCAAATGCCAAGCTTGAGGGTGCAATGAAGACTTTGGTCTTCTATATTCTTCATGGAAAATGCTTCAATGCACAGGACTTATTCATTCGCCAACTTGCTGCATCAGGCCCTGATCTGTTTGGCTTAAAATTCTACGCCCCATGGGTAATGCGGCTAATTAAACTTCACTCCGATATCTCATATCAGCCATCTGCTCGCAATCGTAGGATTTTTCTGCCTGATGTGGATATCTCTACTGAAGCCATCTATCCTGAGCCTGCAAAGGAACCTCTAAGTCTTCAGAATGCAGAGCATCAGAGTTTCTCACAGAACATTGAAGGAGTTGAAGCAGTCACTCGGGTGTATCCTTTGGCTGGCACTACACGTGCACCACACCCTGCGCCTACTGAAGCCACTGATAGCACAACTGCTCCAAGACCCAAGAAGCACACTCGTGTTCTCAAAGACCGAGAGCTTCTTGTGGCTCTTCATTAGAAACAGGATAGGCATCATGACTGGCTGAAGCGTCAGATGAAAAGCCTCTTGGTGGATGTTAATCGCATTCGCAATCTTGCCACCAAGAATGCTTTCGTTGCCCATGAGACCTGTCGCCGCACATGGAAAGGGCTCACAATGATGTGTTCTGAAGCTGATCTTCAAGAGGATGGCTTCACTGAGCGATTCAAGTTTGACTCCACACCTCCTCGAAGGGATGTGCTGCGAGGAACTCCATCCCTTGAAGACTCTGAGTTCTCTTCATCCGCTGCAACAGTGGCTGCCAAAGTTATCGAGGATGAAGATGATGCTACTTCACCACCACCTCCTTCAGCATGCATCAACTCTGCTCCAAGCTCTTCAGCACTGCCAAACACCACCAACGACCCTACTACTTCACCTACTCCGCATGGGAACGAGTAGATGCTCTATGTCTTCAAACCTTTTTGGTCCTTAGTGACAAAAGGGGGAGAAGCATATGAGGTTGATAGTCTTCAAGCGGGTCCATATGGGCGGGTGCTTTATATTTTGCTTCGTGCTTACAACTCTCGTTTTGCTACATTTGGTTCCTTGAGTTGTAACACTTAAACTCGATGGTCGTCTGCTACTTATCTGCCACTTTGCTTTGCGATGATAAATTCCGCATGTGCGACGATAAATTCTGCACTTAGATCATTCTGCAAACGTCCATTTTCCATTATGCATTGTCATTATCTTCATATACTTCCACATGCATAGTGGATTGTCATCATAAGTTGAAGTGGATCTCCACAAGTACAACTTGCCATGTGCATTTGCATTCCAAAAGCAAATTACTTATATGCACATCTTCAGGGGGAGCCCCTGCAACTTATGAATACAATTCCTTATCCTTTACAATTTCACAGATTATATTCCCCGTTGAAAACTTCAACTAGTTTGTCATCAATCACCAAAAAGGGGGAGATTGTAAGTGCATCTAGTGCCACCCCTAGTTGGTTTTGGAGTATTGACGACAAACCTAGTTGAGGGACTAATGTGTTTATGAGAATTGCAGGATAACACAGGTAGAAGTCCCTCATTGATTCGGTTTTCCTACCAGAGATGACCCCTAAAAATGTATGAAGACATTGAAGTCAAAGGTGGTATATGAAGATATTCACATTGAAGACTATGACAAGAGAAGACACCACATGAAGCCTATGGAGCTCGAAGACTTAGATCTTTCGTAGTTCTTTTTCTTTTGTGGTGAGTCATAGGAACCACCGTACTGTTAAGTGGGGTCCAAGAGAACCCGTTAGAATGACTGAAGTGATGCCTAACCAAAACCTATGTCTTCGAGTGAAGACTATGAGAGCGAATCTTGTCCAGAGCCGGACAAGTCAGCTTTGCTTGCATCCCAAGTAAAGTTGCCGTGTGAGTTTGAAATCTGACCGTTGGAACACGTGTCAGTTCCTTAGTGACCCAGGGTCATTTCGGACAAATTAGGTCGGGTTGCCTAGTGGCTATAAATAGCCCACCCCCTACAACCATAAACGGTTGGCTGCTCAGATTGAGAGTACAGCTTTTGTCGTTTGAGAGCAACCCACCTCGAAGCCTTTGAGAGAGAATTCCTTGCGAGGATAAAGCCCTAACCACCCAGAGCCAAAGAGAATTGGGCATCACTTAAGTCTTCTTGTCTGTGTGATCTGAAGACTTATTACACTTGAGGACTGTGCATCCCCCAGCCGGTTAGGCGTCGCATTCTGAGCATCCAAGAGACATTGTGGATTGCCGGTGAACAAAGTCTATGAAGGTTTGGGAGTCTACCTTGAAGACTTATCAGAGTGATTGGGCGAGGTCTGTGTGACCTTAGCTCAAGGGGAATATGGTGAGGACTGGGTGTCCTGAGCTGCGTGTTCAGGACTGGGTGTCCGGGACTGTGTGTCCTAAGGTTTAAATATCTAGCCGCCCTAACCAGACGTACAGTTGTCATAGCAACTGGAACTGGTCCAACAAATCATTGTCTTCAGCGTGTCACTGGTTTCATCTTCCCCTCCCTTTACTTACTGTTGCTCCTTGTGAAGTCATTCTATGTTTGCACTATCTTTTGTCTTCACTGAGTGACTGCATGTTCTATGGCTTCATAATATCTTCCTACCTGATCCTTACTACATTGCTGCTATTAAGTCATTGTGCTTTCACTTTATTGAATACTTGACTATGGCTTGCCTAGTGTAGTCTACCTTCCGCTGCATGGTAATAGGTTTATTTCTATCATTTGTCTTCATAACTTCCACGTTTTTAAGACTTTCATAAAAATCGCCTATTCACCCCCCCTCTAGTCGATATAACGCACTTTCGGGACCCGATAGTCCGGAGTGTATCTGAATACCCACTCAGTTATATAAAACCGGGGTATGCATGGAAACTAGGCGTAGGGGTCATAAGTGCTTGAACAGACAAGTACCCAACTAGATATGTTATATTACATGGGTAGCAAGAAACATTGTCCAAAGAGAATAGTTTCGTTAAGGGTTCCTATCCCTGGGTACGCATGCCCTAATGTGTATGTCCGAACTACGAGACACAGGTTAAAAACATCTAGGGGCGTGTAGTAATTTAAATGAAAGTCATATTTTATTCACCGACCGAATATTTCCTTAAGAACGCTAGCTTTCGGCTTCACCCAGTCTGAGGTACACATCCGTCTGACCCGGCAGTAACAATCGCAGAGGTGCTCCCCTTATGCCCTAGCCGAATTAATGGGAATGTAGGGAATAAATACAAGAGCCAGGCAACCCATCTTGGCCAAAACTTAAGTCATATCGATGCATATAATGGCGAAAAAAGGTACATGCGGAAGAATAACAGATGTGCAGGGCATAAAGCCCAGAAAGGTAATTATATTAAGCTTCTGTATAGGAAGCCCCCAGGTATACCGAGCGCGGTTAGCGTGTCAAGATTGTGTAACCGAGGCACAAGTGTAGCCCTTTAGGGTCTTGAAGAGAAAAGAGAGAAAGAAAGAGAGAGAAAACAGATGTGCAAAAAATTCACGGGGGTAAGGAGACGAACATAGAGTCCAGCACTAGGCGTAGAATCTTCGGAGTCTGGCTGCGTTCCATGGGTTTGGCTCGAGTTGATTATTCGATGCATCCCACAGACGGTATGCTCCACCGGTCAGAACATGGTCGATAATGAAGGGACCTTCCCATTTGGGCTTGAGCTTGTTCTTTTTCTTCTCCAGCAGGCGTAGAACTAGTTCACCAACATTATAGGTTTTGGCCCTCACTTCTCTGCTTTGATACCTTCAAACCTGTTGCTGATAGAATGCAGAACAGGGTTTTGCCATGTCGCGCTCCTCCTCCAGGGCATCCAAACTGTCCTACCGATTGAGCTCGGCCTCTCTTTCTTCGTACATGCGCACTCAAGGTGAGTCATGAATAATGTCGCAAGGCAGCACCGCCTCAGCGTCGTACACCATAAAAAATGGTGTGTATTCGGTAGTGCGATTCAGCATGGTCCGCAGCCCCCATAGTACGGAGTCGAGCTCCTCGACCCAATGGGTGTCTGATTCCTTTAAGGAACGGACTAATCTGGGTTTAATGCCACTCATGATGAGACCATTCACTCGTTCGACTTGACTGTTAGTTTGCGGATGATAGACAGAAGCATAATCGAGCTTAATGCCCATGTTGTTGCACCAAAGTTTCACCTTGTCGGCTGTAAAGTTCGTGCCGTTGTCAGTGATGATGCTGTGGGGGACGCCATAACGGTGTACCACGCCGGATATGAAGTCTATCACCGGTCCGGATTCATCCGTTTTGACAGGTTTGGCTTCTATCCATTTGGTGAATTTGTCCACCATGACCAGTAAGTATTTTCTCTTATGGGTTCCCCCTTTGAGGGGTCCAACCATATTGAGCCCCCAGACTGCAAAGGGCCAAGTAATGGGGATTGTTTGGAGGGCGGTAGGTTGCATGTGGCCTTGGTTTGCAAAAAGCTGGCAACCGACACAATGTTGTACCAGATGATGTGCATCTGTCCGGGCCGTCGGCCAATAAAAACATGTACGGAAGGCCTTGATTACAAGGGCCCGGGCTGCTGCGTGGTGGCCGCCAAGTCTGGCATGGATTTCTGCCAAAAGCTTCCGCCCTTCCTCTTCGGAGATGCACCTTTGAAGGGCTCCGGTTGTGCTTTTCTTATAAAGATATCCCTTATGGACCTTGTAGGCTTTAGATCGCCGCACTATGCAGTGAGCCTCATTTTGGTCCTCGGGTAATTCCTGTCTAGTTAGGTAGGCCAGGAATGGTTCTGTCCACGGGGCGATGACGACCATTATCACGTGGGCTGAAGGTGTTATTTCGGTGGCAGAGCCTCCGATTGTGTCAGAGTATTCGGTATCTGGGGTTGTGGCCGGGTCCAGATTATTTTTGCCGGTGTCCCCTTCCCATACCACAGATGGTTTAAACAGTCTTTCTAGGAAGATGTTTGGTGGGACAGGGTCGCGTTTAGCGCCGATACGGGCTAGGATGTCCGCTGCCTGGTTGTTTTCCCGAGCCACATGGTGGAATTCCAGCCCCTCGAACCGGGCTGACATTTTGAGGACGGCGTTGCGATATGCCGCCATTTTCGGATCCTTGGCATCGAAGTCTGCATTTATTTGGGATATTGCGAGGTTCGAGTCCCCACGCACCTTAGGCGTTGGATGCCCATGGAGACTGCCATCCGGAGGCCGTGTAAGAGGGCCTCGTATTCGGCTGCGTTATTGGAGTCTGTATGTAGTATTTGGAGCATGTATTGCACCGTGTCTTCGGAGGGGGACGTCAGGACGACGCCAGCCCCTAGACCAGCCAGTATTTTCGAGCCGTCGAAGTGCAAGATCCAATTGGAGTATGCGCCGTACTCTTTAGGGAGTCCGACTTCTCTCCATTCGGCTACGAAATTGGCCAGTACTTGCGACTTAATGGCTCATCGTGGCTTATATGTTATGTCGAACGGGAGGAGCTCGATGGCCCATTTGGCAATCCGGCCCGTGGCATCGCGGTTGTTTATTATGTCATTGAGTGGTACCTCGGATGCCACCGTAATCGAACACTCTTGAAAGTAGTGTCATAATTTCCGGGATGCCATAAATACCGTGTATGCTATCTTTTGGTAATGTGGGTACCGTGATTTGCATGGAGTGAGGACGATGGATACATAATATACCGGCTTTTGAAGTGGGAATTTATGTCCGTCCATTTCTCGTTCGACGACAAGCACTACACTTACAACTTGGTGAGTTACCGCTATATATAATAGCATTGGTTCGCCAACAGTTGGCGCGGCCAGGATTCGGTTGGCGGCCAGGGTGGCTTTTATTTCTTCCAGTCCAGCCGTGGTTGCGTCCGTCCACTCGAAGTGTTCGGTGCACCGAAGAAGGCGATAAAGGGGAAGTGCCTTTTCTCCTAATCGGGAGATAAAGCGGCTTAAAGCCTCCACGCATCCAGTCAATTTCTGGATTTGCTTGAGGTCAGTTGGGATAGCCAACTGTGACAGAGCTCGGATTTTAGCCGGATTTGCTTCAATTCCTCTACTGGAGACGATGAAGCCCAGGAGCTTTCCGGCGGGAATGCCGAAAACGCATTTTTTCCGGATTGAGCTTAATGTCGTATGTTCGGATATTGGTGAACGTGAGCCTCAAGTCGTCTATTAAAGAGTCAACGTGTCTAGTTTTAATGACCACATCATCTGCATATGCCTCCACAGTCTTACCGATCTGCTTTTCCAAACATGTCTGAATCATGCGCCGGTGTTTTTGAGCCCGAAGGGCATTGTGTTAAAACAGAAGGGGCCGTATGGTGTTATAAATGCCGTTGCGGCCTGATCAGACTCTGCCATCTTAATCTGGTGGTAACCGGAGTATGCGTCGAGGAAACACAATGATTCGTGTACTGTGGTAGCGTCGATGATTTGATCGATGCAGGGGAGTGGGAAGGGATCCTTTGGGCAAGCCTTATTAAGGTCTTTGAAGTCGACACATAGGCGCCAGGATTTGTCCTTCTTTGGTACCATCACCAGGTTTGCTAGCCAATCCAGATGTTCTATTTCTTTGATGAATCCGGCTTCCAGTAGCTTGGCCAGCTCCTCTCCCATGGCTTGTCGCTTAGGTTTAGAGAAACGCCGAAGAGTCTGCTTGACCGGCTTGAATCCTTTTAGAATGTTAAGGCTATGCTCGGCCAATCTGCGTGGGATTCCTGGCATGTCTGAAGGATGCCAGGCGAATATGTCCCAATTCTCGCGCAGAAACTCCCGTAGTGCAGCGTCTACAGTGGGGTCTAACTGTGCCCCAATTGATGTTGTTTTTTTAGGGTTCGTTGGATGGACTTGGAATTTAACTATTTCGTCCGCTGGTTTAAAGGAGGTGGACTTGGATCTTTTGTCTAGTATCACGTCGTCCCTGTCCACCGTGGAGCGTAGTGTGGTTAACTCCTCCGCCACAAGGGCTTCGGATAATGCCTCGAGGGCTAGTGCGGTTGTTTTGTTCTCGACGCGGAGTGCTATGTCTGGATCACTAGCTAGAGTGATAATTCCCTTGGGTCCGCGCAATTTGAGCTTCATGTACCCATAATGGGGTATGGCTTGAAAAATCGTGAATGCCTCCTGTCCTAGAAGGGCGTGGTATCTGCTTCTGAATGGGGCCACTTGGAATGTAATTTCTTCAGACATGTAATTCTCCGTAGTGTCGAATACCACATCAAGTGTGATTTTCCTAGCGCAACGTTCCTCCCGACTAGGAATGATTCCTCGGAAGGTCGTACTGCTTTGCTCAATACGGTTGCTGTCTATTTCCATTTTCTAGAGAGTCCCCTCATAAATGAGGTTTAATCTGCTGCCGCCATCCATGAGCACCTTAGTGAGCCGAAAGCCATCCACAATTGGACTGAGGACCAAAGAGGCTGGTGCTCGGGTTGTTCGGAATTTAGGTTCGTCACTGGCATTGAAGGTAATGGCCGTGTCGCTCCATGGATTTATTGCTGCCACGTGGCAGACTTCGGCAAGGCTGTGGTGTGCCCGTTTACGCCTATTATTTGAGGCGAAGGTCTCAAAGACCGTTAATAATGTGTTGTCATTCGTGGGGAGGTGCTCTGAGGTGTTTTGGGTGAGAAGATCCTCATCGCTTTTGGCCACCTGCCGGAGTACCCAACATACTCTAAGGCTGTGTGTTGATATGGTATCCGCTGTACTATGGATTTTGCAGGGCCCGTTGAGCCATCCCTCCAATACGGTTCCACGCCCGGTGGTGGGCTTTTGCTTCTTTGTAATTGAGTTGGGCGACTTATGAGAGTGCACTATTTTAGTTCGGACTGGGGTTTTTGTCAGAGCTGGATTATCCCAAAATTGCTTTTGGGGTTTCCAGGCACTTTCCATCGCACAGTATTTCTGTACTATGGCTGCCAAGTCAGCGAAGTGTGCTACGTCACGGCGACTTATGGCGTTGAGGACTCCCTTGTCCGTGCAATTGTTGCAAAAGAACGAAATTGCACCCTCCTCGCGACAGTCCTTGACCTTGTTCATTATAAGGAGGAATCTGGCCCAATAGTGATGTACTGTCTCTTGGGGTGCTTGACTAATGTGGGAAAGATAGTTTGTATCTGGGTGGGTGGGTGGATATAAGTCCATACCTTGACCCAATCTATGATCCCGGGGCAGGGGAGTTTCCGATCTTGGAAGTTCGCGCTCCGGGATGTTGCCCTGCGGGTTCGGTATGCGGCCTGATTCTGGATTCAAGGTTAGGGCGGCGTCCTCCCGTGAGCGAGTATCCTGTTCGGAGAGCTCGGGAATCCGGACATAGTTCGTCCTCAGGATAGAGGGAGAATCGCCGCATTGCTCCTCCACCACCGCTATCTGATGGGTGACCGGCGGAGAGTTAATCTCCCTTTGGTCGGGTTTAAGCCCAATCAGATCGTAGTCCGTAGTGACTCCCAGAGCGGCAATGCGATCCAAGAGCTCGATCAAAGAGGAGAGCTCCATTGGATCCATCTGCTCGGCAAATTTTGAGCTGATGTGGAGGCTATTTTCGATGACCCGAGAGGTCATTGTCAGCGCAGCGGTCGAGCGGGCGGTCGTGACGAAGCCGCCTAGTAGAAGAGTTTGGCCTACAGCCAGGGCTCCCCCAGAGGTGATGTTCTCCTTTACAACGAGGCGAGCCATCTTCCTTATGATGACGACACAGTGGAACTCAATGAAAGCACCAATGTCGGTGTCAAAACCGGCGGATCTCGGGTAGGGGGTCCCGAACTGTGCGTCTAAGGCAGATGGTAACAGGAGGCAGGGGACACGATGTTTACCCAGGTTCGGGCCCTCTTGATAGAGGTAAAACCCTACATCCTGCTCGATTGTTCTTGATGATATGAGTATTACAAGAGTTGATCTACCACGAGATCAGAGAGGCTAAACCCTAGAAGCTAGCCTATGTTATGATTGTATGTTGTCCTACGGACTAAAACACTCCGGTTTATATAGACACCGGAGGGGGCTAGGGTTACACAAGGTCGGTTACAAAGGAGGAGATATACATATCCGTATTGCCTAGCTTGCCTTCCACGCCAAGTAAAGTCCCATCCGGACACGACACGAAGTCTTCAATCTTGTATCTTCATAGTCCAACAGTCCGGTCAAAGGATATAATCCGGCTGTCCGGAGACCCCCTAATCCAGGACTCCCTCACCCTCGCTGCCGCTCGCCGACGCCGGAGACGCCGCAGTGATCACGCGCACGCCGTGCCCGAAGAGCACAGTGCCCCCGTGCTCGACGTTGTGCCCTCTCGTGCGTCATGTGCTTGTCCCCGAGCTCACACAGTGGCCGCGTGAGCCCTGGCCACTTCTCCCCCTCTCACTAACACCCCTCTTCGCTGTGCGGTGCTTCCAGAGAACTCCAACGGAGCTCGAGACCCCCCTCCTCTCCGCCTATAAATAGAGCTCCTCCCTCGCCGTTTCCAGCACCACACCGCACTCACCCAACCTCCACAACACCGTAGGTAGCCGCAACCCAGTCGGGCAGGCCTCTGGCCGCCGTTCCTGACCCGAGCTCGCCAGCGATCCCCTCCTGCCGCCTCCACCTCTCCGGTGCTCCTCGAGTTCGACCCACTTATCCGGCGACTCCCTGGTGAACCACTGGAGCTAGCCAACCCCTCTGGATTCCCTGAAACCACCTATCCTCACCGTCTTCTTCATCTCCAGCGAACCTCACCCGCACCCGCCGCTAGAGACGTGGTTTTCAAGCAGCTCCGACCACCGTTTTCCGTGCTACGGGTACGAGCAGGTGCGCCAGAGCCTCCTCTTGCCATCCCTCCCTCTCAGATCGGCCGTTGTGGCCTCCTCGTCGGCATGCCCACCGGCGACCATCGCCCCTCCTTTGTTTCCCTCTCTCTCTCCCCTAGATCTGATGCATGGGGCCCGCTGTCAGCCTCTCACTCGCGCCCAAAGCGGTATGAGTGGAGGCGTATTCTCTGAATATGCCTTTGACATCACCCCCTGGATTTTCTTTTTATTCAAATTTAATTCAAATTTGATCAAAAACTTTGACCAGCCAAAACTCCTAATCTCTAAGTCCAAATGAGTTGATTCTTTTTGCATTAGTTTTGTATTGAAATACTCTAGCAGCACACCAAATTTGTGTTTTTTCTCTGATGTCTTGAATTTCTGGTGAATTTCAGAAGGGTTCTTGATATTTTCTTTTGATGTTTTTAATTATTTTCAGAAGGAGAAGCTTGCATTGAGGTGAACCAGGAGGAGTGTGACCCTCCTCTGTGCTAAGACAAGCCACACAAATATTTTCATGGTGTCATTTCAATAATTATGATTTTCTAACTTGAATATGGTTCATTTCATGCATTTAATAATTTAATAAATATTGATTATGTGTGTTCATTTGTTATGCTTGAATTGCTTAGCTTGTAGTAGTACTTGAGTGCATGGACTAGTGTGATGCGGTAGAGTTATTGTGATAGCATGACTATGGTTTGATTGTGATCGGTATTATTTTCATCATTGATTTATCATTTTCACCATGCTATTGTCATAACTAAAAATGATTGGGTTAAAACCAGTGAGCTAAACAGTGTCCCTAAAGTGATTAGTAGTGCATGTAGAATGATTCTGTGATATTGACCCGTTTCATTTCGGTGATGTGTGAATATAGTTGCATGTCAGATATTTGCATGTTCATGGCATACTATGGCTCGAATTCTTTTATTTCAAGTTAAACCCGATGCTAAATTCAACTTGAACGTAATGTTGATCGAGTCATGGTGCCACCGAATCAAGCTTCCCAGTGCAACCACATTGCCTTTATGGGAAGGCCTTTATTTGGTCCGTTGTCAAGCCTTTGGTCGGTGCCTCCAATGAGGGAAGGTTATGGGCGTGCGGTACCCTAGCCCAGTAAGCAAAAATAACCTTTTGTGCCCGTTTTTGTTGTTTGGGTACCGGGTCCCCGTTTGGGATCGCTTATGTTTGGCCACGACGGTGGCGTTGGATGTCACGGGTTGACATCGGGGCCACCCATGGCTTAGCCCAAAGGGGAGTTGGTCGGAGTGGCCGGGAGAGTGTCATGGCAATGGGTTGGTTGTGTGGGAATGCCGTTGGTCCACCCGAATGGGAGTTCGAGGCTATGGATTCTGTGGTGTGGGTACAATGTGCTAACCTCTACAGAGTGGGTGTCAAATCTTTAGATAGCCACATCCTCGGTGACCCAGGTCATAGTAGGTCACACCATGGATCAACATAAATAATTTAATCTTGCACACTAAAGTTATATGAATGGCACTCGTTGTGTCATGAGATTGTTGAAACCATGAAGATGGTTGTTGATGGAACCGAAGAGTTGGTTTCCGTTGTGATCTGGGAGTGATCACCGTTGACGGTGTCCTGGACTAGGGGGTACTCAACACGTCATCTCCCGATCCGTTAGATTGGGCCGAGGTCCCCCATGGCCGTATACTCATGGGCCAGTTCGGACAGCTGCCACATACATGGAAGATTCCACAAGACTTGGTGATCAAGACAAGGACTCCTCCCCACCGGCATATTCGGCTAGGACTCTTGTTATCCTAGGCTTTTGGTGCATTATATAAACCGAGGTCAGGCTAGTCGATAGAGAATATATACAACAATCATACCATATGCTAGCTTCTAGGGTTTAGCCTCTCCGATCTCGTGGTAGATCAACTCTTGTAATACTCATATCATCAAGAATAAATCAAGCAGGACGTAGGGTTTTACCTCCATCAAGAGGGCCCGAACCTGGGTAAAACATCATGTCCCCTGCCTCATGTTACCATCTGCCTTAGACGCACAGTTCCGGACCCCTACCCGAGATCCGCCAGTTTTGACACCGACATTGGTGCTTTCATTGAGAGTTCCGCTATATTATCGGCAAAACGATCAATGGCTCGCCCGTAGGTCAACTGCGACGCCGGCATCTTCGTCGCCGGCTCGACTGGTCACCTTGGCCCGACCGAGGACCGTGCTCCATCTCCGATCATCATGTTCGGACAGGGCCTTCTTCAACATCAACTCCGATCTCTATCATGATCATAGAGGACTCATCCATGGAGCTCGAGGGCTCAACGTCAACATTGCCCTCGGGCGGCTGTGCTGTTTTTATGGACAGCGAACTTGTATTCACCGTCACCACCTTCTCGAGCGTCGGTTTGACGATTGCTTCGGTGGAATAGTGCAGAATTACGTCTACAACAGCCATGCAAAATTTTGTCGAGTTCCGATGAAGGAATCTCCGACAATCTACGGTATACCGGAGCCCTGTCAAATCTAGACGTGAATCCGGACGAGTTTAGGGCATGGTCTCTAGAGCCCAGCTCGGAGGTCCTTTGGAAGATCCAACCGTTCATCTACTGTGGAATTTCCATATCTACCACCCCTCCAAATTTCAGCTCGATATGACGGTTCAAACTCCGGGGACCTTCCGATGAGTGGACCAATTTTCGGATCCGTTTTCTGCGCGAATATGGATCCGACCCGAATTCATGTTTCTTTATAAACGTGATATTGGACAACCTTTTTAGAGGAATTCTCTTCTAGGGTATTGTGCGTTGTTTTTAAACACGTGCCCGTAAATTTTTAAGCCTCCCCTGAGGTCATCTTCATCATTATGCTGGTGTCAAACCAGTCCGGCAATATTGCTCCAAGGCTGCCGACCTGCGCTAGACACGTCGTCATTTTGTTGAGTCGAGCTCAATTTCTTCGGATCATCATCTCGGCAAGCCGAACAAGAGTCCGGCATCGTGAAGGATAAATCATCACCAACATCGCTGCCCCACGGATTACACGGAGCGGGCATACCGGCATCGCCGCATGGTCACTTCATCAAGACGGCATCGACCATGTCACGACCTGCATCGGCAGGGCCGCACTAGTGCTTCTTCAAGCTGGTGTCCATCACACCGACCTACTTCAGCTCATTGGCTGACATCGAGGCTTCGACATCTCGGCTGGACCGGGGGCTTCGCCATCTCTTCATCAACCTACTCCGGAGACTTCAGCGTCAGTAGCCGACCAGCTCCCTCACGTTAGTTGGACCGAGGGCTTTGCCTCGGCGAGCCAACCTTTGCCAGCATCTCCATACCGTCGCTTTATCACCCATCAGGCAATGGGTGTGCGGATCGAGTCCCAATTTTTGGAATCACCTTTCTTTGAATTGCTACAAAAAATAAACCAGGTGCTATTAATCCTAGTATTTTTTGCTTGTTCGGGTTCATTTTTCCCAATAAATTATTACTCTGGTTTGTTCATCATATGTACACAGGTCTATCAAATGATGGCCGCATTAATGACGGTCGCATGGTGGTTCGGTCAGTTTCTGTACATGATCCGGCGAACGCCGCATCCGGAACTCGAACCGACCTGTGAATTCAGGCTTTGCCACGCCTTTACCGCATCACGCCGACGCCCTGCATCGACATTGACTTCGGTGCCAGGCCATATTTCTTTTATTACTCACTTTGCATAAATTATTTATCATGCTATCATGCAATGATTTTTTTTAATTATTATTATTACTATTATCTCCGGTTTGCACTATTTTTTGTGCACAGGAAAATATCCGAGTTGGGCAGTATCGTCAACTCGGTGTACTGACATACCACGTCACCTCGGCTGGACGGGGGGCTTCGTCAACACTTCATTACCCCATGCTAGGGACTTCGGCATCACTCTGCCGGCCCGCATTGACCGTGCTATGTCACCACTTCGGAGTTCCGAGCTCTTTGCTCCGCCACCTTGGGACCGGCTTGGGGGATGGAACCTTGTCCCACATCAAGCTCGGGCCGCGTCATCAATACCGAACACATTAACCAGCTAAGTTGCCTTCATGCTCAAAATTTTAAATTTTTAACTTGTATTCAGTTCGACCAAGCATTATACCTTTTTGAAAAAAAGTTGCTTGTAGAGAATCTCCTTGTCAATACTTTGTTTGTGACACACAAATTCAAATACCCCGTTTATTTGGGGGCTTCCTTTATGAATATTTTCCTCTTGCATATGATTATACTTGTACGGCTTTGTTCCTTGTTCGTGTATTACGCCACAATATGCACCATATTGACTTAAGCGATTTGCAAGCTGGGTTGCCTGGCTCTTGTGCTTACCCCTACGTTCCCGATTGTTCGGCTAGGGAGTAAAGGGAGCACCTTTGCGATTGTCACGACCGGGTCCTCCGAGGTCTGACCTTAGACTGGGTGAAGCCGAAAGCTAGCGCTCTTATTGTTTTCAATCATGGTCGGCACACAACGTAACTCATGAGTACAAAAAATCTATTGCACAAGTCTCATAGTAATAATGAGCACCGAAGAAAGGTATCGGTGGGGGTACTATTTTCTTCGAAGATGCTTCTTAAACTTCGTCTGTAATATAGCATAAGTTCCCTGAGCGCGCTTTGTCTGTTACAGCCTTATGGCACGGTTGCTGCTACCTCTTGAGCTTGTGTTGGATTTCCCCGAAGAGGAAGGGATGATGCAGCAGAGTAGCATAAGTATTTCCCTTAGTTTTTGAGAACCAAGGTATCAATCCAGTAGGAGGCCACGCTCAAGTCCCTCGTACCTGCACAAAACGATAGCTACTCGCAACCAACGCGATTAGGGGTTGTCAATCCCTTCATGGTCACTTACGAGAGTGAGATCTGATAGATATAATATTTTTGGTGTTTTTGGTATAGAGATGCAAAGTAAAAAGTAAAGGCAAAGTAAAAAATCAAAGTAAGATTAAAGTGATGGAGATTAATATGATGAGAATAGACCCAGGGGCCATAGGTTTCACTAGTGGCTTCTCTCAAGAGCATAAGTATTCTACGGTGGGTGAACAAATTAATGTTGAGCAATTGACAGAATTGATCATAGTTATGAGAATATCTAGGCATGATCATGTATATAGGCATCACGTCCGTGACAAGCCAAATCATCAACTTTAAGCAATTTCTCTTCAAGCAAAGCATTAAAATTCTTTTGTGAATTCATAAACTCTTTAACACTATTCTCAAATTCAGAGGGCATCTTATTATAATTTCCATAAGATTTGTTGTAGGAATTCCCATAATTATTAGAAGGATTACTAGGATATGGCCTAGGATTAAAATTCCCTCTATAAGCGTTGTTATCAAAATTATTCCTACCAACAAAATTCACATCCATAGATTCATTGTTATTCTCAATCAAAGTAGACAAAGGCATATCATTAGGATATGAAGAAACACTCTTAGTAGCAAATAATTTCATAAGTTCATCCATCTTTCCACTCAAAACATTGATTTCTTCTATCGCATGCACTTTTTTATTAGAAGATCTTTCAGTATGCCATTGAGAATAATTAACCATAATATCATCTAGGAGTTTAGTAGCATCTCCTAAAGTGATTTCCATAAAAGTGCCTCCCGCGGCCGAATCTAAAACATTTCTAGAAGCAAAATTCAATCTGGCATAAAAAATTTGTATAATCATCCACAAATTCAAACCATGAGTAGGGCAATTACGTATCATTAATTTCATTCTCTCCCAAGCTTGTGCAACATGTTCATGATCAAGTTGCTTAAAGTTCATAATATCTTTTCTAAGAGAGATGATCTTAGCGGGAGGGAAATACTTAGAGATAAAAGCATCTTTGCACTTGTTCCAAGAATCAATACTATTTTTAGGCAAAGACGAAAACCAAGCTTTAGCACGATCTCTAAGCAAAAAAGGAAATAGCTTCAATTTAACGACATCATTATCGACATCTTTTTTCTTTTGCATATCACATAAATCAACGAAGCTATTCAGATGAGTAGCGGCATCTTCACTAGGAAGGCCGGCGAATTGATCTTTCATAACAAGATTCAACAAAGCAGTATTGATTTCACAAGATTTAGTATTAGAAAGAGGAGCAATCGGAGTGCTAAGTAAATCATTATTATTAGTATTGGTGAAGTCACACAACTTGGTAGTATCTTGAGCCATCGCGACAAACAAGCAAACTGGCACACGAGCAAACAAGAGCAAACGTACAAAAGAGGCAAATAGAGAGGGAGGATAAAGAGAGAGAGGGCGAATAAAATGGCAAGGGTGAAGTGGGGGAGAGGAAAATGGCAAATAATGTAATGCGAGAGATAGGGATTGTGATGGGTACTTGGTATGTTGACTTTTTGCGTAGACTCCCCGGCAACGGCGCCAGAAATTCTTCTGGCTACCACTTGAGCTTGCGTTGGATTTTCCCAAAGAGGAAGGGATGATGCAGCAGAGTAGCGTAAGTATTTCCCTCCGTTTTTGAGAACCAAGGTATCAATCCAGTAGGAGGCCACGCTCAAGTCCCTCATACCTGCACAAAACAATAGCTACTCGCAACCAAGGTGATTAGGGGTTGTCAATCCCTTCACGGTCACTTACGAGAGTGAGATCTGATAGATATAATATTGTTGGTGCTTTTGGTATAGAGATGCAAAGTAAAAAGTAAAGGAAAAGTAAGATTAAAGTGATGGAGATTAATATGATGAGAATAGACCCGGGGGCCATAGGTTTCACTAGTGGCTTCTCTAAAGAGCATAAGTATTCTATGGTGGGTGAACAAATTACTGTTGAGCAATTGACAGAATTGAGCATAGTTATGAGAATATCTAGGCATGATCATGTATATAGGCATCACGTCCGTGACAAGTAGACCGAAACGATTCTGCATCTACTACTATTACTCCACTCATCGACCGCTATCCAACATGCATCTAGAGTATTAAGTTAAAAATAGAGTAACGCTTTAAGCAAGATGACATGAAGTAGAGAGATAAATTCATGCAATATGAAATAAACCCCATCTTGTTATCCTCGATGGCAACGATGCAATACGTGCCTTGCTGCCCCTTCTGTCACTGGGAAAGGACACCGCAAGATCGAACCCAAAGCTAAGCACTTCTCCCATGGCAAGAACTACCAATCTAGTTGGCCAAACCAAACAGATAATTCGAAGAGACTTGCAAAGATAACCAATAATACATAAAAGAATTCAGAGAAGATTCAAATATTATTCATAGATAGACTTGATCATAAACCCACAATTCATCAGTCTCAACAAACACACTGCAAAAAGAAGAAGATTACATCGAATAGATCTCCACAGGAGAGGGGGAGAACTTTGTATTGAGATCCAAAAAGAGAGAAGAAGCCGTCTAGCTACTAACTATGGACCCGAAGGTCTGAGGTAAACTACTCACACTTCACGGAGAGGCTATGATGATGTAGAAGCCCTCCGTGATGACGGCCCTCTCCGGCGGAGCTCCGGAACAGGCCCCAAGATGGTATCTCGTGGATACAGAAAGTTGTGGCGGTGGAATTAGGTTTTTGGCTCCTATTCTGATCGTTTGGGGGTACGTAGGTATATATAGGAGGAAGGAGTACATTGGTGGAGCACCGAAGGGCCCACGAGGCAGGGGGCGCGCCCTAGGGGGGCACCCCCCACCCTCGTGACCGCCTCTTTGACTCCTTGGAGTAGGGTCCAAGTCTCCTGGATCACGTTCGGTGAGAAAATCACGTTCCCGAAGGTTTTATTCTGTTTGGACTCCGTTTGATATTCTGTTTCTCCGAAATACTGAAATAGGCAAAAAACAACAATTCTGGGCTGGGCCTCCGGTTAATAGGTTAGTCCCAAAAATAATATAAAAGTGGAAAATAAAGCCCAATATAGTCCAAAACAGTAGATAATATAGCATGGAGCAATCAAAAATTATAGATACGTTGGAGACGTATCAGTTGCCTGGTTATCGGAAACACTGTCGATATTCTCGACAGGTGGAGTACATAACACTTTTCGGTCCTTGACCGAAGAGGGAGAAGCCGACGGTTGGTTAAGACGCGTTTAAATTTCGGGTGAACAAAGATATGATATTAGTACTTCGGTACATACAATCATTATACATAAAATTCTTTTACCCAAGTCACTTGGGGGCTCTTAAATATATATGAGCCATTTTATAATAAGTGTTCTTCTTCTTAGTTGGTGCAAAGTTTTTATTACTATTATTATTCATCACTCTTTTTTTCGACACAAGCATGTTGTCACTAGCTGGGGAGCCTAATTTCTCTCTCAAAGCCGCTAGAGTTTAGTTTGCTAAACTGGCCTAATGAGAAGTACTCCGCCTTCGGGATAGGAGGTTGAAGCCGTAGGCTGACCCGCTTGAAGTCTTGAGATAGGATGTGTCATGTTAAAGCACGACAGAAGCACCTTTTTTTCTAAGACCAATTTTCAGATTGGCACCGAACACTTGATCTTGTTCAGACGTCAAGTTTTTACTGATGTTTTTGGTTTTCCAAGCTTATGACACTTTTAAACTATTTGTGTATTATCAGCACAAGTCTCATAGTGCAACGCCGGACAACTTTAGAGATTCGGCAAAAATATTCTCGGATATTGCTATATATGCATCGTTTCGAATTGTGTCTTCGGTCAATAGTTGGGTTGCCCGGCTCCTGCACTTGCTTCCTACGTTCTGCTTTGTTCGGCTAGGCGTGCAAAGGGAGAACCACTGCGATTGTGCTTCCAGCTAACATGGTTAAGCACCTCAGTGGAGAAAGCCGAAAACTGACTGTCACAATAAGCGTAAACTGGTCAGCGATCCGATGACTGTGTTAAATGATGGGCCAGTCATAACAATGGCCGAAGTGTTTACGGCTTGACCTCGACTGTCGCAGAACACTACCGGGGGCTATTAACTGGCCTCCCAAACTAAATCCTCGATATTTTGCTCTTACATTAGAGCTGAGGTTTCGTGATCATGCTTAGCATGACAACCCAAAGAAAGGAACCGATAGCGGGACTATTTTCTTTGGAAGACATTTCTTATGTTAAACAGTAATATAACATATCTCTCTGCGTACCTTTGTTTATAAAACCGTATGGCCAGATTGCCTTGTTTGTCGTAAATCTTGGCCCTCATAAAGGCTTTATAAAGTAGGACAAACACTCCTTGGCTACTAGCCGAGGAGGTGGAAGCCGATGGTCGGTCAACAAAGTTTTGTACAATGCGGATCCGAGCATTAATGACGTAAAGTACTTGGATACATAGAGTCATTACACATAATTTGTGATTTTACTATGGATATTGATCCTTAATTCGGCCACCCGTTCCCGCATTAAGGCTCGGGGGCTACTGGGCTTCGGGCTTATTATTTAAAAACATTAAAGGGGCACATCGATCCCCTGATCTGGTGTTGCCACCCGACCAGTGTCTCGGGGGCTACTACATTGCTTGTTCAATGCAGAAAATATTAAGTGCAATATAGTTGCCGAGGAGATTTTGATCCTCAGATTGTTCGGCCGCACCCAACTTGAGTCTCGAGGACTGAGCACGCCGCTTTTTGTGCCGAGCTAGGACTTGATCCTCAGGCCGATTTTGCAAATCAACCTGAGTCTCAGCGGCTACTGGGATCAGTGGTCTTACGTCATCCTTCAGGTGCATCTCGGGTTTTACACCGATACACACCTTGAGGGCTACTGGCTATATATCTCGGTAGAGAATAAATTGC
Source organism: Triticum dicoccoides (assembly GCF_002162155.2). NCBI lineage: Eukaryota > Viridiplantae > Streptophyta > Magnoliopsida > Poales > Poaceae > Triticum > Triticum dicoccoides. The sequence goes on along the minus strand of NC_041384.1, from coordinate 66,606,889 downwards.
ACCAATAAAAAATATTGACAAAAAAATTGGCCCACGGTCGGGGTGGTACACCACCTCGGAAGCAGTCCGGCATAAAGCTCGGGCGCTAGTGGCTGGCTCCATAGAGGGCATTTCCGACATTAAGCTCGGCTAAACTCCTTTAACTTTTTTGGACCAAGATGATCTATGACATCTTGGATATAGTCCGGCGTTGGAGCTCGGACACAGTCCGGCGTTGGAGCTCGCATACATTTCGGCGTTGGAGCTCGGAAGCAGTCCGGCATTGGTGCTTAGCTGCAAAAGATACCTCGAATGCAGTCCGACGTTAGAGCTCGGACACAAGAGGACACTGCCTCCCGGGAATAACTTCAAACCCGAGGTGTGGCATAAAAATAACAAGGCATTGATAAAGGCCGGAAACTTAAAGGGGCTCCTCGGATACCCGACGTATAAACTCGTCGAATGCATTTCGGCGATCCTCAAGATCGAAGATGAGAAGATTTGTTGAACCAATTTTCAATACCGACAACTGAAGACGAAGAACAGTTCGGAAGAATCGAGGAGCGTCCCTAACTTGAAGACCGGTTCAGGGGGCTACTGACGGTGTCCTGGACTAGGGGGTACTCAACACGTCATCTCCCGATCTGTTAGATTTGGCCGAGGACCCCCATGGCCGTATACTCATGGGCCAGTTCGGACAGCTGCCGCATACATGGAAGATTCCACAAGACTTGGTGATCAAGACAAGGACTCCTCCCCATCGGCGTATTCGGCTAGGACTCTTGTTATCCTAGGCTTTTGGTGCATTATATAAACCGAGGCCAGGCTAGTCGATAGAGAATATATACAACAATCATACCATATGCTAACTTCTAGGGTTTAGCCTCTCCGATCTCGTGGTAGATCAACTCTTGTAATACTCATATCATCAAGAATAAATCAAGCAGGACGTAGGGTTTTACCTCCATCAAGAGGGCCTGAAACTGGGTAAAACATCGTGTCCCCTGCCTCCTGTTACCATCCGCCTTAGATCCACAGTTCGGGACCCCCTACCCGAGATCCGCCGGTTTTGACACCGACAACCGTATTGATGAGATTGGTTATGAGGTAACCTGTATGCTAAGCGATTCTGAGGGACTCGATACACAAGCATGTTCACTTCATGATTAGTATGTTGAATCATTGCATTTAAACCTGCTTAATTGTCATATTATTGTTTGCCATTATACTTTTACTTGTTGTGAGTTTGCAAGTACATTCAATGTACTGACCTGGAGTGTCATGCCAGCTTTCAGGAAAGTCTTACTTGACCGGAGTGCTTCCCGTGTCTAGACCGTGTCCACATCGGTGTCCCCGTGCTATGGAGTTCCGCTTCATCGTTGTTCCACTACCGTGTAGTTGTCGTAATCGAGGCCCCTTTCATGTTCATTAAATAATGTACATACTGTTCAGTTGCATCGTGTGTGCCGCTTTGGCCTCACTATCTGATGTAATATCGATCCTATCTTTCCGCTAGGATCAATAAAGCGGTTGTTTTCTATACCAAGTTGTTGTGTGTTGCCAGAAGACTAGATCTCTGGGCTGGCAATGCAAGGTAACCGGTTGCTTTGATCCGGGGTGCCAGATTATTCAAACTATGACACTCGCGGAATACATAAAAGGGACCTTCCAGAACACTCCAGAACCCTGAAAAGGAAGAGGTACGTGATACGGTAAGTAAACCGACTCCAAAAAATCCATAAAAATACTTTTTGTCAGTTTTGGAATATTAGAAAAAATAGAAAAATAAGAAACACACGAGGGGGCCACGCAGGTGCCCACAAGGCACCAGGGCGCGCCTACCCCCGTAGGCCAGCCCTAGTGGCTTGTGGGCCCCTTGTGAGCCTTCCTGATACGTCTCCAACGTATCTATAATTTTTGATTGTTCCATGCTGTCATATTATCACTTTCAGATGTTTTACAATCATTTAATAATCACTTTATATTATTTTTTGGTACTAACCTATTGGCATAGTGCCCAGTGCCAGTTGTTGTTTTCTACTTGTTTTTTACATTATAGGAACCCAATACCAAACAGAGTCAAAACGCAGCGAAACTTTTTGTGAATTTTTTCTGGACCAAAAGACACCTGATGGGCCAAGAAAGAACCTGAGGGGGTGCTCCGAGGGGAGCACAGTCCACCAAGGCGCGCCTGAGGGGCCAGGCGTGCCCAGGTGGGTTGTGCCCACCTCGGTGGCCTCCCTCACCGCCTCTTGGCTTTATAAATACCCCAATATTCCAGAAATCCTATGGGAGTCGACGAAAATCACTTCCAGCCGCCGCAAATTCCAGAACCTCCAGATCCAATCTAGACACCATCGTAGAGGGGTTCATCATCCTCATTGGTGCCTCTCCCATGATGCATGAGTAGTTCATAGTAGACCTACGGGTCCGTAGTTAGTAGCTAGATGGCTTCATCTCTCTCTTTTGATTCTCAATACAATGGTCTCTTGGAGATCTATTTGTTGTAACTCTTTTTGCTGTGTGTTTTTTGGGATCCGATAAACTTTGAGTTTATGATCAGATCTATGTTTTTATCCATCAAAGTTATTTGAGTCTTCTTTTGATCTCTTATATGCATGATTACTTATAGCCTCGTATTTCTTCTCCGATATTTTGGTTTTGTTTGGCCAACTTGATCTATTTATCTTGCAATGGGAAGAGGTGCTTTGTGATGTGTTCGATCTTACGGTGCTTGATTCCAGTGACAAGAGGGGAACCGACACGTATGTATTGTTGCTATTAAGGATAACAAGATGGGGTATATTTCTACATAAATAGATCTTGCCTACATCATGTCATCGTTCTTATTGCATTACTCCATTTCTCCATGTACTTAATACCCTAGATGCATGCTGGATAGCGGTCGATGTGTGGAGTAATAGTAGTAGATGCAGGCAGGAGTTGGTCTACTAATCTTCGATGTGATGCCTATATAATGATCATTGCCTGGATATCGTCATGATTATTTGAAGTTCTATCAATTGCCCAACAGTAATTTCTTTTACCCGTCGTATGTTATTTTTCTCGAGAGAAGCCACTAGTGAAAATTACGGGCCCTTGCTCTCTTCTTTATTATATTTTTCTTCGCGATCTATTTTTATTTTCTTTTATTTTCAGATCTATTAATACAAAAATACAAAAAATAATTTGCTGGGATATATTGTTATTTATTTTATCGCGCGTTCCCGCGAGACCTATTTATCCAATCTACTACAATTTTACCTGTCTTTTTACCTGTGAGGGATTGATAACCCCTCTCTTACGTCGGGTAGCAAGTAGTGTGCAGGAGCTGTTTACGTGGTGTTGTGTGGTTCTACTACTGGTTCAATGACCTTGATCTCATCAATGAGGGAAATACCTACTGTTGTTGTGTTGCATCATCTCTTCCTCTTTGGGGAAATACCGACGTAGTTCATGCAAACATCAAAAGGAATTGTTGGCGCCGTTGCCGGGGATACATCATCAACATCTACTAGGTTCCTAATCACAAATCTCATCTCCTTGAAATTTACATTATTTACCATTTTCCTCTCCTCCACTTCAAAAAAATTTGCCATTTTATTCGCCCTTTTTTCTTTCGTCGTTTTCTTATCGGATCTATTTTTGTGTGCAATCTTGTTTGCCACTTTTGTCGTTATGGATAGTTCTTCCTCTATTGTGTGCACCCCCGAGAACGAGGTTATCAACTTTAAACAAGGGGGGGGGGGTAATTTAAAGATGCTTGGTATAGGATTTGCAACACTCATAATAGATCTATCCGTAAGCAATCCACCATTTTTCTTCTTCGCTGTTTTTATGTGGGCATCACCACTTGGTATAGATTTGTCCTTGATATGATTACCGGTGGAAATTTTGTGATGTATCCCTCTCTTGATGCTTTTAATGCTATGGTAAATTTAGTAGGATCACCACCTCTTATGATTAATGAAACAACTTTGACTCTTGAGCATGTCATGGAAAGATTAGATGCTACTGAAAAGAAAATGCTTACTGAAGAGCATATTGGAAACTTGGATAAAAAGATGCATAATTTTGCTACTAAAATTGGGTCAAAAGTGAGAGAGGTTTTTAAGTTGTTAAAAGAAAAGGGGACCATAATTCATGAAAGAATTGAAGAAAGCCCGTTTCGGATTGATAAACTGGCAGAAATCTTTAGTAATTTAAGCACGGCTTTTGCTTCCGCCAAAACTATTGAAAAAATCTCGTAAAAATTAGCAAGATTAGTTAAGTTACTAAGAACAAGGGTGCAACTTCCAATAGCAACAAAGAAGATCTTCAGATGATTAGTATTCACCCGGATTTTGTTGAAATAATAAGAGACCCTATCGGCAAAGATGAATTCCTCAAACTTGTTCTTATATGTGTTGTTGTTGAAAATCTATATGCTAAATATTTGAAGAGTTCCAAGTGTTTTATTGAAGAGTTGGAGAACAAATATGACAATACTTAGCTCCTTGCTTTATGCCTACCTAGGGGCGTAAAACGATAGCACTCGTTGGGAGGCAACCAAATGAATAACATTTATTTTTGTCTTTTGCTTTCTATTCTTGAGTGTTTGCACAATTATGCTACTGTTATGATTGTGTTTTTTGTGTTTTAATTAGTGTTTGTGCCAAGCAAAGCTTTTGGGATTATGTTGGGTGAAAGTTGCTTTGATCTTGTTGGAAAACAGAAACTTTTACGTATAGAAAAATAACTTCTAAAAATCACAGAAGTGACGAAAATTCTGATTTTTTTACACAAGATTGATATGAAAATTGCTCACATTGTCCTGATTTTTAAGAATTTTTGAAGTTACAGAACTATTCGAAATATCCAGATTGCTACAGACTGTTCTGTTTTTCACAGATTCTGTTTTCTTTGCATTGTGTGCTTGTTTGATGATTCTATGGTTTCGTTTGAAGAGTGTTTACAATAGAAAAGTTGGAATACAGTAGATATAATGCAAAAATAAAATATGAATGGGTTTGCAACAATACTTATAGTAGTGATTTGCTTTCTTATACTAACGGATCTCATAATGGTTTTGTTGAGTTTTGTGTGATTGAAGTTTTCATGTTTTGGGTGATATTATGATGGATGAAGGAATAAGGAGTAAGAAGAGCTGAAGCTTGGGGATGCCCATGGCATCCCAAGCTATTATCCAAAGAGAAGCAAGCAACTAAGCTTGGGGATGCCCGAGTGGCATCCCCTCTTTCTTGTAGCGACCATCGGTATTTTACTCGGAGCTATATTTTTATTCGTCGCATATTATGAGTTTTGCTTGGATCGTCTTGTATGATATGAGTCTTTGCTTGTTTTGCTTTTTATTTTAAGTCATGAATCCTTGCTGGAGACACCTATTTGATAGAGCTAAATTATGTATGACTTGTTATGATTGCTCTCCATGCTTCACTTAAATTTTTATGATCTATGGAATTGCTCTAGTGCTTCACTTATAACTTTTTGAGCACGGTGTGCTTTAGTATTTTTGAAGAAATGCTCTCATGCTTCAATTAGCTTTATTTGAGATTTAGTAAAAATTTTAAGAAAGTCTCTCTTGCTTCACTTAAATTATTTTTGAGAGAAAGAAAGATGATGCTCATGTTCTTCACTTATATTTGTTTGAGCTTGTTAAAAACAACATATGAAACTCGTTCCAAAGTGATAGATATCCACGGAGGATATAATAAAAACTTTCATGAAGATCATTGGACAAAATAAACTTGATTCCTTGTAATAGTTTTGCAATATGTTGATAGTGATATGTGAGTCATGTTGATGAGTAATTATGCTTTAGTAAGAATATTGGTGTTAAGGTTTGTGATTCCCTATGCAAGCACGAAAGTCAATAGTTATGCAATGAAATTACATCCTACTGGTGGTGCATTATTCATTGTTGGTTATGCGTAATGATCGCTTATGAGATTTTTCATTTCTTGGTTGGATGCTTCTCAATCTTTTGCTAGCCTCATTTGCACTAAGTATGATCACTACTTGTGCATCCAAAATCCTTTAAACCAGTTTTGCCACATGAGACGACCATACCTACCTATATGCGGTATTCTTTTGCGGTTATAAACAAATTTGTATGTGCCATCTCTAATTTTCAAAATAAACTTCTCTTTTGTGTGCTCGTACCGCTCATGAAATGGTAGGGGGTGGCTGATATATTTCCATGCTAGATATGTTATTCTCAAGATGAGTGTTTATTAACTTGTCATTGCACGAGAGTAAGGCAATGGTATTAGGGATGCCCAGTCCCGAAATGAAAAATGAATTTAATTTATATTATCAAATAATAAATTCCTAGGAAAGTGTTTGTATGGAAGGCACCCGTCGATACGGTTAGCCATGGAAATTGAAAGTATGGTTGAAAAAGGAATAAACTTTATTTTCTGTTTGGTTACCGCCTATGATATATCTAGCATGGAAAGTATTGGGAACTACTCGATCATTTTTTTTGACAGGAAAAGCATGCCACCCAAATTTTTTATCTCTATCTTTTTCGCTTTGAGCTCTGGCACCTCTACAAATCCCTTCTTCTCTCTGTGAAGGGCCTTTCTTTTACTTTATGCAATTTTTATTTTTACTCGAGTCACCACCTTCTCCTATAAAGCACCAACTAAGGGGCACTATGATCGTACTTGAGCTTTGGGTGTAGCTAATATGCGAGTGTGTTTCATGTATGGATAAATGATTGAGCATAATGGGCTAGGGATAACTTACTTCGGCGTTGATATTTTGAAAGACATGGTTGCTTGTTGATATGCTTGAGTATTAAAGTCTTCTTGTCAAAACTAGATTATTTCTTTGAGTCATATAAAAGTCCAAAAGTCCATGCTACAAAGAAAAGAATATGTGATGAACATGTTAGGCAGCATTCCACATCAAAAATTCTGTTTTTGTCATTTACCTACTTGAGGACGAGCAGGAATTAAGCTTGGGGATGCTGATACGTCTCCAACGTATCTATTATTTTTGATTGTTCCATGCTGTTATATTATCATTTCTTCGATGTTTTACAATCATTTTATATCATTTTTTGGTACTAACCTATTGACATAGTGCCCCGTGCTAGTTGATGTTTTCTGCTTGTTTTTCACATTGCAGGAAATCAATACCAAACGGAGTCCAAACGCAGTGAAACTTTTTGTGGATTTTTTCTGGACCGGAAGACACCAGATGGGCCAAGAAAGTATCTGAGGGATGATTCGTCTCCGTAGTATCTACTTTTCCAAACACTTTTGCCCTTGTTTTGGACTCTAACTTGCATGATTTGAATGGAACTAACCCGGACGGATGCTGTTTTCAGCAGAATTGCCATGGTGTTATTTTTGTGCAGAAATAAAAGTTCTCGGAATGACCTGAAAATCAACGGAGATTATTTTTGGAATATATAAAAATACTGGAAGAAGAATCCACATAAGGGGGCCCACACCCTGTCCACGAGGGGGGGGGTGCGCCTACCCCCTAGATGCGCCCCCTGCCTCGTGGACCCTTGACGCTCCACCGACCTCAACTCCAACTCCATATATTCGTGTTCGGCGAGAAAAAAAATCAGAGAGAAGGATTCATCACGTTTTACGATACGGAGCCACCGCCAAGCCCTAAACACTCTCGGGAGGGCTGATCTGGAGTCCGTTCGGGGCTCCGGAGAGGGGAATCCATCGCCATCATCATCATCAACTTTCCTCCATCACCAATTTCATATTGCTCACCGTCGTGCGTGAGTAATTCCATCGTTGGCTTGCTGGACGGTGATGGGTTGGATGAGATTTATCATGTAATCGAGTTAGTTTTGGTAGTGTTTGATCCCTAGTATCCACTATGTTCTGAGATTGATGTTGCTATGACTTTGCTATGCTTAATGCTTGTCACTAGGGCCCGAGTGCCATGATTTCAGATCTGAACCTATTATGTTTTCATGAATATATGTGAGTTCTTGATCCTATCTTGCAAGTCTATAGTCACCTACTATATGTTATGATCCGGCAACCTTGAAGTGACAATAATCGGGACCACTCCCGGTGATTTCCGTAGTTTGAGGAGTTCATGTATTCACTATGTGTTAATGCTTTGGTCCGGTACTCTATTAAAAGGAGTGCTTAATATCCCTTAGTTTCCAATAGGACCTCGCTGCCACGGGAGGGTAGGACAAAAGATGTCATGCAAGTTCTTTTCCATAACCACGTATGACTATATTCGGAAGACATGCCTACATTACATTAATGAATTGGAGCAAGTTCTGTGTCATCCTATGTTATAACTGTTGCATGAATAATCGCATCCGACATAATTCTCCATCACCGATCCATTGCCTACGAGCTTTTCATATATTGTTCTTCGCTTATTTACTTTTCCGCTGCTACTGTTACAATCACTATAAAACCAAAAATATTACTTTAGCTACCGTTACCACTACTATCATATTATTTTGCTACTAAATACTTTGTTGCAGATATTAAGTTTCCAGGTGTGGTTGAATTGACAACTCAGCTGCTAATACTTGAGAATATTCTTTGGCTCCCCTTGTGTCGAATCAATAAATTTGGGTTGAATACTCTACCCTCGAAAACTGTTGCGATCCCCTATACTTGTGGGTTATCAAGACTATTTCCTGGCGCCGTTGCCGGGTAGCATAGCTCTATTCTTTGAGTCACTTGGGATTTATATCTATTTATGACTATGAAGAACTTGAAAGATCCAAGAACCAAGATTTATCCCTCAACTACGAGGGGAGGTAAGGAACTGCCATCTAGCTCTGCGCTTGATTCACCTTCTGTTTTGAGTAAGCTTGTGACACCTAAACATGCTTCTGTTATTAATTCTGATATGTCACATGTTATTGATGATGCCACTTCTTCTTTGCATGATACTTATGATGAAACTACTTCTATGCTTGATACTACTATGCCACTAGGTGAATTTCTTGATGAACAACTTGCTAGGGCTAGAGAGGATGAAATTATTAAAACTGATAATATTGATGAAAGTGATGATGAAGATTCTCCCCCTAGATATGAATTGTCTGTTGTTCCTGAGGGGTATGTTATGGATGAAGAAACTGCTAGAGATTTCTTAGCCTACAATGATAGAAGTGATCTTAAGAAACTATTAACTAAGCTTAAAGAAAAGTATTTGAATGCTAGAATGAAATATGATCCTGCTTATGCTACTTCACCTATCTTTATTAATGATAAGGATTATGATTTCTCAGTCGATCCTGAGATAATTACTTTGGTTGAATCTGATCCTTTCTATGGCTATGAATCTGAAACTGTTGTGGCACATCTTACTAAATTAAATGATATAGCTACCCTGTTCACTAATGATGAGAAAACTCGCTACTATTATATCCTTAAATTATTTCCGTTCTCATTAAAGGGTGATGCTAAGATATGGTTTAATTCTCTTGATCCTGGTTGTGTGCGTAGTCCCCAGGATATGATTTACTACTTCTCTGCTAAATATTTCCCCGCTCATAAGAAACAAGCTGCTTTAAGGGAAATATATACTTTTGTGCAAATTGAAGAAGAGAGTGTCCCACAAGCTTGGGGGAAGCTTCTCCAATTACTTAATGCTTTGCTTGATCATCCTCTCAAGAAAAATGAAATACTTGATATCTTTTATAATGGACTAACTGATGCTTCCAGAGACCACCTGGATAGTTGTGTTGGTTGTGTTTTCAGGGAAAGAACAGTTGATCAAGCTGAAAATTCCACCATGCTTGCTAATTATACTTTTAAGGGTGGAATACCAAAGAAACTTGGAGATCCAGGAGTACCAACTATACCATGCTCCATTAAGAGAAACTATGTTAAAACTACTTTATGTGATCTTGGAGCCAGTGTTAGTGTTATGCCTCTCTCTTTATATCATAGACTTGATTTGAATAAGTTGACACCTACTGAAATATCTTTGCAAATGGCTGACAAATCAACAGCTATACCTGTCGGTATTTGTTAGGATGTGCCTATTGTGGTTGCAAACGTTACTATTTTAACGGACTTTATTATTTTTTATATTCCCGAGGACGATAGTATGTCTATTATTCTTGGAAGACCCTTTTTGAATACTGCAGGGGCTGTTATTGATTGCACCAAAGGCAATGTCACTTTTCATATTAATGGTAATGAGCATACGGTACACTTTCCGAGGAAATAACCCCAAGTCCACAGTATCAATTCTATTGGAAAATTTTCAACAATTATATTGGAGGTTTTGAATTCCCTCTTCCTACTGTTAAGAAGAAATATGATATTCTTATTGCTGGGGATGTGCATATCCCCTTTTTTACTGGGAACTATGGGGCAAAACCCCCACAGCAAATCAAAACATTATTAAACGAAGTAACAAAGATACAAAAGCTGATTACAAGGAGTAATCTAGAAAAAAAACTAAAAGGAGAGGAGGGGGCATAAAAGCCTTACTACACTAAGCCTTAAGGGGAAAGGAAAGAGGTCCACTTGAGAAGATCATCCTTGTAGGCAGATTTAATCCTATATTGCAACAAAGAGATATCATGCCTAAAAGTAGCACGCCATTTATAAAATTTGGCACTCTCATTTCTGAAAACCTTGGCATTCCGAATGATCCAAATGTTCCAACATGCAGTGAACACCACTTCAGAGAAAAAAGGCTTGGAAAAATCATTCCTAGCCTGAAGAACCACATGAGACATAGAGTTCCCTGCAGGCCAATCAATTTGCAGGTAATTCCAGACACGAACACTGAAATTGCAGTTGAAGAAAATGTGATCCCTGGTCTCTCGGACCTGTAGGGGGCAGAGTCTACAATGCACACCATCCTCTACGTGCCAATGCCTTCTTTCCACCATATCCTTTGTATTCAGCCTGTCCATGATGAGCATCCAAGCAAACACCTTAATTTTGAGAGTACAGAATGATTTCCATATCCAACAGAGCAGAGGGTTAAAGGTTTGAGACTGAAATGTGTGGGAGTAAAACATCTTAGGTCTATACTGCTTGGAAGAGTTCTGCCAAAACCACACATCCTTAGAGCCTGATACTCTGCTATGTGAACCCATGAAAGATTGAATCATGCCCAACTCTTCAAAAGCCTGAGCAGACAGGGGGAGGTGAAAATGCTGCACAATATCCTGAGAACTGAAGAACTCCTTGACTGTAATCCATGGGTCCTTAACATAAGAGAATAACCTAGGAAATCTTGATTGAAGAGGAGAGACCTCATCACCAATATTCCAGTTATCTGACCAGAACAGAGCAGTGTCACCATCATTTACCTCAACCCAAGAACACTCTCTAAAACTCAGCATAACCTTGCAAATATCCTTCCACCAGAAGGAGCCACAAGGAGATGTTCCTTGGGGCACCCTACCATGGTAGTAGGAGTCCCAAATGAGAGATACCCAAGGAATATCATTTTTACTGAGGAAGTTACTAGCATGTTTGAGGAGCAAGGCAACATTTTGTACCCCCTGATTGAGAATGCCAAGACCACCCCTGTTTTTTGGCCTATAAATAAGCTCCCAAGCAGCAAGGGAGGGGGCAGGTTCATCTCTATTGTTTCTCCACAAACACTGTCTCTGAATTCTCTCTAACTGCTTGAGGATTCCAGCTGGAACATCCAAACTGCACATAAAGAAGATGGGCATTGCAGACAGAGCAGAGTTCAGAAATTGGAGCCTCTCTCCTTGATTGAGAAAAGAGGAACTAGCAATCATTCTTATTTCCATACAGTCCACCAGAGGCATAAAGTCCACCATTTTGGGCCTTGTGGTTCCCACTGGCAGTCCAAGATAAGTGAAAGGCATCTTTCCTATCTGACAACCAAAAGCAACAGCAAGATCATTCATCAAATTAGGATCAACATTTATGGGGATTAGGAAAGATTTGTGGTAGTTGACATCAAGGCCAGTGGACTGAGCAAACACTTGAAGCATATCTTTCAAGGCCAGGAGCTGAATCCTGTCAGCAGGTAAGATGATTAAAGTATCATATGCATATTGGATCACAGGGTAATCCTGGTCATGACAAGGGATAGGCAGTTGGAGAATTCCTCTTCTGAACATGTCATTAATGACAGATTGTAAAAGATCAGCAGCAATCACAAAGAGAAGTGGAGAGACAAGATCACCCTGCCTAACCCCCTTTTTACAAACAAATTTTCTCCCAGGGTCGACACCATTAAGAAGAACTGAGGAAGTACCAGTGCCCAGCAGCTGCTTCATCCATAGAATCCATTTCTCATTAAATCCCTTGTGCCTAAGAATCTGAAAAAGAGCTTCATGTTCCAGTGAGTCAAAAGCCTTTTCAAAATCTAACTTAAGGATTACAATTGGCCTCCTAGATTGATGGCACTGATGCAAATACTCAAAAGTCCAGCCAATACAATCCTGGATTGTTCTACTCTTAATAAAACCATATTGGTTCTTGTGGATGCACTGCAAGATTATCTCTTGAAACCTATTTGCTGCCATTTTAGAAAGAAACTTCAGGCCCATACTAGTGAGAGAAATAGGCCTATAATCTCCAACCTCTTCAAGTGCCAGCTTTTTAGGTACAAGAGTAATGTAAGAAATTAATGTTATCCAAGATAGCACCACCCTCATAGAATTCCTGAGCTAGCTCATAAAAGTCCTGAGAAATTAGATGCCAACATTTTTTGAAAAACAGGTCATTAAAGCCATCAGGACCTAGAGCTTTATCCACAGGCATATGCTGAACCACCTTGTCCATTTCATCTATTTAAAAGGTTTGGTGAGAATGTCCAGGCCTTCCATTGGTGTGATGAGAGCAGAGAGGTCAAAACCCATGACAATACCTCTTGATGTGCCCATCCTATTTTTGAAACAATTCCATATGATTCCTTCCATTTGAGCATGATCATTGACCATAGTGCCATCAGGCAATTTTAGACTTGGAATAGAATTCCTCATGTGCCTTTTAGTGGCCATGGCATGGAAAAACTTTGTATTTTCCCCTCCCACCTTAATGTATCTCATAGTACACCTTTTCTTCCAATAAAGGAATTGCAAATGTAGCAATTTCTCCAGGTGCACTTTGACAATTTTCCTGAAATTTAGCTCCTGAATAAACAGAGGCCTCCACTCCTCCAAGTCATCCAGCAGCAAAATAACATGATTACATTTACCAATCAGAAGCTTCAACTTAGAAACATTCATCTGCCATCTTTTAAGGCACAATCTCAGAGACTTGAACTTATCAGCAATTCTAGCACTTATGTGTCCCTTCCTAGAAGGTATTTTCCAAGACTTAGCAACACAATCAATAAAACCTTCCATCTCCAACCAATAGTTCTCAAACCTAAATATATTTGACTTAGGGATAGAAGTTTTGATTGTGACAACACAGGGGACATGGTCAGATGCAGTTCTAGCAAGGGGGAGAACTTCAGTCATAGGATATACAGAGATCCAGTCTACTGAGGTGAAAAACTAGTCCAATTGCTCAAGAAGTGGGTTGTCTTGCATATTGGACCAAGTGAAAGCTCTTCCCTTGATGGGCAATTCTAGAAGGCCCAAATGCCCAATTATCTCATTAAAGATGAACATGTCATTTAGGTCCCCTCCAGGCAAATTCCTGTTATCTATGGACCTAATGAAATTAAAGTCTCCTAAAAGCAGCCAATTCTCATCAACAGGAATATTCAGGTGATATAGCCAAGTGACAAAATTATCTCTAGCTTCACCCTGACAAGGCCCATAAATAGCTACCAAAGTCCATTTATCATTGTTCTGTCTAGAGACAAACTCAACAACTATAGCAAACTGCTGGATTTCAATTAAAGTCCCAAGAAAAACAGAGGAGTTCTAGACCACAAGATTCCCCCAGAGGCTCCCACTGCAGGGGAGCAAGCAAAGCTGTCAAATCTCTCAAGGCAGAAACTTTTAATTGACCTAGAGTCAAAAGAAAAGCATTTGGTTTCCTGCAAACAGGCAACAGCACACTGACTTTCATCTATTTTTTGCCTAACTGCTCTCTGCCTAGCCTCAGAATTTAAACCTCTGACATTCCAGCATAAAACATTCCAGTTTCTACAAAGGTTACTCATTAAAACAATGTTGTATAACAAAGCATACAGCATACAACACACAATGTTGTATGAACAAAAGAGCACATAACAGTCTGACCCAGCACCAATACAATAAAGTTTGCATGACAAAGTGACCAACAAAAGGACAGCATAAGAGCAAATTCAAAAGCTTGCCAGACCCAATAATAAAGGAGCACACTATTCATTTGCATTAGTGGCAGCAGCATGAGGTGGATCCACCATAAGAGCATCCACTGTTAGGAGTTGAGCATCAATCTCCAGTTCCCTTCCAATTTCTTGCAGACGAGCAATAGGTGTAGCTGGTGGGATCTCCTCCTGGGCTGGGTCATCTGGCATCTCAGCAGTGAAAGGCTTTGCTCTCGGCTTCCTCTTTTTGGGTTGCAAAGAAAGCTCCTGGAAGGTGGGCTTGAAACCATCACGTTGGGCCGAGCTCCTGGTGCATCTTCGAATAGATGTGTCCTCAATGGGAGTGGGTGCCAACATTTTGCGAGGCCTCCTAGCTTTGGGGGGGTGCTGCAGTTGAAGAAGAGGAAAGCTAAATGTCTGCAACATCTTCAGAGAACAAGGCCCGAGCAACCGGCCTAATTTTCTCCTGGTCCCTCTAGGTAAGCAAAGGTAAATCCATGTCTCCAAAGGCCAAGTCCCAACTCCTCTTAGATAAAACCACTAACTCAATAGGATGCAGAGAAACAGGTTCTGGAACATTGTAGACAACAGGAGCCTGCAGAAGGTTTTCAAAAGACCTTCTCAACACCATCTCAGGCGGCAAAGGAGGCCCAAAAGGAACAGTAGCAGGCAACTCCACTTCAGGCACAATCAGAGGAGGCAGGTAAACCACAATAGCCCAGTTTCTAACATCATTAATATCGTCATCCAAAAGAACATTATTAGCCTCAGGCAGCTCCTCATCAGATGAAACAACAGGAATAACATGATTCTGCTGGACAGTGTCAGAACTGGGCTGTGCAGAAACATCGATCACCAAAGATTCCTGATCTTGTGGAACAAGCTGATCCACTGGCTCATTCCAATCACCCCAGTTGTTGTCTTCCACATCATTGACCACAGGCTCTGGAGGAGGGGGGCATCATTCCATCCCAAGGCTGGATACGGAGGCAAATTGAATGGTGACAGTTCCGGGACTGGCACCCCGGGCACCGGATGCGGATTGCCATTGATGGGCATCTAGTCTTCATCCTGTGGCATCTGTTCAGCAAAATTCGCTCCCAAAATATACAAAGGAGCCGTCCAAGAGACCCTCGCGCCACCCCAAGCAGCATAATCCATGAAGACAACATCACGAGGCACAAGAACATCTTCAGGGAAAGAAGCAAAGACCAAAGACCGTACCAGATATGGATCATCACTAATCCAATGATGAAACTTGCCGAACGTGTTCACAACAGCTCTGATACAATCAGTATTGCAAAGATCTAAAGGAATCCCCAAGAACATGAGTAAACCTTGACGGAAGCCTTGGGCACCCCTGAAAGACTCCCCCTCATCATGCTTCATGAAGCGAACAAAACGATCATTACCCAGCGGCTGTGGAGGGACTTGGAGCAAATGGAACCGGACAGCAGCATCACGAAGCTCAAAACGACCTACAGAGTGAATCCAGGGCTGCGCTGACCTGACTAGAACACCATGCGCTTGCAGCCACTGCACAACCTCTTCCCTAGCAGCACCTATCTGATCGGGCGGAGGGATCGGTATTACCTCAGCAAGCATGAACTCTTCATGGCGGCGCACAATTGGGGTATGTGGCATCACAAAGGTTCGCGGCACCCGGTCATCTCCACCATCAACAATGTGGTGGCCAGCCGGGACATAGAGCAGAGGATCCAGATGGAAGTTGGCCATGGGAGCGGAGCACTCACACTCCGGCGACGCCAACGGCGAGTGCAGCGGCGGAGGAGGCGTAGCAAATGGCGGAGACGAAGGAGTCTTGGGTCCAGGGGTGATGGGACTGGACGAGGGTGTAAATGTGGAAGTGCAAGGGAGGTCCAAGTTTGGTAAATGCGATGTTAGAGAGATATTCTCGCTGCATACCTTGGAAGTTGCAACTTTAGCGGGTTTTGGTTGCCAAACCCAACCCAAGATCCGAGTGAATTTGTTGCAATCTTTTTTAATATGCCCGACACGGCAGCAAGAGAGGCACCAGAGCTTTGACGTGCCAGCAGAAGAAAATGTCCCTTTGCCAAACAAATCTGACACGTGTGAACTTCCTCAGCCATTCCGGAAATCAAATAATCAAAATCCTCTCTTGCTTGTTGCGAAGAAGGAATATTAATAAGCCCAGGAGAGAGATCCTGCTCAGCCCTATCCAGCGGCCCAATACGCGTGTGCTCCTCCCGGCCCGTGGCAAACATCGAAGACGACCCAACATGGGCAGGTATGTCCACATTCAAAGAACCCTGATTCCCGCCCGAGGATGGCGGCGCCCGATCAATCAAAGACAGCAGATCTTGCACCGTGCCAAAAGATATCAAAGGCCTCGTCGACATCCACTGGAGATTCGCCGGCAAAGTGGGATGAATGACTACCCTCTCATGTGGTGGAATAGAATAACCCGCATCTTCAGTAGTTTGAATGCAATTTTTAGATGCAGGAAAATGATAACCACGACAAGCTGCGTAGTTTTGAAACACTGCGAATGAAGTTTTCTTGCTGACAGAATTAGCAGATTTGAATGAGGACTTAGGAGGTCTCTTATGCATGGCTAACAAACCCAGAGCAGCACGCCTTTTGGAAGGGCTAACAAGAACCCACTCAGCATCACATTCTAATTTCCAGATCTTAAACTCATGACCCCAATTTGGGCCACCATTACCCCAAAGATGAAAGTAACATTTGAAATGATCACTTGCAAATGAACTAAGACTTAGAATAATCATGGCTACTGCTTTGCAAGAGACTTGAAATCCAAATACCTTATCCTTGATCAAGAAAACCATGAACTCAATAGCCGAACCTCCAAGGGCGGCCTCAAGTGTCGCCGCCACTGAATCTTCATTCAGACGAAAATCATGACGCCCAAAGGAGACAACCATGGTGAAGATCTCTGAATCCTCCATAGGGTGCACAGACAAACCAGTAGATTGAAAAACCTTATCTGCAAATACCAAACCCTTGGAGAAGTCCAAGCCAAGGGTGGATCCATCATTGGAACCCATGAAAGATGGGTATGAGCGTGTAGATTACAACACGCTGAAGAGATCAGTTGGAGAGAAACTAGAAAAAGATGGCCAGTTGAGGAGATCACCGGAGGTGGTGGGAGTCGCCGGGGAGGAGGTGGGTGGGAGCCATCTGTGGGGGTACCTGTAATATAAAACGATCAAGTAGAACGTGCATATCCCCGTTGAGGTAACCTAGTATTATTCGAAAATTCTCCGGTTTCATGTTATTCGAAATGAGTTTGTTAACAAGACCTGATCAACCTTGTTAGTGGATTCCTTTTGATGAGCATGAGATGGATGAATTTAGAAAATACAACTCTCTGTACCCTCTTTTTACTTTCTGTTATTTATATTAAATAAAGTAAAAATAGTATTTTCTGTCTGTTTTCTGAATTATCCATGCAATAAAGAATACCCCAAAAATAAAAGTTCTCCAAATGCCCTGAAATTTAAATATGATTTTTCTAGAATATTTGAGAATATCTGCTACTGAAAACACAACAGGGGGAGCAGCCACTTGCCCACGAGGGTGGAGGGCACGCCCCCTGCCTCATGGACCCCACGTGGGTCCCCTCCACTTATTCCAGCCACCACACACTCCTTCTTCCCCCCGAAAAAATCACCAACCAGCTCAAGCACGAGTTCTAGCTCATCTTGCTGCCATTTTCGATCTCCTAGCTCAAAGCTCCATTCACAAAACTGCTTTGGGGGATTGTTCTTTGGTATGTGACTCCTTCAATGGTCCAATTATTTTTTGTTCTAGTCCTTTATTTATTGCAAATTTTTGCTGCTTAGGTGACCCTGTTCTTGAGCTTGGATGTCAAATTTATATGGTCCCAAGTAGTTCTAATCAATGTTGGGGATATCGCTTATTGGGAACTTATCGGTCGACCCATCATAAGGGGTAAATCGGCCAGTTTATCGGCATATCGGCCGATTTATCGCCATATCGGCTGATTTATCGACCGATTTATCGTATCCGTCAGACAACAGTAAGCGATAAATTGGCCAATTTATCGGAATATCGGAAGATATCTTGAACAGTGGTTCTAATGCATGATATAGTCTCTAGGCACTTGTGGGAGTAGTTGCTATCAATTTTGTTGAGTTTGGTTCACTTTTATTTTTAAGTTGCTAAAAATTTCAGAAATTTTTCAAAGGAAGGAATATGTTTAGGAAAATGTACCAAGGTGGTTCTTCAAGGAAGCAAGGACCCAGACCCGCAATACACGATGCGGACGATGAACCACCAAGGTATGCTCTAGTGTGCCCTTGTGAATGGCCGTCAGAGGACTTCATGGTTCGAGCAGGAATCAAGGAGGAATTTGAAGCATATGTGCGTAATGCTGATCTTGAGAGCTTCATGGCAGATAAGTGCCGTCAGTACCACTACCTCACTGATTCCTTTGTGACAAGGTTCGAATTTTCATCATCAGGCAATTCTCAAACTGTCATGTTTGATCTTTATGATAAATCTTATACCATGGACTTAGAAGATTTTAACACTGCTTGTAAACTCCCATAGTGGGGTAATGTTAGTGAACCTCGCAAATCTGAATATAGAGATTTTTTTGCTAGTATAACTATGGGGGAATCTAGAGATGTAACACAAGCCACCATAGGGAGCATTCATTTTCCCGCTATACATTATTTTGCTCTCTTCATAGGAAGGTGCATAAATGGTAAAGATGAAGCATGTCACATGTGTGTGCCTGATCTTAGCGTTCTCAGGAGCGCTGTTTTAGGAGATAAACAATACAACTTGGGGGCTATTGTTGCATGTAGGTTGCATAATAATAGTATTCATGGAGATTTCTTTGGTGGAATTTATGCAACTTGTATAGTTAATTTTCTTGAGATGCCCATACGTGGAGATGATATTGAGTTGCCTCCTTCTTATCTAGATTATGATGCTATGGTTCGTCATCAGTTTGTTGAGAGGAACGACCAGTCCCTCCAGTACCGACTAATCTTTGACAGACGACGCACCTATCATGTCGCTATCCCTACTCTCGCTTTCTTTGACTTTCAAGCAAAGGGGAGATATGTTATAACCAGAGAGGAGGCGACCTAGTATGAGAGGAGGGCGGAGGCAGCCCGCCTCCATGCTGCAGCACTTTAGGCAGTAGCTGATGCATCTCAGTATGACCCCAGTTACAACTTTGGATATCCGCCAGGCCAGCCGTGGCAGTAGACCAAGTTAGGCCAAAAGCCTAAGCTTGGGGGAGTATGTATTTCTCACCGACATTACATCCTTGTTCACACACTCATGCTAGTTGTCGGTGCTCATACTTTTTCATTGTAATATCCATGCTAGTTTATTTCCCTTTTTATGCTTTCTTCTTGTGTGTTTAGTAAACCTTAATAAAAAACCAAAAAAATTAGTTGTAGCTTTTAGTTAGTTTACTTTCCATGCCTGCAGTAGTAGTAATTAAAAAGAAAACCCAAAAATATTTCCCGTTCTTCTTTTGCTTGTTGGGAGCTTTCCCATGTATATAGTTTTGTTTCTTTTCTTTCCTTTGGGGGTCGAGAGGATAAGACCATGATGAAAATGTTGAGTGGCTCATTTATGCATTATTGTTGATCTAACAAAGAGCCCATACTACCTTGTCTTCTCTCTTGAATTGAATGCTTGCAGATTCCAGCTTAGTCCAATGCACGTGCACTATTATTATTATCCACACCGTTCGGTCGTGCAAGTGAAAGGCAATAATGATGATATATGATGAACTTATTGAGATGAGAAAAGATGGTATGAACTCGAACTCTCTTGTTTTTGTAAGTATGATTAGTTCATCGTTCCTGATTCAGCAATATTTTCTTATGCCAGGCTTATTGATGATATATGAAAGAAACATATTTGCAATGACAATTAGAGATTATAGTTGCTTATGTCATGCTTAATTGGCTAGGAGCTTATAATGGTTTACCTTGCGTGCCAACATGCTATTAAAATGGTTGTGATGTGGTATGATAGGGTGGTATCCTCCTTTGAATGATTCGAGTGGCTTGACTTGGCACATGTTCACGCATGTAGTTGAAACAAAATCAACATAGCCTCTACGATATTTATGTTCATGGTTCATTATATCCTATTCATGCTTGCATTCGGTGTTGATTAATTTTAATGCATGTTCATGACTATTGTCCCTCTCTAGCTGGTCGCTTCCCAGTCTTTTTCTAGCCTTCACTCGTACTAAGTGGGAATACTGCTTGTGCATCCAATTCCATAAACCCCAAAGTTGTTCCAAATGAGTCCACCATACCTACCTATATACGGTATCTACCCGCCGTTCCAAGTAAACTTGTATGTGCCAAACTCTAAACCTTCAAATAAACATTATGTTTTGTATGCTCAAATAGCTCATGTATCAACTAGGGATGTCTATATCTTCCATGCTAGGCGGGTTATTCTCAAGAGGAGTGGACTCCGCTCCTCACTCACGAGAAAATGGCTGGTCACCGGGATGCCCAGTCCCATGCTTTATGCAAATCAAATCAAAATAACTTCAAATAAAACTCCCCTGAGACTCTTGTTAGTTTGAGGCACTCATTGTTTTGAGCAAGCCATGGATTGATGCTTGTTGGTGGAGGGGGAGTATAAACTTTACCATTCTGTTTGGGAACTGCCTATAATGTGTGTAGCATGGGAGATATCGAGATCTCTCGGTTGTTATGTTAACAATGAAAGTAGACCGCTCAAAATATTATTCATATATATTTCAAAACCGAGCTCTAGCACCTCTACAAATCCCTACTTCCCTCTGCGAAGGGCCTATCTATTTACTTTTATGTTGAGTCATCATCCTCTTATTAAAAAGCACCAGTTGGAGAGCACCTCTATCATTTGCATCCATTACAGTTAGTTTACATTGAGTATGACTATGACTGGATCTCTTATACCATGAATTACAATGTCTAGTCAGTCCTTGATACTTAAAGGTGCTCTGCATTTATGTTTTGTGGTCTCAGAAAGGGCTAGCGAGATACCATCTTGTTATATCATATCATGATTGTTTTGAGAAAGTGTTGTCATCCGAGATTTGTTATTATTGCTCGCTAGCTGACTATGCCATTGATATGAGTAAACATGAGAACTAAATGTTATTGTGAATATGGTTAGTTCATAATATTTGTTGAAACCTGAATGTTGGCTTTACATATTTACAACAACAAGAGCAAACAGAGTTTGTAAAAGTGTTTCTTTATCACTTTCAGTTTATCAACTAAATTGCTTGAGGACAAGCAAAGGTTTAAGCTTGGGGAGTTGATACGTCTCCGTCGTATCTACTTCTCCAAACACTTTTGCCCTTGTTTTGGACTCTAACTCGCATGATTTGAATGGAACTAACCCGGACTGACGCTGTTTTCAGCAGAATTGCCTTGGTGTTATTTTTGTGCAGAAATAAAAGTTCTCGGAATGACCTGAAAAATCAACGGAGATTATTTTTGGAATATATAAAAAATACTAGAAGAAGAATCCACCTCAGGGGGACCACACCCTGTCCACGAGGGTGGGGGGGGGGGCTCCCCCTGCATCGTGGGCCCCCTGACGCTCCACCGACCACAACTCCAACTCCATATATTCGTGTTCGGGGAGAAAAAATCAGAGAGAAGGATTCATCGCGTTTTACGATATGGAGCTGTCGCCAAGCCCTAAACTCTCTCGGGAGGGCTGATCTGGAGTCCATTCGGGGCTCCGGAGAGGGGAATCCGTCGCCATCATCATCATCAACCTTCCTCCATCACCAATTTCATGATGCTCACTGCCGTGCGTGAGTAATTCCATCGTAGGCCTGCTGGACGGTGATGGGTTGGATGATATTTATCATGTAATTGAGTTAGTTTTGTTAGGGTTTGATCCCATGTATCCACTATGTTCTAAGATTGATGTTGCTATGACTTTGATATGCTTAATGCTTGACACTAGGGCCCGAGTGCCATGATTTCAAATCTAAACCTATTATGTTTTCATGAATATATGTGAGTTCTTGATCCTATCTTGCAAGTCTATAGTCACCTACTATGTGTTATGATCCGGCAACCCCGAAGTGACAATAATCGGGACCACTCCCGGTGATGACCGTAGTTTGTTTTCATGTATTCACCACGTGTTAATGCTTTGGTCCGATACTCTATTAAAAGGATGCCTTAATATCCCTTAGTTTCCAAGAGGACCCCGCTGCCACGAGAGGGTAGGACAAAAGATGTCATGCAAGTTCTTTTCCGTAAGCACGTATGACTATATTCAGAATACATGCCTACATTACATTAATGAATTGGAGCTAGTTCTGTGTCACCCTATGTTATAACTGTTGCATGAATAATCGCATCCGACATAATTCTCCATCAACGATCCATTGCCTACGAGATTTTCATATATTGCTCTTCGCTTATTTACTTTTCCGCTGCTACTGTTACAATCACTATAAAACCAAAAATATTACTTTTGCTACCGTTACCACTACTATCACTTTGATACTAAATACTTTGTTGCAGATATTAAGTTTCCAGGTGTGGTTGAATTGACAACTCAGCTGCTAATACTTGAGAATATTCTTCGGCTTCCCCTGTGTCGAATCAATAAATTTGGGTTGAATACTCTACCCTCGAAAACGGTTGCGATCCCCTATACTTGTGGGTTATCAAGGGGTGCTTCGAGCACAACCCACCTGGGCGCGCTTGGGGGGCCATGCGTGCCCAGGTGGGTTGTGCCCATCCCGGTGGCCTCCCCCACCGCCTCTTTTCTCTCTCTATATATATATATCCCCAATATTCCAGAAACCCTAGGTGAGTCAACAAAAATCAATTCCAGCCGCCGCAAGTTCGAGAACCACCAGATCCAATCTAGACACAATCACGGAGGGGTTCCTCATCCTCATTGGTGCCTCTCCGATGATGCGTGAGTAGTTCATTGTAGACCTATAGGTCCGTAGTTAGTAGCTAGATGGCTTACTCTCTCTCTCTCTCTTTTGATTCTCAATACAATGCTCTCTTGGAGATCTATTTGATGTAAATCTTTTTGCGGTGTGTTTGTTCGGATCCGACGAACTTTGAGTTTTTGATCAGATATATGTTTTTATCCATGAAAGTTATTTGAGTCTTCTATTGATCTCTTATATGCATGATTACTTATAGTCTCGTATTTCTTCTCCGATATTTGGGTTTTGTTTGTCCAACTTGATCTATTTATTTTGCAACGGGAAGAGGTGCTTTGTGATGGGTTCGATCTTACGGTGCTTGATCCCAGTGACAGAAGGGGAACTGACACATATGTATCATTGCTATTAAGGATAACAAGATGGGGTCTATTTCTACATAAATAGATCTTGTCCACATCATGTCATCATTCTTATTGCATTACTCCGTTTCTCCATGAACTTAATACACTAGATGCATGCTGGATAGTGGTCGATGTGTGGAGTAACAGTAGTAGATGCAGGCAGGAGTCGGTCTATTAATCTTGGACGTGATGCCTATATAATGACCATTGCCTGGATTGTCATGATTATTTGAAGTTCTATCAATTTCCCAACAGTAATTTGTTTACCCACTGTATGCTATTTTTCTTGAGATAAGCTACTAGTGAAATCGACGGCCCTTGCCTATCTTTTTACCCGTGAGGGATTGACCACCCCTCTCTTACGTCGGGTTGCAAGTATTTGTTCTTTGTGTCTAGGAGCTTTTTACGTGGTGTTGCGTGGTTCTCCTACTGGTTTGTTAACCTTGGTCTCATCACTGAGGCAAATACCTACCGTTGCTGTGTTGCATGATCCCTTCCTCTTTGGGGAAATATCGACGTATTTCAAGCAAACATCACTTCCCGACTCTATTTTCTTCTAGAATACTCGTTTTGCAAGATAAAATTCTTTACTTATACTCCCAGACATTTTGACCACCACGTCGAGGAAATATCCTTTGTTCTTGTTTTGAGCTATTTTTTTTGACACATCTGAAAATATGTCATCCCAAGATTCAGATGGAGAGAGCTTCATGTCACACTGTGGTGCAAATTCAAGGATCTATGGGGACATAGATCCCTATGGTTGGTTCACGGAGGAGGAGCAAGAGGCTAACTCGAAAGGAACAAAAGACGCAAGCTCAGATGAAGATGATGCCCCACTACCTCAACTGGGAGATATGCATGTGGAGTTCAAGAAGTCGGGTCTTCCAAACACAGTAAACAAATCTAAGATCCAATTTATCCGTTTCCGTCTTCTAAACAAAAACAAAACCACATTATGTGAGAAGATAGTGGAGCTTGAGCAAGAAATTAGCAAGTTAAAGGAAGAAAATTGTGTTCTCAACTGGAAGCTAAAGGAAAATCCACCACTTCATCACCATCATCATCACCAAAGAAATAAAATTGAGCACACGGGTATGGGCACTCCCCTTAGCTTGTCCAAAGCTTGGAGGAGGTGCCCCGGGATCGTATCACCATCACTTTTATTATCTTTACCTCTTTTAGTTCGATCCTTAGTTATTTCATGATTTAGTTGAATAAAAGTTTAGTATGATCTATTTTTGAGTGCTAGTTTCTTGATCTATCTATCTATGTAATCGAGTTGAGAGTTATATAAAAAAGAGTAGTTTGAGTTTTTTCTTCTTTACTTTTATGTTTCAATCCTAGCAATGAAAATAATGAAAAAGATCATATGCTAATCTTATGGAAAGTAATGACATTACATAAGGAAAACTATAAGTGGTAACATGTATTGAAAGTTGACACACATAGCATTGGTCAATGATGCAATTCATGAAAAAAATTAATACGGGAAGAGAAGATTCACATGCAAATACACTATCTTGGACATTTTTATGACTGTGAGCCCCCATTAAGTATTTTATGCCAAATAGTTGACGTTGGACATGGAAGACAGCGTAATGAATTATGTTTGCTTATATTCACATAGAATTTATATTGTCATGCATAGAACCTCCAACATGTGGTGCTTGCCCAATATCTTTGCTAGCCAAAAATCCACACCAAGTAGAGATACTACTTGTGCATCCAAAAACCTTAAACCCAGTTTCATGGTTGAGAGTTCACTATACCTACCTATGGATTGCATAAGATCCTTCAAGTAAGTTGCCATTGGTGCATAAATCAATAAAAAATTCTCTTAAATATGTATGATCTTTTAGTACAAGGGAAAACAAGCGTTGTACAAACTTGTGATGGTGATGAAATAAAAGCGACAGACTGCATAATAAAGGTTGCTATCACAAGGGGCAATATAATGTGATGTCCCTTTGCACTAAGAGCTTTTGCATTCAAAAACAAAAGCGCATGATAACCTCCGCTTCCCTCTATGAAGGGCCTATCTTTTACTTTTATGTATTTACTTTTTATGCAAGACTCAATAGTGGTCTCCTCTATTCCTTTTTATTTTTCTCTTTTGTAAGCATCATGTGTTGGGGAAAGATCTAGGCACATATATCCAGTAGGATATGAGTGGTCATGAGTTATTATTGTTGACATCACCCTTGAGGTGAATAAGTTGGAGGCAAAATTATAAGCCCCTATCTTTCTATGTCTCTGGCTGAAACTTTTTGCTCCATATATATGTTGTGTGTGTTAGCAATCATAGAAGACTAAATGATGGTTGAGTATGTGGATATCCTAAAAAGCTCTGACATGAGACCCTTCCTAAAAATATGTTGAATTGCAATTACATTGTTGATTGAGAACATAGTTTGTTAGTTTTCAAGAAAGTTTATGCCTTCTACTTCGTTGTTGTGATGAATTGATACTTGTTCATGAGAAGTTTTATGATAATAAATATTGTTGTTATAATAATGAGCATGATGCTACTATGTTCGTATTTTGTTTTTATCGACACCTCTCTCTCTAAACATGTGGACATGATTATCAATGTCGACTTTCGCTTAAGGACAAGCGATGTCTAAGCTTGGGGGAGTTGATACTTCCATTTTGCATCATGATCTCCTACTGTTACTAATGGTATTTTTAATCAATATAACACTTTGTGGAGCAATTATAATGCATTTTCTCTCATAATATGCAGGGTTTATATATAGAGGGAGATTGCCGGCAGCTGGAATTCTGGACCTAAAAAAGCTATGTCTCCAAATGAACTAAAATTTTACGGAGATTTATTTTGGAATAAATAAAAAATACTGGAGCAAAGTACCAGAGGGGGCCACCCAGGTGCCCACAAGGAACTAGGGTGCTGATAACCCACAAGTATAGGGGATCAATTGTAGCTTTTTGATAAATAAGAGTGTCGAACTCAACGACGAGCTAAAGGTAGGATTTATATTCCCTTAAATTCCATCGACCACCGATACAACTCTACACATGCTTAACGTTCGCTTTACCTGGAACAAGTATGAAACTATTTTGTAGGTGTGATGCTAGAACTACTTTGCAAGAATAAAACTAGAATTACTTTGCGAGATAATAATAGTTAGCTATTTAGTACAAATATTGTTGTAACACAAGAGAAGTATTTTGTCCATAGGCAATCGAGAACTAGACCGGTAATCATTATTGCAATTTTATATGAGGGAGAGGCATGAGCTAACATAATTTTCGTACTTGGATCATATGCACTTATGATTGGAACTCTAGCAAGCATCCGCAACTACCAAAGATCATTAAGGTAAAACCAAACCATAGCATTAGGTATCAATTCCTCTTTAGTCCCATACGCAACAATCCCCTGTCTCGGGTATAAGCTTCAGTCACTCTCGCCACCCACCATGCGCGAATCATGAACGTATTGCAACACCGAACAACGGTAATCCCACATGCTTGCGCGACATGGATGGCACCATAGGATAGAACCAAAATGAAACATACAACTCAAACCAATCACGATCATCAATCAACCCATAGGACAAAACAGATCTACTCAAACATCATAGGATGGCCATACATCATTGGTTAATAATATATATCATTAAGAACACCATGTTTAAGTAGAGAATTACAACGGGAATAGAGAGGTTACACCGATGCATGGAGGGGGAGAGAGTTGGTGATGATGGCGGCAAAGTTGTTGGTGTATACCGTCATCATGCTGATTGCCCCGACGGTGTTCTAGCGCCACCGGAAGAGAGGGGGAGAGTGCCCCCTCCTTCTTCTTCTTCTTCTTCCTTGGCCTCCCCTAGATTGGAGGAGAGTTCCCCCTCTGGTCCACGGCTGCCATGGCGGCGGAGGGGTAGGAGCCCCTCCTAGATTGGATCTCTCTCTCTCCTCTCTCTCTATTCTCTTCTGTTTCGCGTTCCCATTTTCTGGCCAAAAACCATTTCTTAAATTCTCGGAGATACCTAACTCCCATTGGGCTGAAATTTTGACATGATTTTTTCAGATATTATCTTTCTTGTGGCAAAAGAAGGGTAGCAACCGACCTACGAGGTGCTCACTAGGTACCATGGTGCGCCCTACCCCCTGGGCGCGCCCTGATGCCTAGTGGGTCCCTCGACCATCGTCTTGCATTGATTATTCTTCAAAAAATTCACATGTATTCCAAAATAAATATTGGTAAATTTTTATCGCATTTGGACTTTGTTTGATATGGATATTCCGCGAAACAAAAAACATGCAACAAACAGGAACTGGATTGGGCACTAGATCAATATGTTAGTTCAATAAATCATAGAAATTGCTGCCAAAAGTATGTGAAAGTTGTATAATATTGGCATGAAACAATCAAAAATTATAGATATGGAGACGTCTCAGCACTCCCAAACTTAATTCCTGCTCGTCCTCGAGTAGGTAAATGATAAAAAGGATAAATTTTGATGTGGAATGCTACCTAGCATAATCTTGATCATATAATCTAATCATGGCATGAATATTAAGACAAGAAGTGATTCAAAGCAATAGTCTATAATTTGAGATAAAGACATCAATACTCAGGCATCCCAACAAACAATCATGTCTTTTTAAGTGCATCTAGTGCCCCTTAGTGATTTTGGTGTATTGAAGACTTATAGGATAAGGGACTAATGCGTGTGTGAGTGTACACAAGTCTATAAGTCTATGAGGAGTTTGATATTTACAGGAAAAGTCAACCCCTAAAAATGAATATCTTCGACTGAAGATTTTGGTATTTCTGAAGACTTTCATGAACACTTTGAAAGTGAATAAATTGGTGTGTCCGTGAAGACTTGATATTCATGCGAGGAATATGAAGCTTGAAGACTTTCGTTTTCATAGTTTTGTTTTTCTCTTTCTTGAGTCATAGAAAACACCGTACTATTAAAGGGGGTCGAGGAAATACTAAGGAAAATTTTCCATGTGATGCTCAACTCAAAATCCTACACCTACCAATCCCTTCGAGTGAAGCCATTGGAAATCTCATACAGTTCAGTCAATTTCTTCAGTGACAGAGACGAAGTTCTTCTGGTCTCTGAGGAATTTGTCCTGACTGAGGAGTTAGGAATTCGCCAGTGCGGATTGCCTACATAGTGAGGAACATGATAGCCCTGAGGATTTTGCTACTCAAAATTCCGACCGTTGCTGTGCTATGCGCTGGCTGTTCCAAAATATCTATCCACCTAACGGTCAGATCATTGAAGGGTATTTATGTCTTATCATGTCGGGCTGCTCCCTAGGCTATAAATAGCCGCCCCCTACAACCACTAGCTGGTTGGCTACTCCAAGAGAAACTGACACTTTTCATTTGAGAGCAACCCATCCTCCGAGGACTTTGAGCGAAAATCATCAAGTGAGGAAAAACCCAAAACCCAAAACCCAAACACCTACAAACCCCAAGTGATTGAGCATCACTGAAGAGATTGATCCTGAGTGGATCCGACGCTTGTTACCTTTTAAGACTATGCTTCTTCCAGGCGGTTAGGCGTCATGGTCTAGAGCATCCAAGAGGAATTCTGGATCGCCGGGTGACCAAGTTTGTGAAGGTTTGGAAGTCGCCTGAAGACTTACCATGAGTGATTGGACGAGGTATGTGTGACCTTAGTTCAAGGAGAATACGGTGAGGACTGGGTGTCTTGGACTAAGTTTCCTTGACTGGGTGTCCGGGACTGTGTGTCCTCGAGTTTAAATACTCAGCCGCTCCAACCAGACGTACAACTGAGACAGCAGTTGGAACTGGTCTACCAAATCATTGTCTTCACCGAGCTTACTGGTTCTATTTCCTCAACTCTTTCATTTCCTCATAATTGTGCTGTATGTTTGTTCATATCTGTGTTTGAAGACTTTGACTGAAGACTTTCTCAATTTCCTCAGTTCAATTTCTTCAGTCTGTTTGTCTTCATCCTGTGTTATCCTGTGATTACGCTTCCTGTACTCTGTGCCTGTCTTCATTTCATCATGATGACTAGGCTTGTATTCTGTTGTGTTTACTTTTGAGTACTTATTCCGCTGCTAGTAGTTCTTCGCTAAGGAATTTCCTCACTGGCAAATTCCTCAGTGAAGAATTTCATAAAAATCGCCTATTCACCCCCCTCTAGTCGATATAACGCACTTTCAATTGGTATCAGAGCAAGGTACTCCCTTGTTCTTTGTGATTTTGGTTTAACCACCTGGAGTTTTAGTTATGTCGACCGCAGGTATGAAGAAGGTGACATGCCCCATCTTTGACGGTCACGAGTATCCCAAGTGGAAGGCCATGATGAAGAAACGCCTCATGGCGATGAACAGCGAGTTGTGGACCGTCACTGAGATTGGCCTGACTGATCTGTGCAAGATGGTGGATGCTGGTGACATTCGCAAATATACTCTTCTCAACCTCACGACGAAGGAAGTCATCTGCTCTAGTCTGTTAAAAAATCAGTTCAGGAATATCATGCATCTCGATCATGCGAAGCTCATTTGTGACCGTCTCTCTGAGGTCTATGAAGGTCATCGAACCTGTCATGATCCTTGGTTTGAGGACTTCAAGGAGTCTCTCAAAACAATGACATTCAAACCAGAATACTCATCTTCTGCATCATGCCTTATGGCAAAAGATGCTGAGGTAACTGAATGCTACCTATCCGAGTTCAGTGATGATGAATCTGGTGATGAATTTGGACCCAGCTATGTCAAACTTGCTTCCCTTGCTACTAAACAACAAAGAGCTTTAGAAAAAGCTCACTATATGCTAAACAAGAGCGATGGTATGTTGGGTGAGGAAATGGATCAGTCAAAAGCTTTGCCTGAAAGTCTTTAGAGACTTCATACTAAGTATGACACCCTTCAAGATCAACATAACACTCTCTTGTCCGATCATGAGAAGCTTTCTTATGAATTTCTTCAAAGAAAGCAAGATCTTGAAAAGCTAAGAGTGAGTTATGAAGATCTTCAGAAGGAGCGCGATTCATTACTTGCTCAACAAATCAGCGCTTCTCAGGAAGAATTTGTTCCTCCATGCTTGAAGTGCATTGAACGTGAATCTGCTAATTCTTCACCTGAATGTTCAAATGCTGCTAATGTTTCAAATTCTTCACATGCCTTTGCTATCACTAATTCCTCATCTGAGAACATTGCTAGTATCACTGACAATGCAGGGCTGAAGGAATTGTACACGATAGGCATGTACAAAAGCCTCAAAGGGCATCAGGCTCTTTGTGATGTGCTTAAAAAGCAGATCCTCAACAGGAACCCTAGGAAAGAGGGTATCGCCTTTGAGAGGAAACTCAATGCTGATGGTACATATTGGAAGCCTGAGCAGTACCCCAAAACTACATGGGTTGCTGCAAAGGGACCTCTAGTTGATCCATCTAACTTATCTGGATTTGCATGTGAATCTCCTCATTCTAATGATGAGTCAATTGACTCCAACTATAAGCTATTCAAAAATCAGAATGGTGAAGTATTTGCTAGATATATTGGCACTAACTGCAGGAACGGCTCCCCTATGAAGAAAATCTGGGTTCCCAAAAGATGCCTTGAAAATCTTCAGGTGAATGTCATCATGACGCCACCTGTGAAGAATAGGAACCCCAGATCAAATTTCTCATATGGACCAAATTCCTCATATGGATCAAAGTCCTCATATAAACATCATCATGCTAACCCGTCTGTTTCGTAGGGAAGATCTAAGGATTATGGATATGTGCATTATTCTTCAAATCATTATGTCCATAAGTCCTCGAAGAATTTCTCTGCTTACTCATATGCTTACTCTAACCCATCTTATGTGAAACGAAATGGATTGGCTTCTATGCCATCCTTCTCGTATGGAGCTCACAGAATGATGAACTCTTTGCCACCCCTTCAGATGTGGGTGGTGAAAAAAAAGAACTAATCTCTTCTGCAGGGTCAGGTCTCCAGACGCACATAATCTTCTAAAGAATTTGCTGGAGACCTGAGCATGCCTGATAGGACGCAGGCTAATCATGAAGAAATGAACTTTCATTTCTCACGTCCTCATATTGCTTTATCAGTTCTTTTACTTGATGAAATTGATCTGATGAATTGATGTCATATTCTTCACTGATGAAGTATATGAGTTTGTAAGCTGCACTAATTCATCTGCAGGATGATCAACCCAAAGCCACTGAGTGGGTCCTCGATAGTGGATGTACAAACCACATGACTGGTGACAAGAATCTATTGATGGATGCTCCATTATCTCCGTCGCATCTGAAGCATATCATCTTTGCTGACAAAGGCAAAAGTCAGGTATTGGGTCTAGGTAAGGTTGCGATTACAAAGGATCGACACATGGACAAAGTCATGCTTGTTGAGTCCTTAGGATACAACCTTATGTCTATCTCAATGCTTTGTGATCTTGATATGGTTGTTGTCTTTGGGAAGTACGGTTGTGTTGTGGTTATGGAAGCTGACAATTCCAAAGTCTTCGAAGGCTTTAGGAGAGGAGACCTATATATTGTTGATTTCTCTACAGGACCACAACCAGCCGTGTGCTTACTTGCAAAAGCTTCAGAAGGCTGGCTCTGGCATCGACGACTTGATCATGCAGGCATGAGGAATTTGCACACGCTTGCGAAGAAAAAGCATGTCATTGGCATCAAGAATGTCAAATTCCTCAAGGATCACCTATGCGGAGCCTGTGAAGCTGGGAAGATGACCAAGGCCAAGCATCCAGCGAAGACTATCATGACCACCACTCGCCCATTTGAATTGCTTCACATGGATCTCTTTGGTCCTAATCATTATTCTGCTATCTCAAATGAAGCATCCCAATATGGCTTTGTTACTGTTGATGATTATTCTCGTTACACATGGGTACACCTTGTTACTTACAAACATGAAGTGCAGGAAGTCTTCAAACGATTTTCCTCGAGGGCTTCAACCAACTTTGGTGTGAAGATCAAGCACATCAGAAGTGACAATGGCACTGAGTTCAAGAATTCTAGTCTCGATGACTATCTTGATGAACTTGGTATCACTCATGAGTTATCTGCTCCTTACACTCCTCAGCAGAATGGCGTCGTGGAGCGCAAGAACAGGACTCTTGCTGAGATGGCTCGCACTATGCTTGATGAATACAAAAGGCCTCATCATTTCTGGACTGAGGCAATTGATACTGCATGCCACATCATCAACAGAGTATATCTTCACAAATTCTTCAAAAAGACTACCTATGAACTCCTCACTGATAAGAAACCCAATGTAAGCTATTTCAAAGTCTTCGGTGCTAAATGTTGGATTAGAGATCCTCATCACAACTCAAAATTTGCACCGAAAGCACATGAAGGTTTTATACTTGGTTACGGAAAGGACTCGCACACCTACAGAGTCTTCAACAACGTTCTTCACAAAGTTGTTGAAACTGTAGATGTGCGGTTCGATGAAACTAACGGCTCGCAAAGAGAGCACCTACCTACTGTGATAGATGAACCAGCACCTGAGGAAACTATCAAGTTCAAGGCTACTGAGGATGTCATTCCTACTGAAGAATCTGCTGAAGAATTCATTCCAGAACATGAAGAACGTCGAGCTAATGCACCTGAAGAAAATGCTGAAGAAAACGCTGATCAAACTCTTCAACGACAACTAGCTCATCCTCGCATTGCAAAAGAAGTGCAAGTTGAAAAGATCATCAATGACATCAAAGTGTCCTCTCACACGCTCAAAAGCTTCACATTTGTCTAAATTTTGTGGGCAGTATGCTTTTGTCTCTATTACAAAGCCCACTAAGGTAGATGAAGCATTTCTGGAGCCTGAGTGGATTTAGGCCATGCAAGAAGAATTACATCAGTTCGAGCTCAACAATGTCCGGGAACTGGTCAAACATCCAGATCCTCGCAAGCACAATATCATCGGCACAAAGTGGATCTACCGCAACAAGCAAGATGAAAATGGCCTTGTTGTGAGGAATAAGGCACGGCTTGTAGCTCAAGGCTACACAGGTTGAAGGAATTGATTTCGATGAAACTTTTGCCCCTGTTGCTAGACTTGAGGCTATTCGCATATTACTTGCTTATGCTAACCATCATGATATCACTCTATATCAAATGGATGTGAAAAGTGCATTCCTCAATGGCAAGCTTGAGGAAGAAGTATATGTTGCTCAACCCCCAGGTTTTGAAGATCCAAAGAATCCTGACAAAGTCTTCAGACTCAACAAGGCCCTCTATGGCCTCAAGCAGGCCCCACGGGCTTGGTATGATACTTTGAAGGAACTCTTCATGAAGAAATGCTTCAAACCCGGTTCACTCGACCCTACTCTTTTCACTAAATCTTATGATGGTGAATTGTTTGTGTGCCAAGTATATGTTGATGATATTATCTTTGGCTGTACTGACCAACGTTATAGTGATGAATTTGCCTATATGATGAGTGAATAATATCAAATGTCTCGTATGGGAGAGTTGAAATTCTTCTTAGGTCTTCAAATTCGTCAACAACACAATGGCATATTCATATCTCAGGAGAAATACCTCAAGGATGTACTGAGGAAATTGGGCATGCCAGATTGCAAAGGCGTCAAAATTCCCATGACCACAAATGGCCATCTGTGCACTGATGAAAATGGTATTGACTTCGATCATAAGGTATACCGCTCCATGATAGGTTCCTTATTATACTTATGTGCATCTAGGCCAGATATAATGCTTAGTGTCTGCATGTGTGCCCGATTTCAAGCTGCACCGAAGGAATCACACCATAAGGCTGTGAAGCATATTCTTCGATATCTAGCTCACACACCAACACTTGGATTATGGTACCCCAAGGGCTCGGCTTTTGATCTTGTTGGATATTCTGACTCTGACTATGCTGGTAATCGTGTGGATCGCAAGTCAACATCTGATACATGTCATTTCCTCGGACGATCTTTGGTCTGTTGGTCCTCGAAGAAACAGAACTGCGTATCACTATCTACTGCTGAAGCTGAGTACATTGCCGCTGGTTCTTACTGTGCCCAATTGCTATGGATGAAGCAAACTCTCAAGACCTACAACGCCAACATGAAGAATGTGCCTCTCTTCTGTGACAATGAGAGTGCCATCAAGATTGCTCACAACCCAGTTCAGCACTCGAAGACAAAGCACATTCAGATTCGTCATCATTTTCTTCGTGATCATGTGTTGAAGGGCGACATTTCTATTGAGCATGTGAAGACTGAAGAAAAGCTAGCCGATATCTTCACAAAGCCCTTGGATGAGAAGAGATTTAGCAAGTTGCGGTGTGAGCTAAATATCCTAGAATCTTCGAATGTTCTGTGAAAAGGACACTCATCCTAACACTTATGCAAAATTGATGACTTAGATGTGCAACACATGAAGAAACGTTTTACTTCAATCAATGAAGAATAACACTCTTAGTGTGAAGAAATTAATGAAGAATTTGATTCTCAGAACCCTACGATAATTGTACGCGGTGTCTGAAATCATCATTCTTATACGGTGGGTCACGCCACCACCAAAAGTTGAAATTCCTCAAATTTTTCACATTCTTCAACTTTGCATAGTCTTCACTGGTTCCGTCGTTTTTCTTCATTGGCTATATATACATATATGAGTTTATGTCCTCTACAGCATTCACTTATTGCTATTTCTTCAAGTTGGTTTTCTGCTAAGTGAATGTGATCGGACCCTTCCCCTCTATGCTATACTCAACCCAATCTGTTCACAAATTCTTCATGTGCGTTCTATTTGAAACTCGTTCAGAATCTTCACTGTGTCCTTGTCAGCTGAAGAAATTGCGAATGGAACTTTAAAATCTATCTTATCTAAATTTTCGGCTTTGCCGCTCAAACCGTTCTGCATCCCACGATACACTTATCCACTCACCCACGATCTAACATGATCTCCACCTCTCACTACGTGGGTGACACATGTCATGCGAATGAGAAGGGTCAGGGGCACGTTCGTCCAATTTCTTCGGGCGAGCAGTTTTTTTCACCGTGGCTATAAATACCCCTCCTTCCCTTCCTCACTTCTTTTACTCCGCTCGACCTCTCTCTCCAGCTCGAGCCTCTCAAACCCTAGCGCCGCCGCTACTTCATCGCCGTTGGTGAGGAAGAGCTTCACTGCCTCGACCTCGTCGCCGACGTACTCGCGCCGACCGCGGACATCTTCACTCCACCGCCGCCGTTGCCGTCTTCCTCCGCCAAGTTAGGGCGTGGAAGATCTGCACAGACGAACTTCACATCTCCTCACTCCAGTTCGTCGTGTTCTTCGTCCAGGGTAAATAAAAGTTACTTTTACTGCCCTCGTTGATTCGAATGATTATCTACAAAATCTTCAAAAGTGTTTTTCTTCATATCTTCACACACTGAACACCTCACAAGTCATCCGTTCTTGATTCGTTTCTCTAAGCATCATTTCTCTTCAAGATTCCTCAATTGTGTGGATCTTCGATCTATACAACTCTGGAACCTAAGACAAAGAACGCTTAGTGAAAATCTTCAAGACTCATCTGGTCAAATTTCCTCAAACTTGTTCTTTTTGAAAAACCTTCTGAGAACGCATATGACCTCTCCAAATTCCTCGCAACTATACTCTGTTCACAGGTACACATGTCAGCTGCTGAATCACTAGGTTCTCATCAACTTAACTCATTTGCAGCGTTCCTTGAAGAAAAGTTGCATACTTCTTTAGAGAATTCAATTGTTCAAATTCCCCAACTGAAGAAAATGGCTGATGGTAAAAGGCCACAGAAGGGAGGAAAGAGGCCTGAGGTAAACACAACGTTTGAAATCCCTGATGACATATATGCTGGGTACTGCACACCTACTGAGGAAACCGAGAATGAGCGCAAAGTGCGCATTCAGAAGATAGAGAGGAGATGGGCAAGAGAATGGAGGGAGTACAGATATGTCACTCCTAAGTACATGAAGAAATTCGCACTCAATCCTCCATGCCCAAGACCTCCATTGGCACCTGGCCAAATCGCTGATCCCACCAGCCTCAAGCGCGGTGAGGACTATCCTGATGAATGGGCCAAGCACCAAGCCAAGTTGGCTAAGCAAGCCAAAGAAGCAGTGAGGAAATTCAATGAAGACTCTGCTGCTGCTGCTGCCTCTGCTGAGGTCTTTGCTATCAAGCCAAAGAAGGCTATGTTAAAGAAGCCTGCGCGCAAGCCAAGTGCTTCACCAACAATGCCCTCAAGGCCAAGTTCATTAGCAATGCCCTCATGGCCAGAATCCTCAAAGCCCTCACGGCCAATTCCTCATGCTGCTCCTGTTCCTCCAAAGTCCTTAGCTCCTCCGCCAAAGCCTTCAGCTGTTCCGACCAAATCCTCAGCACCAGTGCATCTCACTTCGTGCCAAAGGACTGCCAGCATCTCCATTGCCTCAGGTGTCTCAGCTAGTTCCTCGGCCGCACCAAGTTCCTCAGCTGGCCCCTCACTGCTGAAGAAAAAGGCCACTGCTGGACGAGGTCCACGCCCAAGTCGTCAAAAGAAGCAAGTCGCTTTCCACGTACCGTCTGATGAAGACGAAGCTGATGATGATGAACTTGCAGAAATCATTAGAGACAGGCAAGTCAGGATCACTAGAGCCAAAGGATCAGAGGTGCCACTGCTTTTGGATCCCAAGCTGATCCTCGACTACATTGATGATTGGCACAAGGACCCCAACACTCCCTTGCCTGACTTCAAGCTGACTCCTGGCCAAAGTCCACTCCTCAAGCCACTGCTCCGTGCGTGATGACTGACCGTGAACTTCTGCTTAGTCTTCACCAGAAGGTGGATCGAAATCACAAATGGGTCAAGCGTCAGTTTGGTTCACTTCTTCACAACATGACTGCCACACACAATGCAGTGAAGAAAAACCACTACTACCTCCATCAAGTCTTCGGTCGCACCTGGGCAATCCTGTCACATCTGTATGGTGAAGAAGATCTGAAGAACATGGGTCTTAATGAAGATTTTGACTGGTCTGCACCTCCACCGAAGAAATTCAAGAAGGTCAAGGTTCCTTCTCTGGTGGCCAGCTCATATTCTTCATCGCGCGACACTGATGAACATGAAGATTTGGATGACACTGCGGCAGGCCCTACATCAACCAATGACCCCAACAACGCTGGTGCTCTTTCATCAACATGATTATCTTCAGGGGCGTTAGTCCTCATTTTCGATCCTTTTACTCATTCAATGACAAAGGGGGAGAAATTGTTGGGAACGTAGCAGAAATTCAAAATTTTCTACGCATCACCAAGATCAATCTATGGAGTAATCTAGCAACGAGGGGAAGGAGAGTGCATCTACATACCCTTGTAGATCGCTAAGCGGAAGTGTTCAAGTGAACGGGGTTGATGGAGTCGTACTCATCGTGATTCAAATCACCGAAGATCCTAGTGCCGAACGGACGGCACCTCCACGTTCAACACACATGCAGCCCGGTGACGTCTCCTACGCCTTGATCCAGCAAGGGGAGAAGGAGAGGTTGGGGAAGACTCCATCCAGCAGCAGCACGACGGCATGGTGGTGGTGGAGGAGCATGGCAATCCTGCAGGGCTTCGCCAAGCACCGCGGGAGAGGAGTAGGGAGAGAGGCAGGGCTGCGCCATGGAGAGGTCAAAACTCATGTGTTGGCAGCCCCAAAGTCCTCAAGTATATATAGGGGAGAGGGAGGGGGTGCTCCCCCTTTAGGGTTTCCACCCCAAGGGGTGCGGCAGCCCCAAACCCATCTAGGCTGGCGGCCAAGGGGGGGAGAGGGGAAACTTGCCCCCCAAGCTAGGTGGAGGCGCCCCCTCCCCAAACCCTAGGCGCCTTGCGCCCTTGTGGGGGGGCGCACCAGCCCACCTGGGGCTGGTCCCCTCCCACACTTGGCCCATGCAGCCCTCCGGGGCTGGTGGCCCCACTTGGTGGACCACCGGGACCCTCCCGATGGTCCCGATACATTACCGATAAAACCCGAAACTTTTCCAGCGACCAAAACATGACTTCCCATATATATAAATCTTTACCTCCAGACCATTCCGGAATTCCTCATGACGTCCGAGATCTTATCCGGGACTCCGAACAACATTCGGTAACCACGTATATCTATTCCCTATAACCCTAGCGTCATCGAACCTTAAGTGTGTAGACCCTACGGGTTCGGGAACCATGCAGACATGACCGAGACAACTCTCCGGCCAATAAACAACAGCGGGATCTGGATACCCATGTTGGCTCCCACATGTTCCACGATGATCTCATCGGATGAACCACGATGTCAAGGATTCAATCAATCCCGTATTCAATTCCCTTTGTCTAGCGGTACGATACTTGCCCGAGATTCGATCGTTGGTATCCCGATACCTTGTTCAATCTCGTTACCGGCAAGTCTCTTTACTCGTTCCGTAACACATCATCCCGTGATCAACTCCTTGATCACATTGTGCACATTATGATGATGTCCTACCGAGTGGGCCCAGAGATACCTCTCCGTTTACACGGAGTGACAAATCCCAGTCTCGATTCGTGCCAACCCAAGAGACACTTGAGATACCTGTAGTGAACCTTTATAGCCACCCAGTTACGTTGTGACGTTTGGCACACCCAAAGCACTCCTACGGTATCCGGGAGTTGCACAATCTCATGGTCTAAGGAAATGATACTTGACATTAGAAAAGCTTTAGCATACGAACTACACGATCTTTGTGCTAGGCTTAGGATTGGGTCTTGTCCATCACATCATTCTCCTAATGATGTGATCCCGTTATCAACGACATCCAATGTCCATGGTCAGGAAACTGTAACCATCCATTGATCAACGAGCTAGTCAACTAGAGGCTTACTAGGGACATGGTGTTGTCTATGTATCCACACATGTATCTGAGTTTCCTATCAATACAATTCTAGCATGGATAATAAACGATTATCATGGACAATGAAATATATAATAATAACTAATTTATTATTGCCTCTAGGGCATATTTCCAACAGTCTCCCACTTGCACTAGAGTCAATAATCTAGTTCACATCGCCATGTGATTAACACTCACAGGTCACATCGCCATGTGACCAACATCCAAAGAGTTTAGTAGAGTTAGTAATCTAGTTCGCATCAGTATGTGATTAATACTCAATGAGTTATGGGTTTGATCATGTTATGCTTGTGAGAAAGGTTGTAGTCAACGGGTCTTGCCATATTCAGATCCCTATGTACTTCGCAAAACTTTATGTCATATCGTAGATGCTGCTACCACATTCCACTTGGAGCTATTCCAAATTGTTGCTCCATTATACGTCTCCGGTATCTCTACTCAGAGCTATCCGGATAGGTGTTAAGCTTGCATCGACGTAACTCTTTACGTCGAACTCTTTATCACCACCATAACCGAGAAACATTTCCTTATTCCTCTATGGATAATTTTGACCGCTATCTGGCGATCTACTCCTAGATCACCTTTGTACCCTCTTGCCAGACATGTGGCAAGGCACACATCAGGTGCGGTACTCAGCATGGCATACCGTATAGAGCCTATGACAAGAGCATAGGGGACGACCTTCGTCCTTCCTCTTTCTTCTGCCGTGGTCAATCTTTGAGTCTTACTCAACTTCAGACCTTACAACTCAGGTAAGAACCCCTTCTTTGACTGATCTATTTTGAACTCTTTCAAAAACATGTCAAGGTGTGCGTTCTTTGAAAGTATCATCAGGCCTCTTGATCTATGTCTATAGATCTTGATGCCCAATATGTAAACAGCTTTATCCAGGTCTTCCTTTGAAAATCACTCTTCAAACAACCGTTTATGCTTTCCAGAAATTTTACATTATTTCAGATCAACAATATGTCATCCACATATACTTATCAGAAATATTGCAGTGCTCCCACTCACTTTCTTGTAAATACAAGTTTCTAACAAACATTGTATAAACCTAAAAGCTTTGATTACTCCATCAAAGCATATATTCCGATTCTGAGATGCTTGCTCTAGTCCATAGAAGGATCGCTAGAGCCAGCATACCTTTTAGCATCCTTAGGATCGACAAAACCTTTTATTGTATCACATACAACTTTTTCTTACGAAAACTGGTAAGAAAAACACAGCTAATGCTAACATGATTCCGATGGACTTAAGCATCGCTGCGGGTGAGAAATTCTCGTCGTAGTCAACTCCTTGAACTTGTGAAAAGACTCTTTCCCACAAGTCGAGCTTCATAGAAGGTAACATTACCGCCCATGTCCGTCTTCTTCTCAAAGATCCATTTATCTCGATGGCTTGCCGATCAACGGGCAAGTCCACCAAAGTCCATACATGGATCCAATCTCAGATTTCATGGCTTCTAACTATTTGTCGGAATACGGGCCCACCATCGCTTCTCCATAGCTCGTAGGTTCAGTGTTGTCTAACAACATGATATCTAAGACAGGATTACCGTACCACTTAGGAGTAGTACATATCCTTGTCGACCTACGAGGTTCGATAGCAACTTGATCCGAAGCTTCATGATCACTGTCATTAACTTCCTATTCAACAAACGTAGGCTCCACAGAAAACATCTTTCTGTGTTGCATCAGTCTCTGGTTGAAATAAAGGTTCGACAACCTCATCAAGTTCTATCTTCCTCCCACTCAATTCTTTTGAGAGAAACTCCTTCTCGAGAAAGGACCCGTTCTTAGTGACAAACAATTTGCCCTCGGATCTGAGATAGAAGGTATACCCAACTGTCACCTTTGGGTATCCTATGAAGATGTGTTTGTCCGGTTTGGGTTCGAGCTTCTCCGGCTGAAGCCTTAAGCATCGCAGCCCCAAACATTAAGAAACAACAACTTTGGTTTCTTGCCAAACCAATATTCATACGACGTCGTCTCAACGGACTTAGATGGTGTCCTATCTAAAGTGAATGCAGCTGTCTCTAACGCATAACCTCAAAATGAAAACGGTAGATTGGTAAGAGACATCATAGATCGCACCATATCTCATAGGGTTCGATTACGACTTCCGGACACACCATTACAACTGCGGTGTTCCAGGTGGCTTCAACCGTGAAACAATTCCACAATGTCTTAAGTGATTTGCCAAACTCATAACTCAGAAAATCCCCTTTTGATCAGATCGTAGGAACATGATCTTATTGTTATGATGATTCTTAACTTCACTCTGAAATTGCTTGAACTTTTCAAATGTTTCAGACTTGTGCTTCATTAAGTAAATATACCTATATCTACTCAAATCGTCAGTGAAGATGAGAAAATAGCGATATCCACCGCACGCTTCAATCCTCATTGGATCACACGCATCAGCATGTATGATTTCCAACAATTCACTTGCCCATTTCATTGTACCTGAAAATGGGGTCTTAGTCATCCTACCCATGAGGCATGACTCGCATGTGTCAAGCGATTCATAATCAAGTGACTCCAAACATCCATCGACATGGAGTTTCTTCATGCATTTTATGCCAATATGACCTAAGCGGCAGTGCCACAAGAAAGTGGTACTATCATTATTAACTCTACATCTTTTGGCGTGAACATGTGTATCACCACAACCGAGATTCAATGAACCATTCACATAGGGTGCATGACCATGAAAGGTATCATTCATGTAAACAGAATAACCATTATTCTCTAACTTAAATGAATTACAGTATTGCAATGAACATGATCTAATCATATTCCTGCTCAACGTAGACACCTGATAACGTTTATCTAGGTTCAATACTAATCCCGAAGGCAGATGGAGCGTGCGATGGTGATCTCATCAACTTTGGAAATACACACATCGTCACCTCACCCTTAGCCAGTCTCCGTTTAGTCCGTAGCTTTTGCTTCAAGTCACCAGTAATAGCAACTGAACCGGTATCCAATACCCAGGTGCTACCAGGAGTACTAGCGAGGTACACATTAATAACACATATATACTTTGTTGAAGTTGTCAGCCTTCTTATCTACCATGCATTTGGGGTAATTCCGCTACCAGTGACCGTCCCCTTTACAATAGAAGCACTTAGTCTCGGGTTTGGGTTCAACCTTGGGTTCCTTTACTGGAGCGGCTACTGATTTTCCATCCATGAAGTTTTCCTTCTATCCCTTGCCCTTCTTGAAACCAGTGGTCTTATTAAACCATCAACACTTGATGCTCCTTCTTGATTTCTACCTTTTGCGGTCTTAAGCACCGCGAATAGCTCCGAGATCAACTCCATCCCTTACATGTCATAGTTCATCAGGAAGATCTAGTAGCTTAGTGATAGTGGCTAGAGAACTCTATCAATCACTATCTTATCTGGAAGTTTAACTCCCACTTGATTTAAGTGATTGTAGCACCCAGACATTCTGAGCACATGCTCACTAGCTGAGCAATTCTCCTCCATCTTGTTGGCAAAAGAACTTGTCAGAGGTCTCACACCTCTCAACACGGGCATGAGCCTGAAATCCCAATTTCAGCTCTTGGAACATCTCATATGTTCTGTGGCATTCAAAATGTCATTGAAATCCCGATTCTAAGCCGTAAAGTATGGTGCACTAAACTATCAAGTAGTCATCAGGATGTGTCTGTCAGGTGTTCACAACATCCACAGACGATGTTGTACGGGTTTGCACATCGAGCGGTGCATCAAAGACGTAAGCCATCTGTGTAGCAGTGAGGACACTCCTCGGACTACGGACCTAGTCCGCATCAGTGCTTACAATATCTTTCAACTTGGTCTTTCTCTAGGAACG
Source organism: Triticum dicoccoides (assembly GCF_002162155.2). Lineage (NCBI taxonomy): Eukaryota > Viridiplantae > Streptophyta > Magnoliopsida > Poales > Poaceae > Triticum > Triticum dicoccoides. The sequence goes on along the minus strand of NC_041384.1, from coordinate 66,563,665 downwards.
TATTGAAACAGGGAGCTTTAACGTGAGCTATTTATCTGCAACATATTTGCAAAGACAATTTAGACTATGTTCATGATAATTGAGTTCATTTAATGAACTCCCACTCAGATAGACATCCCTCTAGTCATCTGAGTGAAACATGATCCGAGTCAACTAGGCCGTGTCCGATCATCACGTGAGACGGACTAGTCAACATCCGTGAACATCTTCATGTTGATCGTATCTTCTATACGACTCATGCTCGACCTTTCGGTCTTCCGTGTTCCGAGGCCATGTCTGTACATGCTAGGCTCGTCAAGTCAACCTAAGTGTTTTTGCTATGTAAATCTGGCTTACACCCGTTGTATTCGAACATTAGAATCTATCACACCCGATCATCATGTGGTGCTTCGAAACAACGAACCTTCGCAACGGTGCACAGTTAGGGGGAACACCTTTCTTGAAATTTTAGTGTGGGATCATCTTATTTAAGCTACCGTCGTTCTAAGCAAATAAGATGTAAAACATGATAAACATCACATGCAATCAAATAGTGACATGATATGGCCAATATCATTTTGCTCCTCTCGATCTCCATCTTTGGGGCTCCATGATCATCGTTGTCACTGGCATGACACCATGATCTCCATCATCATGATCTCCATCATCGTGTCTTCTTGAAGTTTTCTCGTCATCTATTACTTCTACTACTATGGCTAATGCTTTAGCAATAAAGTAAAGTAATTACATGACGTTTATGTTGACACGCAGGTCATAAATAAATTAAGACAACTCCTATGGCCCCTGCAGGTTGTCATACTCATCGACATGCAAGTCGTGATTCCTATTACAAGAGCATGATCAATCTCATACATCACATATATCATTCATCACATCCTTTTGGCCATATCACATCACAAGGCATATGCTGCAAAAACAAGTTAGACGTCCTCTAATTGTTGTTGCAAGTTTTTACGTGGCTGCTATAGGTTTCTAGCAAGAAGGTTTCTTACCTATGCCAAAACCACAACGTGATATGCCAATTTCTATTTACCCTTCATAAGGACCCTTTTCATCGAATCCGATCCGACTAAAGTGGGAGAGACAGACACCCGCTAGCCACCTTATGCAACTAGTGCATGTCAGCCGGTGGAACCAGTCTCACGTAAGAGTACGTGTAAGGTCGGTCTGGGCCGCTTCATCCCACGATGCCGCCGAATCAAGATAAGACTAGTAACGGCAAGTAAATTGACAAAATCAATGCCCACAACTACTTTGTGCTCTACTCGTGCATAGAAACTACGCATAGACCTAGCTCATGATGCCATTGTTGGGGAACGTAGCAGAAATTCAAAATTTTCTACGCATCACCAAGATCAATCTATGGAGTAATCTAGCAACGAGGGGAAGGAGAGTGCATCTACATACCCTTGTAGATCGCTAAGCGGAAGCGTTCAAGTGAACGGGGTTGATGGAGGCGTACTCGTCGTGATTCAAATCACCGGAGATCCTAGTGCCGAACGGACGGCACCTTCGCGTTCAACACACGTGCAGCCCGGTGACGTCTCCTACGCCTTGATCCAGCAAGGGGAGAAGGAGAGGTTGGGGAAGACTCCATCCAGCAGCAGCACGACGGCGTGGTGGTGGTGGAGGAGCGTGGCAATCCTGCAGGGCTTCGCCAAGCACCGCGGGAGAGGAGTAGGGAGAGAGGCAGGGCTACGCCATGGAGAGGTCAAAACTCATGTGTTGGCAGCCCCAAAGTCCTCAAGTATATATAGGGGAGAGGGAGGGGGTGCGCCCCCTTTAGGGTTTCCACCCCAAGGGATGCGGTAGCCCCAAACCCATCTAGGGTGGCGGCCAAGGGGGGGAGAGGGGAAAATTGCCCCCCAAGATAGGTGGAGGCGCCCCCTCCCCAAACCCTAGGCGCCTTGGGCCCTTGTGGCCCCACTTGGTGGACCATCGGGACCCTCCCGGTGGTCCCGGTACATTACCGATAAAACCTGAAACTTTTCCGGCGACCAAAACATGACTTCCCATATATAAATCTTTACCTCCGGACCATTCCGGAATTCCTCGTGATGTCCGGGATCTTATCCGGGACTCCGAACAACATTCGGTAACCACGTATATCTATTCCCTATAACCCTAGCGTCATTGAACCTTAAGTGTGTAGACCCTACGGGTTCGGGAACCATGCAGACATGACCGGGACAACTCTCCGGCCAATAAACAACAGCGGGATCTGGATACCCATGTTGGCTCCCACATGTTCCACGATGATCTCATCGGATGAACCACGATGTCAAGGATTCAATCAATCTTGTATTCAATTCCCTTTGTCTAGCGGTACGATACTTGCCCGAGATTCGATCGTCGGTCCCGATACCTTGTTCAATCTCGTTACCGGCAAGTCTCTTTACTCGTTCCATAACACATCATCCCGTGATCAACTCCTTGATCACATTGTGCACATTATGATGATGTCCTACCGAGTGGGCCCAGAGATACCTCTCCGTTTACACGGAGTGACAAATCCCAGTCTCGATTCGTGCCAACCCAACAGACACTTTCAGAGATACCTATAGTGAACCTTTATAGCCACCCAGTTACGTTGTGATGTTTGGCACACCCAAAGCACTCCTACGGTATCCGGGAGTTGCACAATCTCATGGTCTAAGGAAATGATACTTGACATTAGAAAAGCTTTAGCATACGAACTACACGATCTTTGTGCTAGGCTTAGGATTGGGTCTTGTCCATCACATCATTCTCCTAATGATGTGATCCCGTTATCAACGACATCCAATGTCCATGGTCAGGAAACCGTAACCATCTATTGATCAACGAGCTAGTCAACTAGAGGCTTACTAGGGACATGGTGTTGTCTATGTATCCACACATGTATCTGAGTTTCCTATCAATACAATTCTAGCATGGATAATAAACGATTATCATGAACAATGAAATATAAAATAATAACTAATTTATTATTGCCTCTAGGGCATATTTCCAACAGAAATATGAGTTAGTCTTCAAGCGGGTCTACCATATACAACGTTTTTCTTTGCTAAGTTACAACTCTCGTTCTTCTGAAACTTTATTGGATCGAGTTGTAATCTTAAACCCGATGGTGCTCTGATACTTATGATGCACTATGCTCTGATACTCTTGATGCACTATTCTGCATGCTTATTCCTCATTAATATTATTGCACGCATGCTGAATTTCATCAGGCACCATATTTCATCATGCATTTCAAATTCTTCATATTATATGTTAAATGCGTGTATGAATTACAAGATATAGGGGGAGATCTCCATGATTCAACTCTTCAAGTGTGCATTGCTTCAAAAGCAAATTCCTCACTATGCACATCTTCAGGGGGAGTTCTTCTATATCTTACAATCAAATTCCTTAATATCAGTATTTACACTTCATATGTTTATCCCCGTTGAAAACTTAACCTATATTGTCATCAATCACCAAAAAGGGGGAGATTGTAAGTGCATCTAGTGCCCCTTAGTGATTTTGGTGTATTGAAGACTTATAGGATAAGGGACTAATGCGTGTGTGAGTGTACACAGGTCTATAAGTCTAGGAGGAGTTTGATATTTACAGGAAAAGTCGACCCCTAAAAATGAATATCTTCGATTGAATATTTTGGTATTTCTGAAGACTTTCATGAAGACTTTGAAAGTGAAGAAATTGGTCTGTCCGCGAAGACATGATATTCATGCGAGGAATATGAAGCTTGAAGACTTTCGTTTTCATAGTTTTCTTTTTCTCTTTCTTGAGTCATAGGAAACACCGTACTGTTAAAGGGGGTCGAGGAAATACTAAGGAAAAATTTCCATGTGATGCTCAACACAAAATCCTACACCTACCAATCCCTTCGAGTAAAGCCATTGGAAATCTCATACAGTTCAGTCAATTTCTTCAGTGACAGAGACGAAGTTCTTCTGGTCTCTGAGTAATTTGTCCTGACTGAGGATTTAGGAATTCGCCAGTGCGGATTGCCTACACAGTGAGGAACATGATAGCCCTGAGGATTTTGCTACTCAAAATTCCGACCGTTGCTGTGCTATGCGCCAGCTGTTCCAAAATATCTATCCACCTAACGGTCATATCATTGAAGGGCATTTATGTCTTATCATGTCGGGCTGCTCCCTAGGCTATAAATAGCCGCCCCCTACAACCACTAGCTGGTTGGCTGCTCCGAGAGAAACTGACACTTGTCATTTGAGAGAAACCCATCCTCCGAGGACTTTGAGCGAAAATCATCAAGTGAGGAAAAACCAAAAACCCAAAACCCAAACACCTACAAACCCCAAGTGATTGAGCATCACTGAAGAGATTGATCCTGAGTGGATCCGACGCTTGTTACCTTTGAAGACTGTGCTTCTTCCAGACGGTTAGGCGTCATGGTCTAGAGCATCCAAGAGGAATTGTGGATCGCCGGGTGACCAAGTTTGGGAAGGTTTGGAAGTCGCCTGAAGACTTACCACGAGTGATTGGACGAGGTCTGTGTGACCTTAGTCCAAGGAGAATACGGTGAGGACTGGGTGTCTTGGACTAAGTGTGCTTGACTGGGTGTCCGGGACTATGTGTCCTCGAGTTTAAATACTCAGCCGCTCCAGCCAGACATACAACTGAGACAGCATTTGGAATTGGTCTACCAAATCATTGTCTTCACCGAGCTTACTGGTTCTATTTTCTCAACTCTTTCATTTCCTCATAAATGTGATGTATGTTTGTTCATATCTGTGTTTGAAGACTTTGACTGAAGACTTTCTCAATTTCCTCAGTTCAATTTCTTCAGTCTGTTTGTCTCCATCATGTGTTATCCTGTGATTACGCTTCCTGTACTCTGTGCCTGTCTTCATTTCATCATGATGACTAGGCTTGTATTCTATTGTGTTTACTTTTGAGTACTTATTCTGCTGCTAGTAGTTCTTCGCTAAGGAATTTCCTCACCGGCAAATTCCTTAGTGAAGAATTTCATAAAAATCACCTATTCACCCCCCACTAGTCGATATAACGCACTTTCAGTCTTTCAAAATATCAACGCTATAGAATGTTATCCCTATAAAATCATATAGTCTTGTCATGTTCCATCTTCTTAACACAAAGTATTTATCATGTCCTACCCTAGTGTCAGCCAAGCTATTGGTTCATACTTTTAACGCGCTTTAGCTTTTTCAACCCCCACGCAATACATGAGCGCAAGCCATGGATATAGCACTATGGGTGGAATAGAATACGATGGTAGATATTAGTATGGAGAAGACAAAAAATGAAGAAAGTCTCACATCGACGCAGGTAATCAATGGGCTATGGAGATGCCCATCAGTTGATATCAATGTGAGAAGTAGGAATTACCATGCAACAGATGCACTAAGAGCTATAAGTATATGAAAGCTCAACATGAAACTGAGTGGGTGTGCATCCATCTTGCTTGCTCAAAGACCTTGGGCATTTCAGGAAGCCCATCATCAGAATATACAAGCCAAGTTCTATAATGAAAAATTCCCACCAGTATATGAAAGTGACAACATAGGAGACTCTCTATATAAAAAACATGGTGCTACTTTGAAGCACAAGTGTGGTAAAGGATAGTAACATTGCCCCTTCTCTCGTTTTTTCTCTTTTTTCTCTTTTTCTTTTCTTTTTGGGCTCTTTTTAGCCTCTTTATTTATTTATTTTTTATTTTGTCCAGAGTCTCATCCCAACTTGTGGGGTAATCATAGTATCAATCATCCTTTCCTCACTGGGACATGCTCTACTAATAAATAATGATGATCATCACACTTCTATTTACTTACAACTCAAAAATTACAACTCGATACTAGAACAAAGTATGACTCTATATGAATGTCGCTGGCAGTGTACCAGGATGTGCAATGATCTAGCATACCAAAAATTTCAAAAAAATGGACAAGCCATGAAAATATCATGTTAGCAATCTTACGATCACGCAAAGCAATGGATGTTGCATGGAAATATATCTCAGAATGGCTATGGAAATGCCATAATAGGTAGGTATGGTGGCTGTTTTGAGGAAGATATAATGAGGCTTGTGTGCGATAGAGCATATCATATCATGGGGTTTGGATGCACCGACGAAGTTTGCACCAACTCTCGAGGTGAGAAAGGGCAACGCACAGTACAGTAGAGGTCAGCAAATTGCGGAAAGGTGAGAGTGCGTATAGTCCATGGACTCACACTAGTCATACAAACTCGCATACTTATTGCAAAAGTTTATTAGCCCTCGAAGCAAAGTACTACTAAGCATGCCCATAGGGTGGAGGTTGGTGGGAGTTAACCATCGCGCGCCGACCTCCATGCAAAGGAAGACAATCAATAATAATTCATGCTCCAACTTCTTGGCATAATGAGAGACTATACGTGCATGCTTTGGGAATCACAAACCTTAACACCAATATTCCTACTAAACCACAATCATTCACTAGTACCTCCACATATTATCATCTCTATATCGCAAAACTATTGCAACGAATCAAACATAACATATTCAGTGATCTACAAGTTTTATGTAGGATTTCATGACTAACCATGTGAATGACCAATTCATGTTGGCTCTTTAAATAGATATAAGTTAAGCATGATAGTTTAATTTTTTCTACAAAATACTTGCCCATGCTCTAATAAATATAAGTGAAGCAAAAGAACATTCTACAAATTATGGTTTTCGATGAGAAGAGAAACAGACATCCAAACTTCAAATTATATGAGTGAAGCACATGAAGCATTCTATAAAGCCATACTCAAAAGATATGAGTGAAGTGCAAAGAGCATTCCATAAATCAACCAAGGACTATCTCATACCAGCATGGTGCATCAATAAAAGAAAAATAAGAGGACACGACGCTCCAAGAATTTATGCATATCATGTGACGAACAAAAATATAGCTCCAAGTAAAATTACCGATGGCCATTAGAAGAAAGAGGGAATTCCTTTTGGGGCATACCCAAGCTTAGTTTCTTGGGTGTCCTTGAATATTACCTTGGGGTGCCTCTGGAATCCCCAAGCTTAGGCTCTTTCCACTCCTTATTCCTTCATCCATCGCGATCTCACCCAAAACTTGAAAACTTCAATCACACAAAACTTAACAAAACCCTCGTGAGGTCCGTTAGTATAATAAAGCAAATAACTACTTTAAGTATTGTTGCAAACCCATTCATAATTTTCTTTTTCATTATACGTACTATATTCTAACTTCTCCATGGATTATACCACCGATACAATCCACAGTTCCATAAAAACAAGCAAAACAATGCATCAAAAACAGATTATGTCAAAAACAGGACAGTCTGTAGTAATCTGAACATTGACCGTACAACACCGATGAACTAGGTAAAAGGGTGAGATACTGCAACAGATCTATAGGGAGCAATGAGGCTCACCTGAGAGCGGCGGAGGCTTTCGAGATGTTCTTGAGAATCTTCTCCGGTGGTGCACACAGCGTTGAGGGAGCGGCCGGTGTCACCGAAGCACTCGAGGTCGCACGATGGTAGAGCTTTGGTCATGACAGATGAGCGTGAGGAAGAAGAAGCGAGGGGGTGAAAATGTAGAAGTGAAAAAGGAGCCCCCTCGAGCGTATTTATAAGGTAAAAGAGAAGGAGAAGAGGCAGGCGCGAAAATAGAGGAGACACAGTAACTTTTTAAGTAAGTGGTGCCTCAATTTTCAGGCCTGACATATATGCACAAAGATTTGTCATGATGTCATGCTAGAGCTCCTGGAAATCCGGAGGATGACGCCATAGTTAAAAAAACATAGGAAAATGACAAGTATATAAGCCGCAATCTATGACCCGGCTATGATGCAATTTCATATAAAGGGAGATGACCTGGAGATATCACTGAACAGAATATTGACATGAATAAATTCAAATCAATCTGGGGGCTAATGTTGGGGATATAACCCCACGATTGACCCTCCCGTTTAGGGTCGAGTCATTCTTTGGTGACTAGACGAAAGGTGTGGTTTGATAATGGGTTAAGATGACCACGAGTTCAGGGCCCAGGAGATGAGTCGCCAGATGGGCCAACTCATGGCCCAGATGCACAAGCTGACAGTGTCTGTCATGAAGCCAAGGAAGTTTCTTACTTATGAAACAAGGCAAGTAGGAAACATACTAGAGGGCGGATTGTAGTATGATCCGGACTCTTTTGTAAGCCCAGGGCCTCCACCTGTATATAAAGGGGAGCCCCTAAGGTAGAAAGGACAGGTTACAATCTCTCGAGTACTAGGTTAGCCATGTTGCACCCTTGTAATCGAGATCACAATCATCAATACCAATGACCACCAGGTTTTGTAAAGTATCGCGGAGCAAAGGGAATAAACGGAGGGAATTCGTTCATGTCTATGATTTACCAAACCTATGGGGTCACATGATTAAGGTAATCACGATCTGCTGAGTGTTAGTGGTACGGGAGTAATGAGAATATATTTTGTGAAATTGCTTCATTAATAAGCGAAATAGTTCCGAGAGGTTCTGAAACTTTTCGGGCTCACTTGAAGGGTTTCATTGAGTATTGGGTAATTTTGGGTATTACCGATTAATTGTATATAGGTGGAAAATGTTTTTGGGGATGTTAAATTATATATAATGCTTTAATTTTTTTAGAACAAACATGTATTTAATTTAATATCAATGAGCCTAATAAGGCCAAGAGGTGGAGAAGGAATTTGGCCACAAGGGCTCAATCAGGAGGTGACCCCCTTTCGCACTATAGGAGGCCGAATCCTACTAGGGGTGGGAGTCCAACTCCCCTCCTAGGCCCGCTCACCAAGGGGGCTCCTTCCCCTTGGTGGTTGCCACCTCCTCTCCCCTAAACCTATATATACTAGAGGATTTCCACCCTATATATGATGACACAAGTTTTGGAGACTCCTCTAGTTGATCTAGTTCTAGTTCTAGTTGGTCCTAGTTGACTAATTAGAGATATCCCTAGCCACCTCTAATCCTCATAATTATAAGTCTCGTGTGGTTCTAATCTCCCCTCTCTAATTCTCCTATGATGATTAGCTCTGGACGGCGAAGCACTGCTGGATCGTGAAGACCGTACGCTTGCAACCAAGTAGAGAGGTCGTGCTTTCGGTCTTCCGTTCGAGGGATTGTTCGAGGGTGGTTCACGGGATCGTCATCGATGTTCGAGGGAGTCCAAGTACGATCTACACTAACTCGTCTACTTCCGCTGCACTCCGGAGTCGGTAATGATCGTTGATCCAAACCCGATATGCATCTTCATATTGTTCCTGGGTGTTCGTAGGGTGATTTTTTTATTTTCTACTATGTTTCCCAACAAAAATAAGCTCTGTGCAAACTTGTGATGGTGATGAAATAAAAGTGATGGATTGCATAATAAAGGTTGCTATCACAAGCGAAATTATAAAGTGACGCTTCTTTTCATTAAGAGCTTGCACATCCAAAAATTGAAAGCGCATGACAACCTCTTCTTCCCTCTGCAAAGGGCTTATCTTTTACTTTTCTATATTTACTTTTATGTAAGAGTCAGTAATGTTCATCTCTACTCCTCTCTATTTATTCTCTAGTTGGCAAGCATGGTGGGGAAAGATCCAGACATATACATCCAATTGGATGTAGGTGATCATGAGTTGTTATTGTTGACATTATCCTCGAGATAAATAGGTAGGGCAGTGAATACTGTAAACCCCCATCTTCCTATGTGTTTGACTAAAAAAATTGCTCCCTAAATATGATATGAGTGTCAGCAATCATATAAGACTAAATGACAGTTGAGTATGTGAATTTGCTAAACAAAGCTCTTACATAGACTCTTTTTGAAAATATGATGGATTGTAATTGTTTCAATGTCTGAGATCATGGTTTGTTAGTTTCCAATGAAGTTTATGTTGGGGAACATTGCAGAAAACAAAAAAAATTCCTATGGTTTCACCAAGATCCATCTATGAGTTCATCTAGCAACGAGTGATTGGATTGCATCTACATACCTTTGTAGATCACGCGCGGAAGCGTTCAAAGAACGGGGGTGAGGAAGGCGTACTCGACGTGATCCAAACCATCGGAGATCCTAGCGCCGAACGGACGGCACCTCCGCGTTCAACACACGTACGGTCAGTGTAACGTCTCCTCCTTCTTGATCCAGCAAGGGGAAAGGAGAGGTTGAGGAAGATGGCTCCGGCAGCAGCACGACGGCGTGGTGTTGATGGAGCTGCAGTACTCCGGCAGGGCTTCGCTAAGCTCTATGGAGGAGGAGGAGGTGTTGGAGAGGGAGAGGGAGGCACCAAAGGCGTGGGTTGAGAAGTCCTCCATCTCCCCACTATATATAGGGGGGCCTAGGGGGGCGGCGGCCAAGGGAGGAATCCCTCCTCCCCAAGGCACCTCGGAGGTGCCTTCCCCTTTTGGGACTCTTCCCTTCTTTAACCCTAGGCGCATGGGCCTCTACAGCCCATGTGGCCCCCGGGGCGGGTGGCCCCACCCGGTGGACCCCCGGGACCCCCTACAGCCCATGTGGCCCCCGGGGCGGGTGGCCCCACCCGGTGGACCCCCGGGACCCTTCCGGTGGTCCCGGTACAATACCGGTGACCCCAAAACTTGTCCCGATGCCGGAAATAACACTTCCTATATATAATTCTTTACCTCCGGACCATTCCGGAACTCCTCGTGACGTCCGGGATCTCATCCAGGACTCCGAACAACATTCGGGTTACTGCATATACATATCCCTACAACCCTAGCGTCACCGAACCTTAAGTGTGTAGACCCTACGGGTTCGGGAGACATGTAGACATGACCGAGACGGCTCTCCGGTTAATAACCAACAGCGGGATCTGGATACCCATGTTGGCTCCCACATGCTCCTCGACGATCTCATCGGATGAACCATGATGTCGAGGATTCAAGCAACCCCGTATACAATTCCCTTTGTCTATCGGTATGTTACTTGCCCGAGATTCGATCGTCGGTATCCCAATACCTCGTTCAATCTCGTTACCGGCAAGTCACTTTACTCGTACCGTAATGCATGATCCCGTGACCAGACACTTGGTCACTTTGAGCTCATTATGATGATGCATTACCGAGTGGGCCCAGTGATACCTCTCCGTCATACGGAGTGAAAATCCCAGTCTTGATCCGTGTCAACCCAACAGACACTTTCGGAGATACCCGTAGTATACCTTTATAGTCACCCAGTTACCTTGTGACGTTTGGTTCACCCAAAGCACTCCTACGGTATCCGGGAGTTACACGATCTCATGGTCTGAGGAAAGGATACTTGACATTGGAAAAACTCTAACAAACGAACTATACGATCTTATGCTATGGTTAGGATTGGGTCTTGTCCATCACATCATTCTCCTAATGATGTGATCTCGTTATCAATGACATCCAATGTCCATAGTCAGGAAACCATGACTATCTGTTGATCAACGAGCTAGTCAACTAGAGGCTTACTAGGGACATGTTGGTGTCTATTATTCACACATGTATTACGATTTCCGGATAACACAATTATAGAATGAATAAAGACAATTATCGTGAACAAGGAAATATAATAATAATCCTTTTATTATTGCCTCTAGGGCATATTTCCAACAGTCTCCCACTTGCACTAGAGTCAATAATCTAGTTACATTGTGATGAATCAAACACCCATGGAATTCTGGTGTTGATCATGTTTTGCTCTAGGGAGAGGTTTAGTCAACGGATCTGCTACATTCAGGTCCGTATGTACTTTACAAATATCTATGTCTCCATCTTGAATATTTTCACGAATGGAGTTGAAGCGACGCTTGATGTGCCTTGTCTTCTTGTGAAACCTGGGCTCCTTGGCAAGAGCAATAGCTCCAGTGTTGTCACAGAAGAGCTTGATCGGCCCCGACGCATTGGGTATGACTCCTAGGTCGGTGATGAACTCCTTCACCCAAATTGCTTGATCAGCCCCGACGCATTGGGTATGACTCCTAGGTCGGTCATGAACTCCTTCACCCAAATTGCTTCATGCACTGCCTCCGAGGCTGCCATGTACTCCGCTTCACATGTAGATCCGGCCACGACGCTCTGCTTGCAACTGCACCAGCTTACTGCCCCACCATTCAAAATATACACGTATCCGGTTTGTGACTTAGAGTCATCCAGATCTATGTTGAAGCTAGCATCGACGTAACCCTTTACGACGAGCTCTTTGTCACCTCCATAAACGAGAAACATTTCCTTAGTCCTTTTCAGGTACTTCAGGATATTCTTGACCGCTGTCTAGTGTTCCTTGCCAGGATTACTTTGGTACCTTCCTACCAAACTTAAGGCAAGGTTTACATCAGGTCTGGTACACAGCATGGCATACATAATAGAACCTATGGCTGAGGCATAGGGGATGATGCTCATCTCTTCTATATCTTCTGCCGTGGTCGGACATTGAGCTGAGCTCAATTTCACACCTTGTAACACAGGCAAGAACCCCTTCTTAGACTGATCCATATTGTATTTCTTCAATATCTTATCAAGGTATGTGCTTTGTGAAAGACCTATGAGGCGTCTTGATCTATGTCTGTAGATCTTGATGCCTAGTACATATGCAGCTTCTCCAAGGTCCTTCATTGAAAAACTCTTATTCAAGTAGGCCTTAATGATGTCCAATAGTTCTATATCATTTCCCATCAAAAGTATGTCATCTACATATAATATGAGAAATGCTACAGAGCTCCCACTCACTTTCTTGTAAACGCAGGCTTCTCCATAAGTCTGTGTAAACCCAAATGCTTTGATCATCTCATCAAAGCGAATGTTCCAACTCCGAGATGCTTGCACCAGCCCATATATCGAGCGTTGGAGCTTGCACACCTTGTTAGCATTCTTAGGATCGACAAAACCTTCCGGCTGCCTCATATACAATTCTTCCTTAAGGAAACCATTAAGGAATGCCGTTTTGACGTCCATTTGCCATATCTCATAATCATAGAATGCGGCAATTGCTAACATGATTCGGACGGACTTTAGCTTCGCTACCGGTGAGAAAGTCTCATCGTAGTCAACCCCTTGAACTTGTCGATAACCCTTAGCGACAAGCCAAGCTTTATAGATGGTCACATTACCATCCGCGTCTGTCTTCTTCTTAATGATCCATTTATTTTCTATGGCTCGCCGCTCTACAGGCAAGTCAGTCAAAGTCCATACTTCATTTTCATACATGGATCCTATCTCGGATTTCATGGCTTCTAGCCATTTGTCGGAATCCGGGCCCGCCATCGCTTCTTCATAGTTCGAAGGTTCACCGTTGTCTAACAACATGATTTCCAAGACAGGGTTGCCGTACCACTCTGGTGCGGAACGTGTCCTTGTGGACCTTCGAATTTCAGTAGGAGCTTGATCAGAAGTATCTTGATCATCATCATTAACTTCCTCTCTAGTCGGTGCAGGCACCTCAGGAACATTTTCTTGAGCTGCGCCATTTTCCGGTTCAAGAGGTAATACTTCATCAAGTTCTACTTTCCTCCCACTTACTTCTTTCGAGAGAAACTCCTTCTCTAGAAAGGATCCATTCTTGGCAACAAAGATCTTGCCTTCGGATCTGAGGTAGAAGGTATACCCAATAGTTTCTTTAGGGTATCCTATGAAGACGCATTTTTCCGACTTGGGTTCGAGCTTTTCAGGTTGAAGTTTCTTGACATAAGCATCGCATCCCCAAACTTTTAGAAATGACAGCTTAGGTTTCTTTCCAAACCATAATTCATACGGTGTCGTCTCAACGGATTTTGACGGAGCCCTATTTAAAGTGAATGCAGCAGTCTCTAAAGCATAGCCCCAAAAAGATAGCGGTAAATCGGTAAGAGACATCATAGATCGCACCATATCTAATAGAGTGCGATTATGATGTTCGGACACACCATTACGCTGAGGTGTTCCAGGCGGCGTGAGTTGTGAAACTATTCCACATTTTCTTAAGTGTGTGCCAAACTCATGACTCAAGTATTCTCCTCCACGATCTAATCGCAGAAACTTGATTTTCCTGTCATGTTGATTCTCAACCTCACTCTGAAATTCCTTGAACTTTTCAAAGGTCTCAGACTTGTGTTTCATTAAATAGATATACCCATATCTACTCAAGTCATCTGTGAGGGTGAGAACATAACGATAGCCACCGCGAGCCTCAACACTCATTGGACCGCACACATCAGTATGTATGATTTCCAATAAGTTGGTTACTCGCTCCATTGTTCCTGAGAATGGAGTCTTGGTCATTTTACCCATGAGGCATGGTTCGCACGTGTCAAATGATTCGTAATCAAGAGACTCTAAAAGTCCATCAGCATGGAGCTTCTTCATGCGTTTAACACCTATGTGACCAAGGCGGCAGTGCCACAAGTATGTGGGACTATTATTATCAATCTTACATCTTTTGGTACTCACACTATGAACATGTGTAGCATTATGCTCGAGATTCATTAAGAATAAACCATTCACCATCGGAGCATGACCATAAAACATATCTCTCATATAAATAGACCAACCATTATTCTCGGATTTAAATGAGTAGCCATCTCGAATTAAACGAGATCCTGATACAATGTTCATGCTCAAAGCTGGCACTAAATAACAATTATTAAGGTTTAAAACTAATCCCGAAGGCAAATGTAGAGGTAGCGTGCCGACGGCGATCACATTGACCTTGGAACCATTCCCGACGCGCATCGTCACCTCGTCCTTTGCCAGTCTCCACTTATTCCGCAGCTCCTGCTTTGAGTTACAAATATGAGCAACCGCACCGGTATCAAATACCCAGGAGCTGCTACGAATACTGGTAAGGTACACATCAATTACATGTATATCACATATACCTTTCATTTTGCCGGCCTTCTTGTCCGCTAAGTATTTGGGGTGGTTCCGCTTCCAGTGACCACTTCCCTTGCAATAAAAGCACTCAGTCTCGGGCTTGGGTCCATTCTTTGGCTTCTTCCCGGCAGCTTGCTTGCCGGGCACGGCAACTCCCTTGCCGTCCTTCTTGAAGTTCTTCTTACCCTTGCCTTTCTTGAACTTAGTGGTTTTATTCACCATCAACACTTGATGTTCCTTTTTGACTTCTACCTCTGCTGATTTCAGCATTGCAAATACCTCAGGAATGGTCTTTTCCATCCCCTGCATATTGAAGTTCATCACAAAGCTCTTGTAGCTTGGTGGAAGCGACTGGAGGATTCTGTCAATGACCGCGTCATCCGGGAGATTAACTCCCAACTGAGTCAAGCGGTTATGTAACCCAGACATTGTGAGTATGTGCTCACTGACAGAACTATTTTCCTCCATCTTACAGCTGAAGAACTTGTCGGAGACTTCATATCTCTCAACCCGGGCATGAGCTTGAAAAACCATTTTCAGCTCTTCGAACATCTCGTATGCTCCGTGTCTCTCAAAACATTTTTGGAGCCCCGGTTCTAAGCTGTAAAGCATGCCGCACTGAACGAGGGAGTAATCATCAGCACGTGTCTGCCAAGCGTTCATAACGTCTTGGTTCTGTGGAACGGGAGGGTCACCTAGCGGTGCTTGTAGGACATAATATTTCTTGGCAGCTATGAGGATGATCCTCAGGTTCCGGACCCAGTCCGTATAGTTGCTGCCATCGTCTTTCAGCTTGGTTTTCTCTAGGAACGCGTTGAAGTTGAGGACTATGTTGGCCATTTGATCTACAAGACATATTGTAAACATTTTTAGACTAAGTTCATGATAATTAAGTTCATCTAATCAAATTATTCAATGAACTCCCACTTAGATAGACATCCCTCTAGTCATCTAAGTATAACATGATCCGAGTTAACTGGGCCGTGTCCGATCATCACGTGAGACGGACTAGTCAACATTGGTGAACATCTTCATGTTGATCGTATCTTCTATACGACTCATGCTCGACCTTTTAGTCTTGTGTGTTCCGAGGCCATGTCTGTACATGCTAGGCTCGTCAAGTCAACCTAAGTGTTTGCATGTGTAAATCTGTCTTACACCCGTTGTATGTGAACGTTAGAATCTAACACCCGATCATCACGTGGTGCTTCGAAACAACGTACTGTCGCAATGGTGCACAGTTAGGGGGAACACTTTCTTGAAATTATTATAAGGGATCATCTTATTTACTACCGTCGTTCTAAGTAAACAAGATGCAAAACATGATAAACATCACATGCAATCAAATAATAATAGTGACATGATATGGCCAATATCACATAGCTCCTTTGATCTCCATCTTGGGGCTCCATGATCGTCTTGTCACCGGCATGACACCATGATCTCCATCATCATGATCTCCATCATCGTGTCTCCATGAAGTTGCTCGCCAACTATTACTTCTACTACTACGGCTAACGTGTTTAGCAATAAAGTAAAGTAATTTACATGGCGTTTCTCAATGACACGCAGGTCATACAAAAAATAAAGACAACTCCTATGGCTCCTGCCGGTTGTCATACTCATCGACATGCAAGTCGTGATTCCTATTACAATAGCATGAACATCTCATACATCACATATATATCATTCATCATTCATCACAACTTTGGCCATATCATATCACAAAGCACTTGCTGCAAAAACAAGTTAGACGTCCTCTAATTGTTGTTGCAAGTTTTACGTGGCTGAAATAGGGTTCTAGCAAGAACGTTTTCTTACCTACGTGTAAGCCACAACCTGATTTGTCAACTTCTATTTACCCTTCATAAGGACCCTTTTCATCGAATCCGCTCCAACTAAAGTGGGAGAGACAGACACCCGCCAGCCACCTTATGCAACTAGTGCATGTTAGTCGGTGGAACCGGTCTCACGTAAGTGTACGTGTAAGGTTGGTCCGGGCCGCTTCATCCCACAATACCGCTGAAGCAAGATAAGACTAGTAGCGGCAAGAAAGTTGACAACATCTACGCCCACAACAAATTTGTGTTCTACTCGTGCAAGAGAACTACGCATAAACCTGGCTCTGATACCACTGTTGGGGAACGTTGCAGAAAATAAAAAAAATTCCTATGGTTTCACCAAGATCCATCTATGAGTTCATCTAGCAACGAGTGATTGGATTGCATCTACATACCTTTGTAGATCACGCGCGGAAGCGTTCAAAGAACGGGGATGAGTAAGGCGTACTCGACGTGATCCAAACCACCGGAGATCCTAGCGCCGAACGGACGGCACCTCCGCATTCAACACACGTACGGTCAACGTAACGTTTCCTCCTTCTTGATCCAGCAAGGGGAAAGGAGAGGTAGAGGAAGATGGCTCCGGCAGCAGCACGACGGCGTGGTGTTGATGGAGCTGCAGTACTCCGGCAGGGCTTCGCTAAGCTCTATGGAGGAGGAGGAGGTGTTGGAGAGGGAGAGGGAGGCACCAAAGGCGTGGGTTGAGAAGTCCTCCATCTCCCCACTATATATAGGGGGGACTAGGGGGGCGCCGGCCCTAGGAGATCCAATCTCCTAGGGGGCGGCGGCCAAGGGAGGAATCCCTCCTCCCAAGGCACCTCGGAGGTGCCTTCCCCTTTTGGGACTCTTCCCTTCTTTAACCCTAGGTGCACGGGCCTCTTGGGGCTGGTGCCATTGGCCCATATAGGCCAAGGCGCACCCCTACTGCCCATGTGGCCCCCGGGGCAGGTGGCCCCACCCGGTGGACCCCCGGGACCCTTCCGGTGGTCCCGGTACAACACCGGTGACCCCGAAACTTGTCCCGATGCCCGAAATAACACTTCCTATATATAATTCTTTACCTCCAGACCATTCCGGAACTCCTCGTGATGTCCGGGATCTCATCCGGGACTCCGAACAACATTCGGGTTACTGCATATACATATCCCTACAACCCTAGCGTCACCGAACCTTAAGTGTGTAGACCCTACGGGTTCGGGAGACATGTAGACATGACCGAGACGGCTCTCCGGTCAATAACCAACAGCGGGATCTGGATACCCATGTTGGCTCCCACATGCTCCTCAACGATCTCATCGGATAAACCACGATGTCGAGGATTCAAGCAACCCCGTATATAATTCCCTTTGTCTATCGGTATGTTACTTGCCCGAGATTCGATCGTCGGTATCCCAATACCTCGTTCAATCTCGTTACCGGCAAGTCACTTTACTCGTACCGTAATGCATGATCCCGTGACCAGACACTTGGTCACTTTGAGCTCATTATGATGATGCATTACCGAGTGGGCCCAGTGATACCTCTCCGTCATACGGAGTGACAAATCCCAGTCTTGATCCGTGTCAACCCAACAGACAATTTCGGAGATACCCATAGTATACCTTTATAGTCACCCAGTTACGTTGTGACGTTTGGTACACCCAAAGCACTCCTACGGTATCCGGGAGTTACACGATCTCATGGTCTGAGGAAAGGATACTTGACATTGGAAAAACTCTAGCAAACGAACTATACGATCTTATGCTATGGTTAGGATTGGGTCTTGTCCATCACATCATTCTCCTAATGATGTGATCTCGTTATCAATGACATCCAATGTCCATAGTCAGGAAACCATGACTATCTATTGATCAACGAGCTAGTCAACTAGAGGCTTACTAGGGACATGTTGGTGTCTATTATTCACACATGTATTACGATTTCCGGATAACACAATTATAGCATGAATAAAGACAATTATCATGAACAAGGAAATATAATAATAATCCTTTTATTATTGCCTCTAGGGCATATTTCCAACAGTTTATGGTTCATACTTTAGCATGTGGATGAATTGTTACTTTATCTTGAGAAGTTTTATGATGATATATTGCTGCTATAATAATGATCATGATGCTTTCATGTCCATATTTTATTTTATCGACACCTCTCTCTCTAAACATGTGGTCATGATTATCGAGTTTCGCTTTCGCTTGACGACAAGCAAGGTCTAAGCTTGGGGGAGTTGATACGTCCATTTTGCATCGTGTTTTGGGTCATTATTTCATTTTACGATGCTATTCTAATGCCTTTTATCTCTTTTTTTTGCAAGTTCCACATGAAGAAGGAGATTGCCGGCTGCTGGAATTCCGGACTTGAAAAGGCTATAGCTGGGATAGCTATTCTGCACAACTCCAAATGACCATAAAATTTACGTATAATTGTTTTGTAATATATAAAAAATATTGTCGGAAGAATTACCAGAAGGGGGGCCACCAGGGAGATGAAGCCATTTGCCCTAGAGTGCCCATCTTCTGCTATATGAAGCCATTTGCCCTGGAAAAAAAATAAGAAGAAGACTTTCGGGATGAAGCGCCGCCGTCTTGAGGCGGAACCTGGGCAGGAGCACTTGTGCTCTCCGGCGGAGGGATTTCGCTGGGAAAACTTCCCTCCGGAAGGGGGAAATCAAAGCCATCGACATCACCAACGAAACTCTCATCGTGGGAGGACCAATCTTCATCAACATCTTCACTAGCACCATCTCATCTCAAACCCTAGTTCATCTCTTGTATTCAATCTTTGTCATAAAACCTTAGATTGGTACTTGTGGGGTTGCTAGTTGATGGAAATAAGCCCTAGAGGCAATAATAAAATGGTTATTATTATATTTCCTAAAATCATGATAAAGGTTTATTATTCATGCTAGAATTGTATTGACTCAAAACTTAAATACATGTGTGGATACATAAAGAAATACCGTGTCCCTAGTGATCCTCTACTAGACTAGCTCGTTGATAAAAAATGGTTAAGGTTTCCTAACCATAGACATGAATTGTCATTTGATAACGGGATCACATCATTAGGAGAATGATACGATGGACCAGACCCATTCGTTAGCTTAGCGTATTGATCGTTCAGTTTATTGCTATTGCTTTCTTAATGTCAAATAAATATTCCTTCTACTATGAGATTATGCAACTCTCGGATACCGGAGGATTATCTTGTGTATCTCTGAAGGTGTTTGTTGAGTTGGCATAGATCAAGATTAGGATTTGTCACTCCGAGTATCGGAGAGGTATCTCTGGGCCCTCTCGGTAATACACATCATAAGAAGCCTTGTAGGCAAAGTGACTAAGGAGTTAGGTGCAAGATGATGTGGTACGGAACAAGTAAAGAGACTTGCCAGTAATGAGAATGAACTAGGTATGAAGATACCGATGATCAAATCTCGGGCAAGTAACATACAGATAGACAAAGGGAATTACGTATGTTCTCATAAGGTTCAACCGATAAAGATCTTCATAGAATATGTAGGAGCCAATATGGGCATCCAGGTTCCGCTATTGTTTATTGACCGGAGAGGTGTCTCAGTCATGTCTACATAGTTCTCGAACCCGTAGGGTTCGCATGCTTAACCTTTGTTGACGATATAGTGTTATATGAGTTATATGATTTGGTGACTGAATGTTGTTCGGAGTCCCAGATGAGATCACGGACATAACAAGGAGTTTCGAAATGGCCAAGAGGTAAAGATTCATATATAGTACGATGGTATTGGGACACCAGGAGTGTTTGGGAGTGCACCGGGTAGTCATCGGGTCAGCGGAAGGGGTTCTGGACACACACACCCTGGTAAGTGTATGGGCTTAATGGGCCAAAGGAGGGGACAAACCATCCCACTTGGGGGCTGGTGCCCCCCTCTACATGGCTGTCCAGCCCTAGGGGAAGGAAAGGGGAGGGGTGGCCCCTCCTGCCTTTCCCTCCCCGTGAGAGAAAGGAAAGGGGACGCCTCCTCCTCTTGCCTTCCTCCCGCACTCATATATGGAAAGGGGGCGGTTTGGGGAAGTCCCCAAGTAGGATTCGGCCCTACTTGGGGTGCCCCTTGGCCTCTCCTCTCTCCCCCACCTATATATATGTGGGAGGGGGCGCCTACCACAACACAATATTATCTTAGCCATGTATGGCGCCCCCCTTTACCGTTTACACCCCCGGTCATATTTCGTAGTGCTTAGGCGAAGCCCTGCGGAGATAGCTTCACCATCACCATACTATCATGCTACCGGAACGCATCCACTACCTCACTGTCTTGCTGGATCAAGAAGGCGAAGAACGTCACCGAGATGAACGTGTGCTGAACGCGGAGGTGCCATATGTTCGGTACTCGATCGGTTGGATCACGAAGAAGTTCAACTACATCAACCACGTTACTAAACGCTTCCGCTTACGGTCTATGAGGGTACGTAGACACACTCTCCCCTCTCGTTGTTATGCATCTCCATGGATAGATCTTGCGTGTGTGTATAATTTTTTTTTGTTTTCCATTCAATGTTTCCCAACAGTGGCATCAGAGCCAGGTCTATGTGTAGATGATATGCACGAGTAGAACACAAAGAGTTGTGGGCGGTGGTAGTCATACTACTTACCACCAACGTCTTATTTTGATTCGATGGTATTGTGGGATGAAGCGGCCCGTACCAACCTTACATCTCCACGCACATGAGACCGGTTCCACCGATAGACATGCAACTAGTTTTGTATAAAGGTGGTTGGCGGGTGTATGTTTCTCCTACTTTAGTTGCATCGAATTTGACTACGGCCGGTCCTTGAAGAAGATTAAAACAACAAACTTGATGAATCACCATTGTGGTTTTTGGGTAGGTAAGAACGGTTCTTGCTATAAACCCGTAGCAGCCACATAAAACTTGCAACAACAAAGTAGAGGACGTCTAACTTGTTTTTGCAGGGCATGTTGTGATGTATTATGGTCAAGATATGATGTGATATATATTGATGTATGAGATGATCATGTTTTCTAATATTGAGAACTGGCAGGAGCCTTAGGGTTGTCTCTTTATTGTATAAAGTGCAAGCGCCATGTAATTGCTTTACTTTATCACTATGTGTTAGCAATAGTTGGCGAGAGGACCCCGACGCAACTATGGAGATCAAGGTGTCGAGCCGGTGACGATGGAGATCATGACGATGCTTTGGAGATGGAGATCAAAAGCACAAGATGATGATGGCCATATCATGTCACATATTTATCTTTTAAGCAACTTATTTAGCTTAGAATGGCGGTAGCATTATAAGATGTTCCCTTCACTAAATTTCAAGATAATAGATATCTCCCCGAGTATGCACCGTTGCCAAAGTTCATTGTTTCAAAGAACCACGTGATGATCGGGTGTGATAGACTCTACGTTCACATACAGCGGGTGTAAGCCAGATTTACACACGCGGAATACTTGGATTAAACTTCACGAGCCTAGCATGTACAGACATGGTCTTGGAACATTGGAGACCGAAAGGTGGAACATGAGTCATATAGTAGATATAATCAACATAGAGATGTTCACCATTGATGACTACCCCATCTCACGTGATGATCGGACATGGTTTAGTTGATTTGGATCATGTATCACTTAAATAACTTGAGGGATGTTAATTTTAGTGGGAGTTCATTAGTAATTTGATTAATTGAACTTAAATTTATCATGAACTTAGTCTTAATAGTTTTTGCATATCTATGTTGTAGATCAATAGATCGTGGTATAGCTCCCCTATTTTTGATATGTTCCTAGATAAAACTAAGTTGAAAGATGATAGTAGCAATGATGCGGACTGGGTCCATGATCTAAGGATTATCCTCATTGCTGCACAGAAGAATTATGTCCTTGATGCACCGCTAGGTGATAGGCCTATTGGAAGAGCATATGCAGACGTTATGAATGTTTGGCAAGCTCGGTATGACGACTACTTAATAGTTTAGTGTGCCATGCTTTACGGCTTAGAACCGGGACTTCAAAGACGTTTTGAACGCCACGGAACATATGTGATGCTCCAAGAGCTGAAATTGGTATTTCAGGCTCATGCCCGTGTTGAGAGGTATGAGACCTCTCACAAGTACTTTGCCTACAAGATGGAGGAGAATAGCTCAGCAAGTGAGCATGTGTGCTCAGAATGTTTGGGTACTACAATCGCTTGAATCGTGTGGGAGTTAATCTTCCAGATAGGATAGTGATTGACAGAGTTCTCTAGTTACTCTCACCAAGTTACTAGAACTTCGTGATGAACTATATTATGCAAGGGCTGACGAAAACGATTCCCGAGCTCTCCGCGATGCTGAAATCGGCGAAGGTAGAAATCAAGAAAGAAAATCAAGTGTTGATGGTTAACGAGACCACTAGTTTTAAGAAAAAGGGCTAGGGAAAGAAAAGGAACTTCAGGAAGAATGGCAAGCTAGTTGCCACTCCCGTGAAGAAGCCCAAAGCTGGACCTAGGCCTGAAACTAAGTGCTTCTACTGCAAAGGGAATGGTAACTGGAAGCGGATAAGAAGGATGGCAAAGTGAACAAAGGTATATTTGATATACATGTTATTGATGTGTACTTTACTAGTGTTCGTAGCAACCCCTGGGTATTTGATACCAGTTCAGTTGCTAAGATTAGTAACTCGAAACAGGAGTTGCAGAATAAACAGAGACTAGTTAAGGGCGAGGTGACGATGTGTGTTGGAAGTATTTCCAAGATTGATATGATCACCATCGCACACTGATATCCCAGAAGTATAGGGGATCGCAACAGTTTTCGAGGGTAATGTATTCAACCCAAATTTATGGATTCGACACAAGGGGAGCCAAAGAACATTCTCAAGTATTAGCAGCTGAGTTGTCAACTCAACCACACCTGAATGACTTAATATTTGCAGCAAAGTATTTAGTAGCAAAGTAGTATGGAAGTAATGATAACGGTGATAAAACTAACAGTAGCAGTTTTGTTGCAATTGTAACGGTGGCAACGACAAAATAACGTAGCAAAGATCAATATGTGAAAAGCTCGTAGGCAATGGATCAGGGATGGATAATTATATTGGATGGCATTCATCATGCAATAGTTATAACCTAGGGTGATACAGAACTAGCTCCAATTCATCAATATAATCTAGGCATGTATTCCAAATATAGTCATACGTGTTTATGGAAAAGAACTTGCATGACATCTTTTGTCCTACCCTCCCGTGGCAGCAGGGTCCTAATGGAAACTAAGGGATATTAAGGCCTCCTTTTAATAGAGAACCGGACCAAAGCATTAGCACTTTGTGTATACATGAACTCCTCAAACTACGGTAATCACTGGAAAGAATTCCAATTATTCTCACCTTGGGGTATGCGGATCATAACTCGTAGTAGGTGTCTACAACTTGCAAGATAGGATCAAGAACACAAATATATTCACGAAAACATAATAGGTTCAGATCTGAAATCATGGCACCCGGGCCCTAGTGACAAGCATAAGCATAGCAAAGTCATAGAAACATCAATCTTAGAATGTAGTGGATACTAGGGATCAAACCCTGACAAAATTAACTCGATTACATGATAAATCTCATCCAACCCATCACCGTCTAGCAAGCCTACGATGGAATTACTCACGCACGACGGTGAGCATCATGAAATTGGTGATGGAGGAAGGTTGGTGATGATGATGGCGATGATTTCCTCTCTCCAGAGCCCCGAACAGACTCCAGATTTTCCCTCCCAATGAAGAATAGGAGGTGGCGGCGGCTCCATATCGTAAAACGTGATGAATCCTTCTCTCGTGTTTTTTCTCCCCGAACATGAATATATAGAGTTGGATTTAGGGTCGGAGGAGGTCCAGGGGACTCACAAGGCAGGGTGCGTGCTCTCCACCATTGTGGTCAGCTAGTGGGTCCCCTCTGGTTGATTCTTTCGCCAGTATTTTTTATTTATTCCAAAAATATTCTCCCTAAATTTTCAGGTCATTCCGAGAACTTTTATTTATGCACAAAAATAACAGCAAGGCAATTCTACTAAAAACATTGTCAGTCCGGGTTAGTTCCATTCAAATCCAAGGTAGTCAGAATCTCGACTCGACTCCTAGAATCCTACGACTTCACGACCCTACGGAACCATGTCGATCCAATTCCCACTATGAATCCGAATCAGGTAGAATCCATGTTGAGTCGCAATCCAAATCATAGAATCATGTACAAGACTGTAGAATCCCGACTATGCTATGGACTATGTCCGATTCTACTCATTTATCTAAGACATTTGTTTAGTCGTAGCAGAATAGTATGCCATCATCCAAACCATTTTCACATGCCTCATGGCCCTTTATTCCCCTCCGAAGCCCAAATTCTTAGCCATCGACACCTTTGATCTGGCTCTCAAAACCTAGATCAAAATTGCGGATTAGACTTGTCGACAAATGGAATTGGCGTGGGAAGGAGGATGCGAAAAGATTGATCAGAGAAGGAGAGCAAGACCCTTCAAGGTTCAGCACTGCAGGGCGGATATACAAGTGATCGGCTTTCACGTATTCTAAAAAAACCCGTAAGTAAATTTCGTGCGTCGAAGATATCAATGTTCTATGTATTTTCCTCTCATATATGTTCCATACATCCAAGCTAATAGTAGGTTAGCCATAAAAAGAAGTGGAATAGAACTAGCATTGATGTGTATGCCTTTGCTCTATATTTAGTTCCAAAACTCTATTGAACCCATAAAATTTCTTCTGTGGATACAGAATATCTTATTTGAGTAGATTTAGTAGAATCCTCGATTCCACGACTCGATACTATGACTCGATTCTGTCTAAGGAAAATCGATCCGAGACCGAATCCCGACTCTGACTACCTTGTTCAAATCATGCAAATTAGAGTCCAAAACAAGGGCAAAAGAGTTTGGAAAAGTAGATACGATGGAGACGTATCAACTCCCCCAAGCTTAACCCATTGCTTGTCCTCAAGCTATTTAGTTGACAAACTAAAAGTGATAAAGAAAAACTTTTACAAACTCTGTTTGATCTTGTTGTTGCAAATATGTATAGCCAACATTCAGGTTTTCAGCATAGATTATAAACTAACCATATTCATAATAACACTTAGGTCTCACATTAACTCATATCAATGGAATAATCAACTAGCGAGCAATAATAATTAATCTCGGATGACAACACTTTTTTTCAAAACAATCATGATATGATATAACAAAATGGTATCTCGCTAGCCCTTTTTGACACCGCAAAACATAAATGCAGGGCACCCCTAAAGATCAAGGACTAACTAAACATTGTAATTGATGGTAAAAGAGATCCAGTCACATTCATACTCAATATCAATTAATAACAACTCGTACAAATGGCAGTGGTGCTCTCTAACTGGTGCTTTTTATAAGAGGACGATGACTCAGCAATAAAAGTAAATAGATAGACCCTTCGCAAAGGGAAGCAAGGATTTGCAGAGGTGCTAGAGCTCGAACTTTTTGAAATAGAGATGAATATAATTTTGAGCGGTATGCTTTCATTGATAACATAACAACCAAGAGATCTCGGTATCTTGCATGCTAGATACATTATAGCAGTTCCCAAACATAATGGGTAAAGTTTTTACTCCCCCTCCACCAACAAGCACACTCCACTGCTGGTTCGAAACAACGGGTATCGTCCATACCAACAACAGTCCTAGGGGAGTATTGTTTGAAATTATATTTTGATTTGATTTGAGCATGGAACTAGGCATCCTGAATACCAACCACTTTCTCATGAATGACAAGTGAATCAACACTCATCGTGACAATAACCCACCTAGCATGGAAGATACTGACAGCCCCCAGTCGCTACATGAGCGATTCAGGCATACAAAACAGATTATTATTTGAAGGTTTAGAGTTTGGCACATTCGAATTTACTTGGAACAGCAGGTAAATACCGCATATAGGTAGGTATGATGGACTCATATGGAACAACTTTGGGTTTATGCACTACAAAAAAAATACACTTCTGTGATGATACGTGTTTGTCACAATAGGTCATGTTTTCTGTCATGCATGTACATCCATGAAAATTTTATGACAGAATCAAGATAGTCATACCTGTGCTATCATAGAAGTGTTCCATGACATTACCAAAATTATCATCACGGAAGTGTCCATTTCCATGATGATAAATGGCATGTCATGGAAGTGCTTTCGTCAAGGGTAACTGACACGTGGCATCCACCGTAACGGGTCGCCGTTAAGCTAGCGGGTTCTGGTTTGGATCCGATAACCCCTTAATAGCCAGGACCAATGGCGATTTTCCATGTGTAAAATTCTCATTAACCGATGATCCACGTGTCAGCTCAGCGTTGGGACAAATGTGAACCACCCATTGGACAAGAATCGCCAATGAAACGTTGACACGTGGTGTCGTGGAATTTTCACGGCAGATGTCCTAGTGAAAGGACTTAGTCATGGAGCCATCGCAACCAGGAAGCTTAAAGGGGTTAATCGGGACAAAGGACGCGCGAGGTTTATACTGGTTCGTCCCCTTGCGGTGAAGGTAAAGCCTAGTCTAGTTGATGTGGTATTGCTAGGTTCGATGACCAAGGAGCAAATACGCTAACTTGGCTCTCGATCTCTTGTTTCTTGCCCTAAGCCGTCGTCGGGTCGTCCCCTTATATACACGGGTTGACGCCCTGCGGCCTACAGAGTCTCGGCTGGCTCATACAACGTGTCAGGCTCGGTGACATCTCTTACATGCCTTACTTTACAAGTCTTATTCATACATGGCGGTTTATACTTATGGGCCTTAAGCCACCTCTGGGCTTGGGCCTATTATAAGCCTTATTGTAAACTGTCACCTTGTATACTCTTTCGGCTTTTATTTAAGTAACCCACCATTGTGGTTGACCCGGCCCCTCCTGGGCGGGTCATATCTGGTAGTCATATCCCCAACATTAGGCCCCAGGTTGATTTGAACTTTGTTCATGTCAATCTTCAACACTTAGAAGAAATCCATCTTCCACTGCTTGTAAAAGCTTTATAAACTGCCATGACGTCACCTTCAGAAAATTTGGAAACCCGCCACGACGTCATCTTAATGGATCCTTATCTTAAATGTCTTCCGAAAATCGAGGAGTCTAATTAGCTGGATAATCACCATTTTAGCCTTCCTCTTTTTTCGTGCCTGCCTGTTCATCTATCTCCTTATAAATAGGCACGGCTGGTCTTCCTCATTCTTCTTCTTCCTTCTCTCGCAACCCCTCTGTCACTCGAGCTCCGCCGCCACCGCAGCGCTCACCGTCGTCCTCAACCTTGGCCGCCGCATCAACCTGAGCATGTCCCGAGAACGGCGGCGACCCTCCGTGGTAGAACTGCGCCCGTAAGTTTTTGCCTTTCCGCACCTTAGATCCGCATTAGGGTTTGCAAGTTCTTCTGTGTTCTTCACTGTTCATCACAGATTCTTTGTAGTTTCTCCACCGCATCCTATTTTGATCTAAAAGAAGTATAGAACTCATGCGGTAGCTGTTTCGCATCCATTTTAGATGCTAGTAGATCCCCTTTTCTTGCACAAAGGCCTCCTTAGAACTGATGAACTCCTCTGTACTGGGTTTTTAGGTCTAGATTTATTTTCCTTTTTTGAACAATCTTGATCCAAAATAATAGCAACAGCCTGTGAAACTTGTTTATCTTAGTACTTAGCCAATTTTTTATCGCTGGCAAATTTTGAATACCTTTAGTCATGGCGGCTTATCATGCCGGCTCATTTTTCCTTCATATATCATTAGCCCTTACTTAAGCCGCCATTACGCATCTGTATTGCAAACATTAACCTGTGATTCCACCATTTAATTTAAAACGGCAAATTACTTCCTTTTTAGCTTGCTGTCTCACCATGCTGCCAAAAACAACGACAATTTGCAACTGGGTCGCGTCCACAGTTACTGATGACACTCTAAAGGACTTTGTCACCATTGGATATTTACCATAGAAGAGCATTATGTTCTATCGCGCCCATGACCCGGCTGAAGAAACACCTCAACCCAAAGATGGTGAAGTCATCGTCTTTACCGACCATATGAGCCGGGGGTTTTCACCGCCCGGCTCAAAATTCTTCAAAGATGTTCTGCACTTTTTCAAGCTTCATCCGCAAGATCTTGGACTGAATTCCATATCAGATATCTGCAATTTCCAAGTTCTCTGCGAGGTTTATCTTCAAGAAGAACCTACTGTTGAACTCTTCAGAGAGTATTTCTATTTAAACCGCCAGAATGAATACACCAATGACCCCAGCTTGGAACTTGGTGGAATTTCGATTCAGCGCAGACGGGGTGCTGTCTTTCCTTTAGTAGTCTTGCCAAGCCATCCCAAGGATTACAACCAAACTTGGTTTTACTGCAAAGACACGTCGCCAGCTGATGAAAAACCAATGTCGGGTTATCGCGTGGAGCGTCTTGACGCTAAGTTTTCACTCCTTGACAAGCTTTCTGCCGCTGAACGTAAGAAGCTCATCCCAACCATCAAAAGGGTTCAAGCTTTGCTGGGAAACGGCTTAACTGGTGTTGACTTGATCTGTTGTTGGATCGCATGGCGGATCATCCCTCTGGGCCGTCGGTCTGACTTAATGTACAATTACACCAGAGGAGCAGACGATATGTTGCATTATAGCTCTCTACGTCTGACTGAAGAAGCCATCATTGAAATGTCAACTACCCTTGTAAATAGTAAATATGAAGACTGCAGTAAATTAGGATTGAATCCTTTCTGTAAACTTAACCCGACACCAGAGGTAAACCCCCTTGATTCCTTTTTTCTTTAATAGTTAAGCACTTGCATGGTGTTTCAACCTGTTATTTGCCTACATGCCAAATCTGACTTTTGGAAAGTCAAATATGATCATGAAGCCGCCAAGAAAGCTAGAGCCGCCGCTATAGCCGCAAAGAAGACCACCAAAAAATCCAAAAAGAAAACAACCGCTTCTGATCTCCTCAAGCTGGATGATGCCTCTGAGTCAGAGGTAGCCCTTGATTCTCTTGGCCTACTTTTTAACAACCTTATTGACACTGACTGTTGCCAGGATGACACAGGGGCCAGCCAGGTAGTAGAAGAAGAGGTAACTATTTCCTTCGACTCAAAACCTTTGCCAAGACAGAAACCTCGACTGGTAACCCAGAAAGTAAGTTTTTCACACCTATGGCTTATTTGGATCCTCATTTTCTTTTGAAAAAACAGCAACATGAGAGCCGCCGTTAGACCCGGACCAGTGACGACAATGAACTGCCCTCCGGCTTACCGAACACTCCTCGGAAACGCCGGAATGAGGTTTCTTTCACCTTTGAATTTTGCCTTTATCAGTGAATCTACATACTTGCTCTTTTTAATTGTGATTTCACTTTTGCAAGAGGTCTCTCGTTCCTCTGGTTATTCTTCACAAACTCAACTTCCGGCTTTCAAGACTGCCCCTGGGTAAAGATAATTATCCTTCTTCCGCATATTTATGTCCGTATCATTATACCGACTCATCAAATTCCTCTTAGTGGTCAAGCACAACCCAAGAAGGCCAGAGTGGTTAAGCCGACTGAAAACCCAGACGCCACTGAACCGGCACTGCCAACTCCTGCCCCAGGACAACTTGAAGCACCAGAAGACCCTGCTGTCAACGTTCGAATAGATCCTCCTGAGCCGTCCGTTGACAAAACTGTTCTCAACCCATCTACTATTGAACCATCAAGCTCAGCTAACCCGAACGCAACTTACGACAGTGATGTTTTAATCACTGGTAGTAGATTCGTTGAACCGGGCAATCCAACTGTGCTAGCCAGACACTCCACCAAGCAAGGGGCTTTGGAAAAGCAAAAAGTGCGGTTTGACATCTCTCACTATGCTCACCTAAGTATTAGTGATGTACTATCTGGCTATCTTAGTCACGTGCATTCTAGCCATGACTCTGAAATTGAGATGGTCAAACAGCTGCAATTAAAATATGAGGTATGATCGTTGGCTTTCATTAGCTTATATGATCTGCCAGCCCCCCAAGTCTCTTGATTATGATAAACTTGAATGAATGTGTAGACTTGTGATATAGGTTGACGTTCTGACCTAGATTTTTCCAAGTCTAGTTTAAAATGTTTAACCGGATTTATCCGATTAGCATAATTTCACCTGTAGTCCCCAAGGGTCGGCTTAAGTCATCATGAATGAGCCGGTACTTAACTTTTCATAGCTGTCTTGAATCAGTTCAAACTAATATTGTAATCCGGCTCAAGAGGAAAACCTATCTGAATATCATGCATTAGCCCCCAATTGCCAAGCATTGTTACTTATAAAACACTTGGGACTTGTTTTTAGAAGAGTCATTTTTGCATTCAAAAATTGCTTTGGCAGACATTAGCCCCCAAGTGCCGAGTGGTGTTGCTTTGCAAAGCACTTGGGACTTTAATCATTATGACCTTTATTGGAATAAACTTTGACACACCTGTGCATGTTTGTAGACTGCCATAACTGACTTGGATTCTCAACTGACTGATGCGAAAACCTGGTTGGCGGCTCAAGAGACTAAGATGAAGAATACTGACTCCAAACTCCAGTTGAGCCTATCCGAAGCAGAGAAACTAAAGACCAGTTTTGATGTAGAGAAAAAATCATGGGCCGATGAAAAAACCTTGCTGATACAGCGTGCTGAGATAGCCGAGGCGGCTCTCAAGGAGGTTACCACTGAACTCACCGGTTTAAAGAACCGTGTGTCTCAGATGGTCTCTGCAATTTTTGGTGAGTTCTCATATTATTTACTTAAACTCTACTTGTGCCATCATAATGTAAGCCGCCTGCTTAACCTTTTGGAATACCTCATAGGTCCACGGAGCAGCAATATGAGCCAAAACAGCCTGATAAAGCTCAAGGCGGTTTACACCCTGGTGGAACAACTTTATACTGGAGCTCAACGGGCTCTTGCGATTATCTCCCCAGCCAACCAAGGACCAAACTTTTTGAGTGATGTCTTGAAGAAGTTATCTATCTTACCCGCCAGATTCCAAGAAGTCAAGTGGTCTTGTGCGAGAGCCGGAGCCCTAACTGCTCTAAGCCGCTCCAAAGCCTGGGTGCCGGAGCTAGACCCGGCGGATGTAGCCAAGGGGTATCCCAGCTTTAAGGAAGACGGGACTCCATTTAATCAAGAAGATTTTGCTGCTTGTGTGAGGGGAATTCGTCCTCATGCTACCATCCTTGGCGACGAAACCAATGTTGATAAGTATCAGCCGAGTTTTGACACTGATAATAAAAAGATGGCGACTCCTTCATATAAAGTGATAGATCTAATCCCGTCGGTTCGCCAACACACCTTTGTCCCAGAAATTGACCCGTCTGGTCTAATTGATGATGAAGCTGAGCTCGTTGCTCTTCATGGCTTTGATTGGTCCAAGCCCAGTTTCCAAACGATGGAGCAAGATGAACCGGCGAGGGAGGAGTCATAACCATCCAAATAATCCGGCTAAGATTTAATGAACCGGCTTTAGCTTAACATCTACTTAGGAGAAAAACAGTTTTAATCTTTTGGACTCCTAATGCCTTGTAATAGGTTAGCAGAAAACTTCATGTTCTGCCTATGCCATCGTGCATATCATACTGCGTATGACATTTTTATCCATCATGTCAATATATGCTTTATATCCTTTATCATATTTGTAGTGTTTGAATCTATTCTTGTATGTAAAAGATGAGAAATTGTCCTGGCGGTTTATCGCTGGACGGGTCAAAACACCCAATACATAACTATGAAATCATAACGGTATAATCAAGGCTAGATGTAAGGATAAATAAAGCTGGAAAGTCTTTGATTAAAGAAAACATAGATAAGTCTGTTTATGAACCTTAAATGACAATATCATACATGTGTTCTTGAATCTGGATTGCCGGCTTATGTGACCCGAACAGTAAAGGTGACAACCCAATCTTTTTAGAAGCCAATACTTCCATATGCATGATGGCTGTTATACACTGGAAACTCATTGTCAAAGAACCAAACCGGTTTAAATTGAAACCATACTTACAGTTAGATTCTAGACAACAAAAACCAGTAAAACGAAAGATTATCTTTCAAACAATGTAAGTCAAATACCAAGAAAAATTTGGAGGCTTCTGATTCGAATACGATCAGTAAACCGGACGAAAGGGGTTAAGCTAGGATTCGAATATGATCATGTAGCCCCCATTGGTTGTGGTGTTGCGCCGATCAAGAGGGTACCGACAGCTATGTTCTCTTTGGTTCGAATATGACCTATGTTTGAACAAGAAGCCCCCAAATGACCTCGAGAGGTTTTTAACGACCCTAATTCGAATACGATCCAAGTCAGACCCAAAAGGGGTTAAGCTATGATTCTGATACGATCAAGAAGCCCCCTAGTGAGTTTGGCTTTGCGCCGATCAAGAGGGTAACGACAGCTATGTT
Organism: Triticum dicoccoides; assembly: GCF_002162155.2. Taxonomy (NCBI): domain Eukaryota; kingdom Viridiplantae; phylum Streptophyta; class Magnoliopsida; order Poales; family Poaceae; genus Triticum; species Triticum dicoccoides. The sequence continues at coordinate 66,530,584 of NC_041384.1, read as the reverse complement.
CTCTTTGGTTCGAATACGACCTATGTTTGAACAAGAAGACCCCTAGTGACCATGAGGTTTTAACGGCTAGATTCGAATACGATCATGAGCCGGACCAAGAGGGTTAAGCTAGATTCGAATACGATCAGCCTCCAATTGGTTGTCTTATACTTAAGATAACAAAGACATGTGATCATTAAGGAAAAAACGACAGAGGTCCTGCTTTATTACTTATCATAATATATACAACGTCAAAGTATGTGCATTATGAGAGTCGGTGGCTCAAGTGTAGTAAGGCCAAAGATGAGCAATATTCCACGGCCAGCGAGTCTCCTCCTCTGACTTACGTGAGTCTTTGTGCTCTCGAACATCGATAAGGTAGTATGACTCATTATTCAAGTTCTTGCTGACCACAAAGGGTCCTTCCCGAGGTGGGGATAGCTTGTGTGCTCCAGACTGATCCTGGATGAGCCGGAGGACCAAATCACCTTCTTGCAAGGTTCTTGACTTAACCCGGTGGCTATGATAATGACGCAGGTCCTGTTGGTAAATCGTTGAGCGGGCTGCTGCTAACTCACGCTCTTCATCTAATAGGTCAAGTGCATCCCGATGGGCTTGTTCGTTATCAGCTTCAACGTAAGCCGCTACTCGGGGCGAGTCATGATGGATGTCACTGGGCAGGACTGCCTCTGCTCCATAAACCATGAAGAAAGGCGTATAACCCGTAGACCTGTTAGGGGTAGTATTGATGCTCCATATCACAGAGGGTAACTCGTCCACCCAACAACCCGGCGTCCGTTGTAAAGGGACCATAAGCCGGGGTTTTAGACCTTTCAGGATTTCCTGATTGGCTCTTTTAGCTTGACCATTGGATTGGGGGTGAGCTACTGATGAAACATCAAGCCGGATATGTTCCCGTTGACAGAATTCTTCCATAACTCCTTGGGACAGGTTGGTGCCATTGTCAGTAATAATGTTGTGTGGAAAACCAAAACGAAAGATCACTTTCTTCATGAATTGAACCACCGGGGACACATCACACTTACTGACCGGTTCTGCCTCAACCCACTTTGTGAACTTGTCCACTGCCACCAAAAGGTGCATCTTTTTATCTTTGGATTTTTTGAAAGGTCCAACCATGTCAAGCTCCCACACTGCAAACGGCCAAGTAATTGGAATCATCCGCAATTCCTCAGCCGACACGTGCGCCCATCGTGTGAATTTTTGACACCCATCACACCTACTGACAAGATCTCACGAAGAATTTCTTGACCTTCTTTAGGAGAGACACAATGTTGAAACGCTCCGGTGACACTACGATGATACAACTCACCATTGGAATTTGTCATTGACTTAGACTGCTGGGTTATCTGTCTAGCCAAGGTCTCATCCTCCGGCAACTCGCCTCGGATCATATAAGCCAAATACGACACTGTCCAATCCGGAATGACATGAAGAGCCGCCACCAATTGTGCTTCTGGGTCTGGAACAGCCAAGTCTTCCTCTTTAGGCAATTTGACAGAAGGGTTATGCAGAACATGTAAAAAAGTGTTAGGCAGCACCGGCTTATGTTGAGATCCCAACCGGCTTAAAGCACCAGCTGCTTCGTTCTTTCTGCGGTCAATGTGCTCCACTTGATAACCCTTGAAGTGTCCAGTAACAGCATCAATCTCACGGCGATAAGCCACCATGAGAGGATCCTTGGAGTCCCACTTGCCTGATACTTGCTGAGTCACCAAATCTGAGTCGCCAAGGCATCTCACTACTAGGAAAAGGCCTACTAATGGTGCACTGGTTTTGCCTACTAATGGCGCATTACCAGTGCACCATTAGTAGCACGCCACTAGTATATCTTACTAATGGCGCACCACAGGTGCGCCATTAGTATCTGGTATACTAATGGCGCACCAACTAGTGCGCCATTAGTATGTAACAGCATGCGCCATTAGTGTGCCTCCCGAGGGGCATACGTAAGCATGGCTTTTTCATACTAATGGTGCATTCTCTGTTGATGCGCCATTAGTATCCTTTGGCATACTAATGGCGCACTTGGTGGTGATGCGCCATTAGTATGAATATTTGGTTTTTTTCCTTTTCTGATTTTTGCGCAGGTTACAAAATATATTATTAGACAGAATATAAAATATATTATTAGATAGAATATAGACAGCAGCACACAGCAACATCAGATTCATCGAATACAATAGAAGATTAGTCTCCGAATACAATTCATCATATTAGTCTCCGAATTCAAAAGACCGAACAAAGATAAAACATTACAAGTCTCAAGACCGCGAGTATCGAGTTTGTCGGAAGTAATACTAATCCTAACAAGTCCTACTAATCATCATCATACAACTTCTACTCGTTATTCATAACAAGTCATACGATCATCATCTTGATAGTCTTCGAACCAACCCTACTTAATTGTTCTTAGCACATGATCATCAGTATTAGGCAGGACCTAAATACCCTATTTAAGCTAAAATAGCAGAAAACAATATAGACCCTGACTCTCCATTATGGAGAATGGAGAACATCCTGTCTCCAATTCTTGCGCTTCGCTTCCTTTTGCTTCCAAGAAGCTCCTTACGACTGTCCATACATTTTTTCCATCCTTTGATTTTCATGTCTCCACTTCTTTTAGAAATCTCGTATGGACAGTTGAGATTCGTAGGACGACCTGGCTGTATGTTCAAAACATTAACACTACCTTTCAGATACATCATATGAGGCACACAATTCTCTGGGATTATCTGTTGAAAAACATAGTAATAACTTCATAGTTAGCAATGATGTACTAGTTTTAGAAGTATGCAAAAGATGCACGGATGTCGTAATAGTAAAAATCTTACCAAGGTATCTCCATGGTAGTTACCGTAGTTGAACACATGCACTAGTGGCACATATTTACCATAATGTTGAGGAGTTTGATTGTAGATATTGTAATTCTCAATGTCAGTACAAAATCCGACCAAATGATTTTTTTCCTTGTAAGTTGTTAATTCGGAGCCATCGGTGTAGTGGGTTTTGTCTACCATCTCCCGCACATTCTTTGAACAATAAAAATAAGCTGTCAATGGAAATAAGCTGTCAACTATTTTGAAATAAACAATATAAATTAGCTAATAACTATGTTTGAGAAACTCACATAGCGGTAGAACTGGAGGCATATCAACAAGGACACAAATGTCCATATTGTCTTGGTTGATGTCAGGATTACCAAGATCCATGGTGATAAGCACACCCTCATCAAAACCATACATCTTGCAAAATGCTTCCCAATTTTTGCAACCAAAATGGGTTACGCTCTCAGAATTATATAGATTTACTTCAAAGTCCACATCGTGATGAGTCCTTAGGTGAATTTTCTTTGTTTCAGAAATTTCATGGTCTTCAAAATCCATCCTCTCCAAGACATAGCGTCTTGCATGGCATGGGATAAGCTATACTCGAATTGTAAAAGATGAAAATTACACGTTGAAATAGTTGAAGTCATGCTTAATTATGAAAATAACACTTGTCGTCGTTGTGTACCGTTTCAACTTCGAAGGTCTCCTCGAGCTTAATGCTGAAGCGCCGATCATCGTCCAGGTGAGGCATGTCGCACAGACCTCGATCGTCGTGGCACCAGTCGCACTCCGCCGGGAGACTTTCGTCGTCCGATGATGATGACGACATATCCTGGGACAGCTCCTAGAATTGCTTGCCGCCCGAACCACCGGCCTCATTGTTGTGGGCCATGTTTCGCTCTAAATAGGAAAAAAGTTTGGTCAAAAAGTTGGTTATTGTCAAGGAACAAGATCATGGTCTCATCATTTAGAGTTTGTCAACACCGAGGCACCCTAAAAGCCTAAGCTTTCATCATTTAGGGTTTGTCGACGCCGAGGCACCCTAAAAGCCTAAGCATACATCATTTAGGTTCTCATCGACACCGAGGCATCCGGGGCAGCCAAGTTAAGTTTTCATCATTTAGGGTTTATCGATGCCGAGGCACCCTAGGTTGGGCCTAATCACTTGGCACTAATCACTTGGCTCTATTGCCACCTAGGTCGACGCCGAGGCACCCTAAAAGCCTAAGCTTTCATCATTTAGGTTTTTATCGACACCGAGGCACCCTAAAAGCCAAGGTTTAATCATTTAGGGTTTGTCGACGCTAAGGCACCCTAAAAGCCTAAGCTTTCATCATTTAGGTCCAGGGTATATTAGTACTTAATCAAGTAGCAGATGGTCTAACTTAGGGTTTTGGAGTCAAGGAACATAATTTAGCTTGTAACAAAAGATGGGAATGATATCTATCTATCACCAATCTTGACTCGGAGTGTTGGGCTGAGCTTAACAGGGTGATAATGAAGCATTAGTAGATTGCATCTTACATGTCCAGCTCTACTTTCTCGTGTCTTTTTGTCCCACTGATTGGATATATATTGCATGTACACAGAATATCTCAGATAGAGGAATACAGCTAGTTTCCAATAATTGCCAAGGAACAATTTTGGAAATCTACAGATTAAGTACTAAGATACCCCAGCCCATGCATTAGTCGCAAGTACCCCATATGCCCTATTTTTAGCAAAGTCATGCTAAAATTCACGGAAAATTTCAGCATGACCTTTGCTGAAAATAGGACATATGGAGTACCCGAATTTGCTGGAACGGAAGTTAATCGACATTCCGGCAAACTCAAGGGCCTCTCGGGGTACCTGCAAAATCATTGAGTAGGAAGCCTCCAACAGCACCCGAAGTATATGTAACAAAAAATAGGTGACAAAACTTGCACACCCCTCTCCGCTTAACGAGGCATGGAAACAGTGCCAGGACAACAACCAAACACTGTCCAGGCACAGTTTAGGGAGGCTCCAAGCCAGACACGATTCAGTGTGGACACTATCCAAACAGACCCTAAATGACTGGGGATACTTGTAAAAACTTAGTTTAGCTCCTTTCACACATAGATAAGTAGTTGGGAAAAAGACACAATTTCCTGTAAGAACTTGAAAAAGAAACTACGCCATATGTACTTCAAGACTTCAAGTATATAGCCATAAAAAATAGTTCATGCATGTATGAGTCGTGGATCGTGCTGTTTGCGAAAAGAGTAAACCCATAGGGGGCAACTTACCTGTTATTTCAGGCTAATTGTATTAAAATTTCAAACAACTACAATGAGACATGTAAAAAAGGTGCTATCTCTCTCTTGTGCTATCTCTCTCTTGCAAAAAAAGTGCAGTTCCTTTAAAGTTTCAAATTTGCACTTGCATTGCATTTAAACATGCCCATTGGTTGTGGGTGAACCATTCAGAACAAATCAGCCATGGCAATGTCACATTTCAGCACCAAAGTGGCTTGCACTTATTTTTAGTTGAACTTTTTTTAATAGACAAACAACCAAATGCTCAGAACTACTACTACTACCACTAGATCATTTTCCTCTAGAATAGAACCAAACATATTTTAATATAAAAATACGCAGTTCAAAGATTTTGGCACAAGAAGTCCAGTTCATCGTACCAACAGTGCTTGAAGATCGAAGTTGTAGTTGTGAGCCCTTGCAGATTCTTCAGCAGTTAAGCCACGGTAAAATGAATCCTACAAAACTAAAGGCCATACTGAAAATCAAGCATGATTCTACTGCAGGATCCCTAGCAGGCTCGTAACGCAAAGCATTTCCAATCGCAGAAGAGGAGTACTGGGGGAAGGATGCGCGTACACTTGAGGGAGGCGGTGTACTGGGGGAAGCAGGAGGAGTCGGTGATCCGGGCCGCGCTGGGGTAGGGCCGGAATTGAGGTGGAGCGGAGACCGGAGTTGAGGTGGAGCTCGAACGAATCCTCCAAGACGGCGTAGCAGAGCTTGGTGCAGCTCCTAGGCACGACGACGGAGCACGGGGTGGTCGGTGGCCGCGGTGACGCGCGGTGGCCGCGCTAGGGGAGGCGGGGGCCGCGGAGGGTTCAGCCGGCTGGGCGCGCCGCGGCGGAGGGCCGGCAGCGGCGGCAAGGGCAGCGCAAGACCACAGTGGCGGCGGCGTCGCCAACGGCATGCAGGCGCGACGGACGGAGGGGGCGGAGCAAGGGGCGGCGGCGTAGGGTTGGGGTCGAGTGCGGGATCTGGCGAGGGAGGGAGGCCAAAGTGCGAGGGGAATAGGTGGAGTGGGGGAGGGTTAGCAATGGCGCACCTCCCCTTGTGCGCCATAAGTACGATGATTCTAATGGCGCACCTCCCCCTGGTGCGCCATTAGAATTTTGTTTCAATTACTAGCCCGATTGTTCAGGTTATATTCCACCTAACCCTATCTCCATCAGAACACACCCACTAGCCCGACTGGTCAGCATGCAGCACACACACTAGGAGGTCCTGGGTTCGATTCCCAGGCTCCCGAATTTTGTTTTTATGCATTTAAAATGCTGTTTGATATTTATTTGTGTTTAAATATGTTCAAACTTGTTTAAATCATGACAGTAATATTTTTTTATAAAAGCAGTAATAATTTTTTCAAAAATATCATCAAGTTTGTTATTTGAAAATATTTATGAATATGAAAAAATATCATCAAATTTATTATTTGAAAATATCATCAAATTTTTTATTTGAAAATATAATCAAATTTGTTTTTTTTTGCAATTTTAGTTGCATTCATTTGTGACGATGGAGCGGGCCGGGGAGAGTGCTGGGGAGAGGGTGCGGTGGGTCGTCGGCGACGGTGGAGTGGGGGAGGGTGC
>NC_041384.1:66514804-66523656 GCF_002162155.2 Triticum dicoccoides | reverse complement strand
GGGTCGGCGGCGGCGGCCGGTGGAGCGGGGGAGGGTGCGATGGGTCGTCGGCGGCGGTAGAGTGGGGAAGGGTGCGGGGGGTCGGCGGTGGCAGCCGATGGAGCGGGGGAGATGGTGCGGGGGGTGCTCGGCAGCGAGGGGGACCGGATCTGGCGAGGTGGGATAGCGAACGAGATGGAGGGGGATCGAGATCGAGTGTCCATGAAATTTAAAAAAGTAAAAAATATAAATATATATACTAATGACGCACCGGGTAATAGTGCGCCATTACTAGTTTAAACTAGTAATGGCGCACTGTGAAACGGTGCGCCATTAGTAGTTTTGCAAAAAAAGAATAAGAATTTTTTTTACAGTAATGGCGCACTCTCTGCCTGGTGCGCCATTACTAGTTAGAACTAGTAATGGCGCATTGTCAACCTGATGCGCCATTAGTATGTATGGAAAAATGGAAAAAAATTAATACTAGTGGCACACCCTGTTTCCGGTGCGCCGTTAGTGTCTTCCACACTAATGGCGCATCACCAACAGGTGTGCCATTAGTATATAGTAGTGGTGCACTGCTTCCCTGGTGCGCCATTAGTATCAATCCTATCTATAGCCCTTTTCCTAGTAGTGTCTTACCCGGCTTAAACTCATTTCTTTAGCCATTCGAAGACCATGGAGTAAGGCCTCATACTCACCTGCGTTGTTAGTACAAGGAAATATCAACCGCAACACATAACAAAATTTGTCACCTCAAGGGGAAGTTAAAACAACTCCAGCCCCCGAGCCTTCCAATTGCCTGGACCCATCAAAATGAATCGTCCAATATGTGTTGTCTGGCTTCTCTTCGAGTATCTGCAACTCCATCCAATCGTTAGTGAAGTCCACTAGTGCTTGAGATTTGATGGCAGTACGTGGCACAAACTTTAAACCATGAGACCCAAGTTCGATGGCCCACTTGGCGATTCGTCCCGTGGCTTCTCTATTTTTAATAATATCTCCTAAGGGAGCAGAGCTAACCACAGTGATAGGATGACCCTGAAAGTAATGCTTAAGCTTCTGGCTCGCCATGAACACCCCATAAACAAGTATCTGCCAATGTGGATATCTCTGTTTGGACTCAATGAGCACCTCATTGACAAAGTAAACCAGCCGTTGAACCGGATATTTCTTGCCAGCCTCTTTGCGCTCTACAACAATGGCCACACTGACAACACGTGTGTTAGCAGCCACATATAAGAACAGTGGCTCCTTATCAACGGGAGCAGCAGGAACCGGCGGCACAGCGAGCTATCTTTTCATATCTTCAAAGGCAGAGTTAGCAGCATCACTCCAAACAAAATCATTCGCCTTCTTCATCATTTGATATAATGGCATAGCCTTCTCACCTAACCGGCTTATGAACCGGCTTAAAGCAGCAACACGACCCGCCAGCCGTTGAACGTCATTGATGCACGCCGGCTTAGCCAAAGACGTAATTGCCTTGATTTTCTCTGGGTTAGCCTCAATGCCTCTGTTAGACACCAAAAAACCCAAAAGCTTGCCCGCTAGAACTCCAAAAACGCACTTGGCCGGGCTGAGCATCATCTTGTAGACCCGAAGGTTATCAAAGGTTTCCTTTAGATCATCTATCAAGGTTTCCTTCTCTCTGGATTTCACCACTATATCATCCACATAAGCATGAACATTACGCCCAATCTGATTGTGAAGACAGTTCTGCACACACCGCTGATAAGTCGCCTGGGCACTCTTAAGCCCAAAAGGCATGGACACATAGCAAAAGGCTCCAAATGGAGTAATGAAAGTTGTCTTCTCCTGGTCCTTAACCGTCATCTTGATCTGATGGTAACCATAGTAAGCATCCAAAAAGCTCAAACGCTCACAACCTGCCGTAGCATCAATGATTTGATCAATACGAGGGAGAGCAAAAGGATGAGCCGGACAAGCTTTGTTTAAGTCTGTGTCATCCACACACATACGCCAGGTGCCATTCTTTTTAAGCACAAGCATCGGGTTAGCCAGCCATTCTGGATGAAAGACTTCAATAATGAACCCGGCTGCCAAAAGCCGGGCCACCTCTTCTCCAATAGCCTTGCGCCTTTCCTCACTGAACCGCCGAAGAAACTACCTGACCGGCTTAAACTTTGGATCAATATTGAGAGTGTGCACAACGAGTTCTCTCTGTACACCCAACATGTCAGAAGGCTTCCATGCAAAGATGTCCCGGTTCTCACGGATGAACTCGATGAGTGCGCCTTCATATTTGATGTCCAAATTAACACTGATAATGAATTGTTTGATGAGTCGCCAGGCACAAAATCAATCATATTTGTATCGTTAGCTCACTTAAACTTCAGCGCCGGCTCATGCTCCGTAGTTGGCTTCTTCAAAGATGTCATGTTTGTCGGGTCAACGTTGTCTTTGTAGAACTTTAACTCCTTCGTCACGCAAACAGACTCCGCATAAGGCTATCTTCCGACTTCCATGTACTGTGATAGTACCTTTATAACTTGGCATCTTGAGCTGTAGATAAACATAACACGGCCATGCCATGAATTTTGCATAAACCGGTCGTCCAAACAGGGTGTGATACGGGCTCTTGATTTTGACCACCTCAAAGGTTAATTTCTCAGCCCTGGAATCATGCTCATCTCCAAAAGCTACCTCCAGCTCAATCTTACCCACTGGCTATACCGACTTACTAGGCACCACTCCATGAAAAACAGTGTTGGATGTCTTAAGACTTTTGTCAGTCAACCCCATGCGATGGAACGTCTCATAATAGACGATGTTGATGCTACTGCCTCTATCCATGAGTACTTTGGTGAATTTATATCCACCAACCTGAGGCGCCACCACCAAAGCCAGAGGACCCGGATTGTCAACTCGGGGAGGGTGATCCTCCCTAATCCATAGAATAGGTTGCTCGGACCATCTCAAATAATGAGGAACCGCCGACTCAACAACGTTGACTGCTCACTTATGAAGTTTCTGGTCCTTTTGCATAAACTGGTGGTGAACACATGATACTGCCCACTACTTAGCTGCTTTGGGTTACTCTGCAACCGGGATTGCTGCTGCTGCTAACCTCCTTGGCCAGATTGCTGATTATAACCACCTTGATTACCTTGAGGGCCCTGGCCATGAAAGCCGCCACCGCCTGAATTGCCTCCCGGGCCATGAAAACCGCCACCGCCTGAGCCGCCGCCAGGTCCATGACTACCGTCAAACATGTTAGAATTCTTGAAAGCCTTCATGATCATACAGTCTTTCCATAGATGGGTGGTCGGCTTCTCCCGGGTGCCGTTGTCTTGGTTCTAAGTCTGACAGTAGTGTAGGGGGGTAAGTATGGAGAGGCAAGATCTTAGCTATGGAGAAGTTGTAAGCACGTAAGGTTTACGAGTTCAGGCCCTTCTCGAAGGAAGTAATAGCCCTACGTCTCGGAGCCCGGGGGCGGTCGACTGGATTATGTGAGTATGAGTTACAGAGGTCCGAACCCTTGTCTCGGAGGAGGGGGGTGGCTTATATAGAGTGCGCCAGGACCCCTGCCAGCCCATGTTACAAAGGGTTCATTGTACATTAAGGCAAGGCGTTACTGGTAACACTAGTAATAAAGTGCTATGATGACCATAAAAGCTACTTAATGACCAACCGTTAGCGTGCGGAGTGACTTCAGGTCTCCTGGTTGTCGAGTGGTTGGATCTTGGTCGAGTGATTGCTTCTTGGTCGAGCATCATCGAGTCTGTCGACTGGAACACCTCCAAGTCGATTGAAAGGTGGTTTCTTCTAGAGATGTCCTTGGGTAGGGCAGTTAGGACAGGTCCATGACCCTACCCTAGGTACATAGCTTCATCATTAGCCCCCGAATGGATCGAGGTATGAGTGGGGAAGGAGTTGAGAACCTCTCCGACTTGTTTTTCATGCCGTGAGCATATCTTGTTCCGGATCAATGGACCTGAGTGATGACAGCAACTTCCTTTTTAGTCGCCTTGATACATTCTTAATTCTTCGTCGAGTGAGTTTCTTCACTTGTAAGGCTCTGAGTGACGGTGTGGAGGAGATCTTTTAGTCTGACAAGTTTGTTTGCTGCCCGCAGATTTCGTGGGATCCGAATTTTGGGAAGTGCTCGGGACGGGGGAGGCCGCAGTAATCGGATGGGATAGAGCGGAGACGCCTCGATCCCCGCGCCGCCTTTTTCGCCACGTACCGCGCGCGCGATCGTTACAGGATTTGACAGAGCCACCTGGGCCTACCCGTCAGCCACTCGGAAGCGGCCTCATATAAGGCGTTGGACCGGGGTCTCCCAAACAGTGCGTTCCCATTTCCTCTTCTCCTCTTCACGCCCCTTCACTGCGCTCGCTCTCGCCCCAGCATCACCGCTCCATACGCGTCTCGCCGGCGACAATGGTGAAGGAGAAGACGGCAGCTCTGGAGCGGGCAAAGAAGGCGACGGCGAGGTCGAAGGGGAAGGCGACCAGCCAGGGCGGATCTTCCTCGCGGACTGGCCTGCCGAGGGGCTGGATCCAGGGCGACTGGATCCACTCGAGGATCACCCAAGAAGACCTCGACGACCTGGCCGAAGGGGGGCTGATCCCCTATGACTTGGTGCGGCTTCCGGGGAAGGAATCTGAGCCACAACCTCGGGAGGGTGAGCGTGTTCTTCTTGCCACCCACGTCGACCGTGGATTTTCCTTGCCTCCTCACCCTTTCTTTCGAGGGTTTCTGAACTTCTTTGGGGCACAACTCCACCATTTTACCCCCAACTCGATCGTTTATCTCGCCGCTTTCATTTCTTTGTGTGAGAATTTCCTGGGTTGCCGGCCTCACTGGGGTCTTTTCAAGCATATTTTCACTTGTCGCTCCCAGACAGTGAAAAAGGCTAATCCGAGTGATGAGAGGACCTAAGTGATCCAGATGTGTGGGGGTCTTGGCATCCAGACGAGAGGGAAAAGCTCCTTTCCGGCCATGATTCTTCCTGACTCGGTTCGCGGATGGCAGTCGACCTGGTTTTACTGTAAAGACCAGTCGACGCCAGGGCAATCGACTGGCCTCCCTCCCTTTACCATGGACCGAGTGGAGAAACCCTCCCCTTTGAAGGTGCTCCCGGAGGAGAAGGCGCACATGAAGCTGTTGGTCGATCGAGTGGTCCAGCTTATTCATGACGGGGTCACTGGTATGGATCTCTTGGAGGTCTTCCTTCAGCGGCGCATCCAGCCTCTTCAAGCTCGAGACCATCTGATGTGGATGTATTCGGGTCTTGAAGACTCCACTCGGATCCACCCGGAGGAGGTCGACAACGACACACTGGAGAAGTGGTTGTCGGGCATTACCGGGAACGAGGATAATCCCACGGGAGCTAGGAGAGTTCCCCCATTCGACCAATCTCATGCACCAGAGCAAGTCTGATTCTGAGTTTTTGCTTGTAATCTGAATTCACTCGCGCAGCTGCCTATATTGCGTCGACTGACTTTGTTCTTCCTGCTTCCTTTCAGGCTATTATTGAAATGTATTCAATGCCCAACGGGGAGCAAGAGCAAGCACTGGAAGGCGAGGCGAGTGGCGGCGACAGTGGCGAGTGGACTTCCGATGGTGAAGGGGATGGAGGAAGCGACGGCTCAAGTGATGGAGAAGAAGTCGAGTCGCCCCCTCGCAGGGAGAGGCGATCCAAGCTCGACCAAGAACGGCCGAGTGCCCGCGAGAAGGCAACTACTCAGGCTGGTCAGTCTTTGAAGCGTCCTTGGATCTCTTCACCAACCCCGACTGAGAAGGCGCCAAAGCACCCCAAAATTGCAGAGCCGAGGACTCGGAAGGCGTTGCCAAAGATCAAGATTGATATCCCCGTCGCCTCCGCGTGAGTGTCTCTCTTTGTATTCACTCGATGTTCCACGCTGTTTGTTTTTCTTGTTTTGACTGGACGAACTTTGGAATTGTCAGCACTGCCACTTCCGGGACCACGGCTTACAGGGATGATGATGAGGTGATGGAGGATGCGGTCACTTCTAATCTGGGTATGAATTCTGCCATACTATCTTTACTCGGTCGATTCAACTGCAATGTGCATCATTGGGTGACGTGATTTTGGCAATTGAACTTTGCACAGCTCCCAACATTATTGACCTCCCTGATGATGATGAAGAGTCCGAGAGGCCTTTGACGACGAAGAATAGGCGAGCTCCTATAAGTGAGGCGCTACAGTCGACGCCGAGGGCGGATCCAGTTGTTCAGGACACTGGCGACGTCAATCGGGGTTCTATTACCTTCGCCGAGCCGCTGTCGAGTGTCTTGCCTTCTTCGTCGACTGCTCAAGCTCCTGTCGACCCGCCTTGACTTTTCGCAACCCATCATGTCCCAGAGGACGAGGTGAATGCTGCTAGGGAAGCCATATGCCAGGCGGGCATTATGATGGAGAAGATGAAGACGGTGCGGGACGCCAGCCAAGCCGCCTATGATGCCAGCTCGGCTCTCCAGAGCAACGTTCAGGTTAGTTGGTCGCCGCTTGTTCTGTTAGGATATGCTACCTGAAGATTCTTTCCGAAAACCTTTGCATCTGTACACCCACTGGGTGCGTTGATTGAATTTTTGGACTAGTGGGGGCACGCTGAGTGCACCCACTGGGTGTAGTCCCCGAGACTACGATGGACTGCTGGCAGTCGACTGTAGTCTTTGTATTTTGCCGAATGTATAAACCAAACTGGTAGTTTGTCTCTTCCACTCGGTCTGGTCGAGTGGGATCAGAACCGGTGGGGGGACGCTAAGTGCACCCACTGGGTGTAGTCCCCGAGACTACGGTGGACTGCTGGCAGTCGACTGTAGTCTGGGTTCTACTTTCTCTCTTTCTGCCCCTTTTTTTTGGACTCGACTTCAGCGGGCCGGTCGAGTGGGATCAGAACCGGCGGGGGCACGCTAAGTGCACCCACTGGGTGTAGTCCCCGAGACTATGGTGGACTGTGGGTAGTCGACCGTAGTCTTAGTATTTATTGCCTTTGTTGTTTTTTGCTATAAAAATAACTTCTTCCCTTTGATTTCAGAAATCTTGTGATCTTGGAGCTCGCTTTGCTGACTTGGAGAAGCAGCACATTCAACTGAACCTTGACTTGGAGCTGGCCAGGACAGAGCTGCAAAAGGTCAGAGACGGCACCGCAGGTAAGACGAGTCTGTCGACTGGTCAGTTTTAGGCTTGAGTACCCTTCTACTATTTCTGAATCAATCATCATTTCTTTGCAGAAAAATTGAGAGAAGCTCTGGCGAAGAAGGATCAGGATTTGGCCGCTGCTCGTAAGGAGGCTGACGACAAGACCGCTCTGGCCGAACAGAAGCTGGCTTCGGTCGGCCAGTTGGAAGAAGAGAATACCAGGCTGAAGACCGCTCTGAATGACTCTAACAAGGAGTGCTCGCGCTGGAAGAAGGCGAATCTCGTCCAGGGCGAGAAAATGGAAGGCATTGCTCGCAGGAGGGATGATCTGGAGAGCTATCTGAGAAGTCTTGCCAAGAAGTTGTTCATCAAGCTTGAAGGTGCACATTCTGTTCCGACTGATTTTTTTGTGTCGACTCAGTGTATGAAAATTGACTTATCCTTGGATCGTGAATGCAGAGTTTTGCCAGAACTTTGAAGAGGAGACTAGGCGGATTGAACCAGGTTTGGATCCAATCAACTCTCCCGTAAAATATGAAACTGCCATGAATCTGCTCCGTCTGGAATCTCGCATCGACAGTGCCGTGGACTACTTGGCTCGACTGAAGGTCACCATGTCGCGGATTGACCCGGCACTTTGGCCAGAGGCTATGCTCCAAAATGATATTGAGTCCCTGATGACTCGACTAAATGAAATCCCCGACCGAGTGCAGGAATGGAAGAAGTCTGCTGCTCGGTGTGGCGCTGACGTGGCTCTGTCTTTGGTTCGTGTCCACTGCAAGGAGGTGCGACAGGACAAACTGGCAGCAATCAAGGTCGCCAACACCCAGAAGCATGACTTCCGAACCTTTATGGAGACTTTCGTCGCTGCAGCCACTCAGATAGCCGACGGCGTCAACCTGGATGAGTTTGTCGAGCCTGCCAGCCCTCCTCCCGCAGAGTGAACAAACTTTTATGTCCCACCTTAAATTTGCCTCGGAATGCCGAGTGGTTTTTGTAACCGTTAAAATTTTTCGGGCTGCATGCCCGAGTACTTCGATCAGTGATCTGGAACCTTTGGAATTTACCCGAACTTGGTTTACCGTTGAATATCTTTATGAATCTCCTGCTGAGTGAACCCATTCTTCATTTGAGACAACTTTTGCATTCGCAGCGCAGCTCCGAAGGAGAGGGAAGCAGTCGACCCATGTCTTGTATTTGTGGTGAAGCTCTCCAGGAGAAGGTGGCAGTCGACCCGCACTTCGTTACTGTCGAGCAGGATGAATCGCGCATTGTATTTGTGGCGAAGCTCCCCAGGAGAAGGTGGCAGTCGACCCGCACTTCGTTACTATAGAGCGGGATGAATCGAGCATTGTATTTGTGGCAAAGCTCCCCAGGAGAAGGTGGCAGTCGACCTGCCCCTCGTCGTCCTTGAGGAATGAGATGTGTTTAGTACTTAGGCGAGTTCTGGACTACAGCTAAGCCCCCGAGTGGGAGGATTGCTCTCCACTCGGTAGGATTTTTTTCAAACTTAGGCGAGTGCCGGACTGCAGCTAAGTCTCTAAGTGAGAGAACTTAGGCGAGTACTAGACTGCAGCTAAGCCCTCGGGTGGGAGGATTGCTCTCCACTCGGAAGGATTTTTTTCAAACTTAGGCGAGTGCCGGACTGCAGCTAAATCTCTAAGTGAGAGAACTTAGGCGAGTACTAGACTGCAGCTAAGCCTCCGAGTGGGAGGATTGCTCTCCACTCGGTAGGACT
>NC_041384.1:66512274-66513779 GCF_002162155.2 Triticum dicoccoides | reverse complement strand
TGCAGCTAAGCCCCCGAGTGGGAGGATTGCTCTCCGCTCGGTAGGATTTTTTTCAAACTTAGGCGAGTGCCGGACTGCAGCTAAGTCTCCCAGTGAGAGAACTTTAGGCGAGTACTGGACTGCAGCTAAGCCCCCGAGTGGGAGGATTGCTCTCCGCTCGGTAGGATTTTTTCAAACTTAGGCGAGTGCTGGACTGCAGCTAAGTCTCCCAGTGAGAGAACTTTAGGCGAGTACTCAATACTAGGGAAAACCTTATACACAGAATCTTAGCAGCAGCGCGGCATAAAAACAGGCGCTGCTGCTAAGTAGTAGCAGCGCGGCTACGGAAAGCTCGCTACTGGTGCAAACTTAGCAGTAGCGCGTGACGCTTAAACCGCGCTGCTACGAAAATCCACCGACAGTACACAACGACATAAGTTTACCAGTAGCGCGGCGCCAGGGAGCGCGCTGCTGCTAATGCCATAGTAGCAGCGCGCTTTTTTGTCACCTCGCTGCTGCTAATTTTGAAATTGTGCAGAGGGTTGGCCCGTTTAGCAGTAGTGCGTGACAGGAAAGCGCGTTCTTGCTACGCTCTTAGCAGCAGCACGCTTTCTCTCCTGCGCTACTGCTAAGACGCAGCACCCACCACGTTTTCCACCTTCCCTCCCCATCTCCTCTCCTCCCTTTCCCCTACCTCCCACATCCTCCCTCTCTCACTCTTCTTCTTCCTTAATACTTCTCCCCCATTACTCTCCCTCTTCTACCTACCTTTCTCTCTCTTCATTACTCCTAGCTATAACTACACCACCTCCATTAATTCATCTCCTTTCTCTTTTTCCTCCCCCCTCCACTAGTTGAAGTTGTCTCCTCCCAAATTAGCTAGCTAGGTAGATGTAGCATTTAGTTAAGTGACCTATTTGCCCCCTAACTAGATCTTTCTTTGTCAAGAAGAGCTTTGTGCACTTTTGACCTCCCTACATCATCATCTCCACCGTGTGCTCGATCTCGAGATAGAGGTGTGCTTAATATTTCATGCTTTTGCAAAATGGAAATATATGTTCCTATTTTGTATACACACTTAATTAGCCATTATTATGCATGGGTCCAATGATGTAATATATATATGTTCCTATTTTGTATACACACTTAGCCATTATTATGCAAGGGTCCAATGATGTAATATATATGTTCCTATTATGCTGAGGAAAATAAAAAAGGGAAACTGGTTATAGCAGTAGCGCTTTAGTGAAAAAGAGCTACAGCTAGTCAAGGTAGCAGTAGCGGTTTCTGCAGAAAATCGCTATAGCTGCTCGTAATAGTAGTAGCGCGTTTCGTGTAAACGCGCTACTGCTACGTCCACTTAACCCAAAATTCTCCCCTCCCTGCTTCATCCCGCCTCTTTTCCCCCAAATCCCCACTCTCTCTTCCCCGGCCCCGTCGCACCGCCGCGCCTGCCCCCGACCTCGGCGCGCTCGCCCCCGACCCCGGTGCGCTCGCCCCCGACCCCGCCGCCCCCGACCCCGGCG
>NC_041384.1:66491339-66511785 GCF_002162155.2 Triticum dicoccoides | reverse complement strand
TTCCTCCTCTGCTTCCTCCCCTCCCAACCTCGGCCGTCGTCGGGCCTGCCTCCTCGCCCTGCACCCTCTGTAAACCACCCCCCTCTCTCTCTCCCTGCTAGCTAGGGTTAATTTACTTAGGTTTTAGTTATGTTAATTAGGTTATATATTTAGTTATGAATTTAGATAGGTTTCAAAATTTGCTGAATTTGTATGCAAATTTGAACTGGACATGTGATATGTGGATATGTCATGTTTTGGACATGTCATGTTTTGGTAAATGATCCGAGTTGCCTATGTTACGCCGGAATGTTGATTCATTTCCATTCCGGTGAATTTCAGGCACTCGATATGTCCATTTTTTAGCAAAGGTCATGCCGAAATTTCCCGTGAATAAAGGCATGATTTGTGCTACATAGTTGGCATATCGAGTGCTGGCACATAGATTTCTTTTTTATCTCATTTCTCATTTATTCATACTTTTAGAAATAAATGAGGACACTTAATCATAGGAAACATGTCGAACAACGAAGAAACTAGGCCTTCTGACCAAGATGCAGACGAGATGGATTATGAGGGTGAACAAGACTACCTCGACTTTTTGACTGCTAAGCAAGGTTTGCAGGTCCGCCTCGATGATGGTACTGACGCTGACACCGACACCGACGGCGCCGGCATCGATGGCGGCGCCGAGACTGGTGGGGAAGGTACCGCCGGGGAAGATACCGACGCCGATGCTGGTACCAAAAAGAGGCATAAGAAGCACAGGATACGAAAACCTAACAAACTAGGGATTGGATGACTTGTGATCACAAAGATGGCACCTGGCAAGTTTGAGCCGTTAGAGCCGAAAGAACCTCGCAAGTGCTATGGGAACCAAGTAGGATGCATCCTACGAGAATGCGTGAGCATCAATGACGATGACTTAAGGAGTAAAGAACATTTGACGCAGTTGCTCCTAACGAAGTTGCACAAGAGATTCAAGTTCCCCGATTGGGATGATAACATAGAACAACCGTGGGATGATCCGAAGATGAAAAAGATTAACAATCACGCCATGGGCATGTTCAGCAATGATTTGGCCTCCTGGAAATCAAGGGTGAAACGAGCTATTGAGGCTGAGGAACCCCTGTCCAAGATTCTGGAGGAAAATCCGACACTTACGGAAGAGGAGTTCAAAAAGTTCGAGGACACTTGCGCTACCGAGGACGCCAAGGCTAAGGCTGCGAAATTCAAGAGCCTTCAGCAAAGGAACACGGGGAAGCATCACCTCGGAAGCCATGGCTACCTCGGTAAAAGGCCCATATGGGATAAGGAGGACGCGGAACGTGAAGCCGCGGGTCTCCCAGACCCCTTCGCGAAGTTCACCAACCCCTTGGAGCATGACCTCATCAGGGCCCGCTACAAGTGGGACAAGGAGAAAAAGGTTTTTTACACGGACAAGATCACGAGGAAATTGATTAGACTACTGGAGAAGCAACACCAGCTTGCAGCCGAAAACCCTACTTCTCCGATGAGGCCCAAGTGGGACACCCCTCTCAACCGGGCCTTGAACGAACTTAAGGGACTCCCTTTGGGCCAGCGGCCGCAATATGGTCATGTGCACGGCGCTGGAGATGGTGCCACGTGGAAGGTGTTTTACAACGAGGGCCCGGAGGCCAAGAAGCAGAAAAAGAAGTTTAGTCAGGCGGACATCAACGTGAAGGTGAAGCTTGCGGTCGAGAAAAAAGCAGCTGAGGATGCGAAAAAAGTAGTCGAGGACAAATATGAGTTGTTACAGCAGGCAGTCAATGCAGCTGTAACTGCCTGCAGAAATGATTTCGCTACTAACTTGGTTCCAGTTATCATCAACTAGACGAAGGAAAATCCAAACAAGACGGTACATGATTTCTCGTTGCCTAGTTTCAACGGGAGCAACTCCATGAACAACAACATCATCGCACCATCACTTGCCCACGCAACCGGGCCTCCTCTCACAGCCGCTCCCGCTCATAGCAGCCCGTCCTCAGTCTCCGGCGCGCTCGGTGGGCCTTCGTCTTTGGCTGAGCTCGATGCCATCACGGTAATTACATGTCGCAGCACCATATATATATAATATTCCATTTTTGTTGCCTTTCGGATGTTTTATGCCACAGACATATGTGTTTGCAGGTGAAAGAAACCCCATGCACCATACTCTACTTGATCAAAGGCCAGAAGGTGGACGTGGGAAAGGGGATGATAATGGACCCCTTGCAACCCACGTTCCACAACCAGCCGATCCCTGCTGGGCACTTCAGGGTTAGCTTGTCCAGTGTGAAATCAGGGCACGAGGATTTGCCTCCTCCAGTACAGCATGTGGGAGCGGACGACGAGACCCCGCCGCGGATTGGAAGCTGCAAGGGTTGGGTGCTGCTATGGCCAAAGAATTTATTCGTCTGGATCCGGCCGAGAGCACACCAATAACCACACATCAACAAGCATGTGCGGAGACCACCACCCCGCCTACGCAATTACCAGCTCCTGTAGTGCCGGGTGAGAGCGGCGGACGACATGATGAAGGGGGTGCAATAGTGCTGGCTGATGTAATTTGTCCTGTAGAACAGAGAATGGATGATGAGACAGAGGTCGACCCTATGGATTTCCTCAATACAAACGCGTATGACTGTGACATAGAATTGATGAGTCAACCATATGACGAATCGGCCTATCAGCTTGCTAATGAGGATATGGATGATATGCCCGGGCAGGAAGGTCGTAGCAGGGATTGCAAAAAGTCTCTTCATGAAATCCTCACAGGACACGCCTGAAGATGCCGCCTCAACACAGGCTCAACTATCCCAGCGCGAGGGTCATACAGTACTTAGCCCGGGAACACTGGGGCAGGGGTTAAGGAAGGGTCTAGAAGGTGTGCCCAAGAAAAAGGAGAGAAAGAGATCGGGGAAGATAGCTGCCTCCAAACAAGCCAGAGCACATAGCAACCAAACAATGCATTCTGAAGAGTGTGTACCTGTGAAAGGTGCAGCCATGTTCCATCTCACGGGCGAGTCGATGCTACCACCGAAACCACTGGAGGCACTATCAGGGGATCTCAGGAGACTGCACGACCATGTGTTGTCGACTGAGAAAAGCCTACTAGCCTCAAAGGATCCAGGATATCCGACATACGCGGCTCGTGTGCCTGAGGGGAAGTGCTACATCGAGACACGGCCCGCGGAGGTGTTCTTCCTGCGGTTTGACCATATCTTTGAGATGTTTCTGACAAGGCGGCTCGATTTTACAATCGTCCGCCTTTTTGCGCTACATATGAGCTCTATCATGAACAGTGAAGAAGTCTCGCAAATCTGTGTGGCGGATCCGTACTACATGCACGAGTCTTTCTTGAGTCTCGGCGACTTTGAGCGTGAAACTGCTAGGGACTACCTCCAAAACTTCATGGTACAGAATAAGGACCGGGAAATTGTCCTCGTGCCTTATCATCCAAAGTAAGTCAGTTTCGAACAACCCTTTCATACATTTCAATCATTCCTTCTCTCTCTATGGGGAATAATTTGAGGTGTCTTTCCCCGCAGCAACGGGCGCGCCGTCCTTATCGTTCTTTATCTGCAAGTCTCCCACGTTGTGTATTTTGACCCTTCCAGAGACTACGAGAAAAAAGACTACACCCACATAATGAATATTCTAGATGATGCTCTCCAAGGCTTCATCTTTAGAGGTGGCCACATGCAGATCAGGAAACAAAGGAACAAGAAGATGGGTTTCGCGCATAAAACTAACTTCTCCTGCATCCAAGTCCCAAAACCAAGCAAGAAGGATGGATTGTACATCCTCCATCTCATGATTCAGTTCAACACGGATCACCAAAAGCTTCACATGAGAAGCAGAAATGATGATCATATCCACAAGTGGCTAGAATCTCATGGAGAAGCGGATTATAAACTTAGAGATGACTTCTTTCGCATCCAAAGCGACATTGCGATGATCATCATGAAAGAAGTCGTCGATGAGAAGGGGATGTTCCACCACGGCCCTATATCGCGAGCTGACGTCCGAACTCGCATAGGCATGCAACGTCTAGACCTCACGCCGTTCAAGAAGCTAGGGTCCATCCTCGATGATATGGAAGGATGGAACTTCTAGTGATTTATGATGCTGATGACGATGATATGTGTCAGTTGAACTTGTATACTATTTGTAGCGATGCAACTTTGTGAGTCCATGATCCCTGCCGAACTTGCGTAACGCTACTTTGTTAGTTTGTGTATGATGACCTACGTACCTCTAGTTAATTAATTTGCGTACTGTATGTTGCATCTAGTTGCTAACCCTTTCTTTTTCGGTGTTCTCTAGTATATTTTGTTGCATATATATGATTGTACATCCTCTTCATGAACATGCATCTCTAACAGGTACCTAGTTTCTTGATGGCGAGATGGAACTGCTATGTCGTGTACAAAGGGAAGGTTCCGGGGGTGTACAACGAGTGGCATGAGTGTCAGGCACAAGTGAATGGGTTCTCGGACGCCAGCCATAAAGGCTTCAAAAGCAGACAAGAAGGAGAAGCTAGTTACTTGAGGTTCACGCTAGCGCGAGAGAGGGCTCGTAACCGCCATCTCATGTACTGCATAGTTCCGCTCTCACTCATAGTGATAGCTCTTCTCGCATATATCTTTGTTTAGATGGATGACGTTGTAGTTGCAAGTATTCGAGACTTGCATGTATCGCTATTTTCGAGATGATGACAAGATACCACTTTGTGTTGGATGATGATTATGACGAGACTATTTGTATGTATATGCTATGATTACATTTGTGGTCTCGCAGGAATTTGTATGTGTATCATGATGACATTTGTATGTGCTAAAGATTCTTCTATAAAGCCTGTTCAAATACAAAACAAATATGCCAAAAAAAAACAAAAAACTACTAAAATTAGCAGTAGCGAGTGGAGAAAAGTTAGCAGCAGCGCGGTTGTAGCAGTAGCGCGCACAGGGGAAGCGCGCTATAGCTATTAGCAGCAGCGAGGTTCCTTTAAGCGCGCTGCTGCAACACTTGTGTAGCAGTAGCGCGGGTGGACCAGTGCTACTGCTATAGTTAGTTGTAGCGCCTTATTAGTAGCGCCGGCCCCCGTGCTACTAAAAGGCCGAAAACCCGCGCTGCTGCTACGCTTTTCCCTAGTAGTGACTGGACAGCAGCTAAGCCCCCGAGTGGGAGGATTGCTCTCCGCTCGGTAGGATTTTTTCAAACTTAGGCGAAATGGATTCGCAGCTAAGCCCCCGAGTGGGAGGCTGGCTCGCCACTCGGTAGGACACTGTTTTTACAAACTTAGGCGAAGCGGATTCGCAGCTAAGCCACCCACTGGGGGATTTCTTACACAAACAAAAACAATAATAATCACTGGGAAAATTATAGCGCTCTTGTCTTTGATAAATAAACTATAGGGGTTTTTCTTATTACATCTCATCCGAGTGAGAATTCAAGTATAAAAGGGGCGAAGTAGCTCCGCATTCCAGGCTCGTGGCTCATCAATCTGGCGATCGACATTGTAGAGGTGGTATGCTCCATTGTGGAGGACTCTGGTGACCATGAAGGGGCCTTCCCAAGTAGGAGCGAGCTTGTGTGGTTTCTGCTGATCCACTCGGAGGACTAAGTCTCCTTCTTGGAAGGCTCGGCTCTTCACGTTTCTGGCATGGAATCGATGCAAGTCTTGCTGATAGATGGTCGATCGAATCAAGGCCATTTCCCTTTCTTCTTCTAGGAGGTCGACTGCGTCCTGCCGGGCTTGTTCTGCTTCATCTTTTGAGTAGAGCTCGACTCTAGGAGTGTTGTGAAGCAGGTCACTCGGTAAGACTGCCTCGGCCCCATAGACCAGAAAGGATGGGGTTCTTCTGGTCGATTGATTCGGGGTTGTCCTCAATCCCCAAAGGACTGATGGAAGCTCGTCGACCCATGCACCTGCTGCGTTCTTGAGATCGCGCATCAATCGGGGTTTCAGTCCTTTGAGAATTAGGCCGTTTGCCCTTTCTTCTTGCCCATTCGACTGGGGGTGAGCGACCGAAGCATAGTCGACCCGAGTGCCCTGAGAGGCGCAAAAGGCCCTGAATTTGTCGGAATCAAAGTTTGACCCGTTGTCGGTGATGATGCTATGTGGAACTCCATATCTGAATATCAACTCTCTGATGAAACTGATAGCGGTGCAAGCATCAAGATTCTTGATAGGCTTGGCTTCAATCCATTTGGTGAACTTGTCGACTGCTACCAGCACATGAGTGAAGCCGCTCCTGCCTGTTCTCAGTGGTCCAACCATGTCCAACCCCCAAATAGCGAAAGGCCAGACGAGTGGAATGGTTTTCAGGGCTAACGCGGGCTTGTGTGGCATATTGGAGTAATACTGACATCCTTCACATTTGTCAACTATCTCTTTGGCCATCTCATTGGCTCTTGGCCAGTAGAACCCCGCTCGGTATGCTTTAGCCACAATGGTCCGAGAGGACGCATGATGACCACAGGTCCCCGAGTGGATATCGTTAAGGATCATCTGACCTTCTTCTGGTGTAATACACTTCTGGCCGACCCCAGTCGTGCTTTCTCTATATAACTGTCCCTTTATGACTGTAAAGGCCTTGGATCGACGGACGATCTGTCGAGCCTCTTCTTCGTCTTCTGGGAGTTCTTTCCTTAGGATGTACGCGATGTACGGTTCTGTCCAGACGGGAGTGATAACCAGGACTTCCATGATCAGGTCGACCACGGCTGGAACTTCAACTTCAGTCGGATCCGTGGCACTTTTTGGCTGCGGGGCCTCTTCAGTGAAGGGATCCTCGTGGACTGATGGTGTGTGGATGTGTTCCAAAAACACATTGCTGGGAATGGCTTCTCTTTTGGAACCTATTTTTGCCAGATCATCAGTTGCTTGATTTTTCAGTCAGGGTATGTGATGAAGCTCTATCCCCTCGAATTTCTTCTCCAGCTTTCTCACTGCATTGCAATAACCAGTCATGGCTGGACTTCTGACGTCCCATTCCTTCATCACTTGATTGACCACCAAATCTGAGTCGCCATAAACCATGAGGCGACGGACGCCGAGTGAAATGGCCATGCGCAACCCATATAAAAGTGCTTCGTATTCTGCCTCGTTGTTAGAGGAATCAAAGTGGATTTGAAGAACATATCTGAGTTTATCTCCTCTGGGGGAGACCAACACCACTCCGGCTCCAGAACCATTTAGCATCTTGGAACCGTCAAAGAACATGATCCAATGCTCCGAGTGAACTTGAGTCGGCGGTTGCTATTCAATCCACTCAGCGACGAAATCCGCGATTGCCTGGGACTTGATAGCTTTCTTTGCCTCAAACTTGATATCTAGAGGAAGGAGTTCAATCGCCCATTTTGCCACTCGACCAGTTGCGTCCCTGTTATGCAAGATCTCTGACAACGGAGCGTCGCTGACGACTGTAATGGAATGGTCAGAGAAGTAGTGGGCAACTTTCTTTGTGGTCATATAAATCCCATATACGAGCTTCTGATAATGAGGATATCTTTGCTTCAATGGGGTTAAGACTTCAGAAATATAATACACTGGGCGCTGCACTTTGAAGGTTTTCCCTTCTTCTTCCCGCTCGACCGTAAGTACCGTACTGACGACTTGTCTTGTGGCTGCAATGTAAAGCAGCAAAGGCTCCTTGCTGATTGGGGCAGCAAGCACCGGCTGGGTGGAGAGCAGAGCTTTGAGCTCTGCGAACGCTGCATCAGCTTCAGGAGTCCACTCGAACTTGTCAGACTTCTTCATCAATCGGTAAAGAGGTAATGCCTTTTCACCGAGACGAGATATGAATCGACTTAGGGCGGCCAAGCAACCAGTAAGCTTCTGAACATCGTGCACTCGCACAGGACTTTTCATTCGGAGTATAGTACCGACTTTTTATGGATTGGCGTCGATTCCCCGTTCGGAAACGAGAAAACTGAGTAACTTTCCGCCAAGAACCCCGAATGTGCATTTTGATGGATTAAGCTTGATATCAAACCTTCTGAGGTTGGCAAAGGTTTCAGCAAGGTCAGTCAGTAGGTCGGAACCCTTCCGTGACTTGACCACAATATCATCCATGTACGCCTCCACATTCCGACTCATTTGGGTGAGCAAACACTTCTGAATCATCCTCATGAATGTGGCTCCGACATTCTTGAGGCCGAATGGCATGGTAACATAACAGAAGCACCCGAATGGAGTGATGAAAGTTGTTTTGATCTTGTCAGGTCCATACAGACGGATCTGATGGTACCCGGAATAGGCGTCTAAAAAAGACAGTCGCTCACATCCTGTAGTCGAGTCGACTATCTGGTCGATGCGGGGGAGAGGAAAATGATCTTTCGGGCAGGCCCGATTGATATGTTTAAAGTCAATGCACATGCGAAGTGACTTGTCCTTCTTGGGGACCATGACGACATTGGCGAGCCACTCGGAGTGGTAGATTTCTTGGATGAACTCTGCCGCTAAGAGCCGAGCTACCTCTTCGCCAATGGCCTTTCTCTTTTGGACGGCGGACCGTCGGAGATGTTCCTTGACAGGTTTTATTTTTGAGTCGACTCTTAGGCGGTGCTCAGCCAGCTCCCTGGGAACACCCGGCATGTCAGAGGGCTTCCATGCGAAAATGTCCCAGTTCTCACGAAGGAACTGGATGAGCGCTTCTTCCTATTTGGAGTCGAGTGTTGTCGAGATATGAGTTGGAGCAGCGCTGGGGTCGGTCGAGTGGATATGAGCTGTCTTTGTATCGCCAGTCGACTGAAAAGCTGACTCCGTAGTGGGCTTCTTGGCTCGCAACAAATCACTCGGGTCTGCAGTCTTCTGGTATTCTTGCAACTCCACCACTGCCATCTGAGCATCGGCGATCTTCGAACCTTTCTGAAAACATTCTTCCGCTTTCTTCTGATTGCCCGTAATAGTGATCACACCTTTGGGGCCAGGCATCTTCAATTTGAGATACACATAACACGGTCGGGCCATGAAGCGTGCAGAAGCTGGCCTGCCCAAAATAGCGTGGTAGGCACTCTGGAAGTCTACAACTTCAAATGTCAACTTCTCTTTGCAGTAATTCTTGGAATCACCGAAAACCACATCAAGAGCAATCTGGCCGAGTGATTCAGCCTTCTTCCCAGGAATGACTCCATGGAAACTCATGTTGCTGGCACTGAGTCTGAACATCGGAATGCCCATCCCTTTCAACGTCTCAGCATACAATATGTTCAAACCACTGCCACCATCCATCAAGACTTTGGTCAGTCGAGTGCCTTCAACCACTGGGTCGACCACCAAAGCTTGCCTCCCAGGGGTGGCAATATGCGTTGGGTGATAGGACTGGTCGAACATGATGGCAGTCTGGGACCATTTCAAATAACTTGGTGTCGCCGGAGCAACCATATTCACCTCTCGGTTGATGACTTTCAGTCGACTTTTGCTCTCAACATCAGCAAAAATCATCAAGGTGGAATTGAATTGAGGGTATCCGTCGTCATTGTCCTCTTTGTCCTCGACCTTGTCCGACTCCTTTTCCTTACCTTTGGGTTGCTTGCCCTGGAACTGCTGGATCAAGAGTCGACACTGTCTAGTGGTATGTTTCGGGTAAATGAAATTACCCTCTTCATCTTTCTTTGTGTGGATGAGACATGGCAAGTCCAACACATCATTTTTGTCCTGGTCTTTAACCTTTTTGGGGTTCCAAGGCACTTTAGGTTTCCCTTTAAACTTTCCTTGGGTTAAAGCCAAGGCTTCCCTGGGAGCCGCTGGCTCGGCTTTCCGCTTCTGTTTCCGATTGGAATTGCCTCGGGGTTCTTGGGCGACTGACTTGAGTTTGCCACTCCTGAGTCGATCCTCATCTTCGCCATTAGCGTACTTGGTGGCAATATCCATCATCCGATTCAGGGACATATCCCCGGTTCGACCGAATTTCAAATTCAGTTCTCTGTACTTGACGCCTTCCTTGAAGGCATAAACTGCTTGGTGGTCAAGCACATTCTCCACCGAGTGATGTAACGTGATCCACCTCTGGATGTAATCCCCCAAGGTTTCATTCGGCTTCTGTAAACAAGACTGCAGTTCCGTCAGCCCTGCCAGTCGCTTGCATGTGCCTTCAAATGTGGTGACGAACACTCAGGAGAGATCCTCCCAAGTGTAAATGCTGCTAGGCGCTAACTGGTTCAGCCACGCTCTGCCCGAGCCCTCCAACATGAGAGGCAGGTGCTTCATGGCCACTTCATCATTGCCACCGCCGATCTGGACGGCCACTCGGTAATCTTCAACCCAAGTATCGGGCTTGGACTCGCCAGTGAACTTACTGACTCCAGTCACCAACCTGAAGTTGGGAGGAATCACAGCGGCCCTGATGGCTCTACTAAAGCACTCTGGCCCCGAAACATGTACTCTGCTGCTGGTAGGTGCATCTCTGTCGTGACCTTCTCGGTGAGCCCTGTTCCTGTCGACCAAACCCTGGACGAGAATGGATCTCGCGTCAAAGCCTGGCCCTTTTGGGTCGACTGGAATCCTTCGCCCACCACTATGAGGGCGCCTGTCATCCTGCTGGCGAGGCACATACGACCCGCTCCTCGGGGAAGGCGTGGGCACTCGATGTCGACCGTCATGATCGACTCGGTGATCATACTGCTCATGGTTCCCATACTGGTCATGCCGGTCTCCACGTCCCTCACGCCTCGGGGGCGATCTCGGGCTGTGAGCCAACTGGACTGTGTCTGCGGCAACGGATCTGCTGTGAATCCTGTTTCGCAACTGAGAAACAGCGGAATTCTGATCTCCTGCTGCCCGGAATAACGCTCTGATCTGCAGCAAGCCTCTGCCAGCCTGCGATTGGGAAGGCTAAATCGACTCCGCTATACGGGCCGCAGCTGCTAAATTCTGAATCGGAGTTCGATATACCTGCGGGGGCAGGAAGAGCTGACGTCGACTGGATTCGGGAACCCGTTGTCGTGCACGCTCGTCGAGTGCTCGCTGGAGGTTCTCCAGTCGAGTGCGCTCGGCCAAGTTTGCCAGGCGCGCGTCCTCCAAGGCGCGAGCCTCGGGGGTTTCTCCAACGATAGGAGTGTGCAGTGCATCCATGCTCCGGCGGCGAAGTTCTTCTCTCTGCAGCGACGTGAGAGGCTCGAGAAGATACTCCTCATGGAGACACGACGGGTCGCCTCCACCTGCGTCTCCGTTGGTGCGGGGAAAACCGGGAGGACTGGATGGTCCATCGACCATCAGAACCTCCGCCGCCCGATAGCTGTTGTCGCACTCGGATGCGGTCTCTGCGGAGCCAGTCGACGGGTCGAACAGGCCGTAGAGGGATTCGTCGGGCTCGATTGCCGCGACTTGAGGGGTGGCCGACTGACGTGCCACCACGTGCCTCACCCTCCGCTGAAGTCTCGACCGACCGGAGCGCTTGCGCCGGCGAGAAATAGGGAGCGAGAACAACACAGGAGCCGACCGGTAGGGGGTCGACGGTTGCCGCAGGAGAACGCCGCGGACGCACGCGCTAAAGTGCATTGCCCCGCGAGCAGGGAGTGCGTCCACGTCGAGCGGAGCCTCGTGGAGCCAAGCAGAGTCGTCGACGATGAACGTGAGCGCGCCAAGACGGATCTCGCGGCCCTCCACCGAAACTCCGTCGAAAACCATGATGATTCGGGTCGGAAAAGGTCACAACTCCTCCAACAAATGCTAAAACACTGGCCCCATGGTGGGCGCCAACTGTCGTGGTTCTAAGTCTGACAGTAGTGTAGGGGGGTAAGTATGGAGAGGCAAGATCTTAGCTATGGAGAAGTTGTAAGCACACAAGGTTTACGAGTTCAGGCCCTTCTCGGAGGAAGTAATAGCCCTACGTCTCGGAGCCTAGAGGCGGTTGACTGGATTATGTGAGTATGAGTTACAGAGGTCCGAACCCTTGTCTCGGAGGAGGGGGTGGCTTATATAGAGTGCGCCAGGACCCCGGCCAGCCCATGTTACAAAGGGTTCATTGTACATTAAGGCAGGGCGTTACTGGTAACGCTAGTAATAAAGTGCTATGATGACCATAAAAGCTACTTAATGACCGACCGTTAGCGTGCGTAGTGACTTCAGGTCTCCTAGCCGTCGAGTGGTTGGATCTTGGTCGAATGATTGCTTCTTGGTCAAGCGTCTTCGAGTCTGTCGAGTGGAACACCTCCAAGTCGATTGAAAGGTGGTTTCTTCTAGAGATGTCCTTGGGTAGGGCAGTTAGGACAGGTCCATGACCCTACCCTAGGTACATAGCTTCATCAATCGTGTCTTGGACAGGGCTCATTTAGCAACTGCTCGAGGGTGGGACCTGACCCGCCTGATCGTGGGGGTGGCCTCCGCTTACATTGTTGATTGTTGCCTTGCGCATTCGCCACAAACGCCGAGATGCCGTCAGCCTTACGTTTATTATTACCTCCTTGATTTGTCGGGTTATGCTGAAGACCCTTAGCGTTGCTGTTCTTCTTTCCCTTCCCTGTCTTCTCTTCATTAGACACAGGATCCTTGGTACTGTCTGAATCAACATATTTGACTAGAGCTGCCATCAGCTGGCCCATGTCATTACAATCGCGCTTGAGCCGCCCTAGCTTCTGTTTCAGAGGTTCAAAATGGCAATTTTTCTCCAACATTAAGACCGCGGAGCCGGCATCCATTTTATCAGATGAATGTATTATTTCCTTCACCCGGCGCACCCAATGGGTCGTGGACTCACCTTCTTCTTGCTTGCAATTAGTCAAGTCCACAATCGACATGGGCTGCTTGCATGTATCTTTGAAGTTCTAAATAAACTGGGCCTTTAACTTGTCCCAGGAACAATGGAATTAGGGGGCAGTCCCTTTAACCAAGTGCGGACCGTTCCATCCAGCATCATAGTGAAGTACTTAGCCATTGCTGCATCACTAACCTCCAGCAATTCCATGGCCATCTCATAACTTTCAATCCATGCCCCGGGCTGCAAGTTGGCTGTGTAATTAGGCACCTTCCGAGGCCCCTTGAAATCCTTTGGCAAGCGCTCATTCCGTAGAGCCGGTACCAAGCAAGGGACACCTCCTGTCCTTGTGGCCACACCTGCTTCAACAGAGGTCGTCGGATAAACCGGAAAAGCTTGGTGAGCCGCCTGCTCAGCTGCCTGTTGAACCACCCGCTCAGCCTCTTAGTGGATCCTATCCTGGTCAACCAAGTTAAGAGCTCCATGACGCATCGGGTCATGCCTGCATGGCTGGTTACGGCGCTGGGCGTTGCTTGACACGGCTGCTGAATCCATATGCCTGCTATAGCTCAAGCTTCGGCTTGGGTGAGGGGTTGAATGGATCCTGTCTCGACTATAAGAGTATGCCTCCTGCTGTGCCAGAGCTGTCTGAAGGAGTTCTATGACCCTTCGCATTTTGATCACCGTCGGAGAGTCGCCCTCCATCGGGAGATCCGCCAAACACGCTGATGCAATGATCAGATTCTCCAAAGGGTTAGAAAAATGTCCCGGTGGTGTCGGTGTATGATCAGGCGGAGTAGTATTCACACGAGGGGGTTCCGTAGTCCGTGGCTGAACCGGCGCCCCAGCCCCGGGTGTTGCAATCCGATTCACCTTTGGCGGGTTACTGGGACCTACACCGGGTGTGTGGAAGAGGTTCCTAGGATCGTAAGTGAGAGGAAGATGTGATTGAGTCTTCTGGTGCCTTCTCCTCATGACCTCGTTTGATGCGTTCAGCTCCATCGTGGGCCGAAAAGCCTCTGACTGAAGCTGCTGAGCCCGAGCATCTAAAGCCGCCCGCTCTACAGCCATCCTGACGTCCTCCGCCGCCAAGTTTTCCTTGGCATGTGCTACCTCCTCATGTAACTATGCCACCTCCGCATCATGTTGAGCCTGATCCGCCGGTTCGACCACGGCAGTCAACAGGGCCGTCATCCTATCCATGAGATCCATTAGCACTAGAGCCGGTGGGCGCGCGGGGTCTCCTGACCCGGCCACTGCCGACCCGGTGGTTATTGCTGCCGCGGCCGTAGAGTTTTGAGCGGGCTGCGTACCAGTCATGAAGATCCCCGCACTGTTCGGCGGCTCAAAGGGGTCTGGAATACTGTTGCCATTGGAACAGCCCCCAAGCCCGCCATCTTGTAGTTGATACAATGAATCCGTCTCACCTGTGGACGACTCACCGTCAAAATAGATGGCCGTCTCACCGCCATCCACAGATCCTTCAGAAAGCTCCCCTCCATGGACGCAACTCACGAAGGCACGCCTCACGGCGGGCTGAGTCCGGGCGGGTCTCGCACGCTGAGCTGTCTCGATGAGGTCGATGCAGATGTCCGGCTCAGGGCCCGGCTCGCCGATCCGGCCAATGAAGACGTGGATTCCGCCGAAGGGGACCCGGTACCCGTACTCAATTGAGCCGGCGTCGGGGCCCTAGCCTGTGTTGTCGATGTAGAGCTTGCCGCAACGACTCTTGGTCATCCGTTCCACAGTGTATCCCTTGAGCCCTTCGAAGCTGCCCTTCAAGAACTCTAATCCACCATGCGCTGGCCCCATGGTGGGCGCCAACTGTAGTGGAATTGTCACGGTAGATGTCCTAGTGAAAGGACTTAGTCAAGGAGCCATCGCAACTAGGAAGCTTAAAGGGGTTAATCAGGACAAAGGACACGAGAGGTTTATACTGGTTCAGCACCTTGCGGTGAAGGTAAAGCCTAGTCCAGTTGATGTGGTATTGCTAGGTTTCGATGACCAAGGAGCGAATACGCTAACTTGGCTCTCGATCTCTTGTTTCTTGCCCTAAGCCACCGCCGGGTCGTCCCCTTATATACATGGGTTGACGCCCTGTGGCCTACAGAGTCCCGGCCGGCTCATACAACGTGTCCGTCTTGGTGACATCTCTTACATGCCTTACTTTACAAGTCTTATTCATACATGGCGGTTTATACTTATGAGACTTAAGCCACCTCTAGGCTTGGGCCTATTATAAGCCTTATTGTAAACCATCACCTTGTATACTCTTTAGGCTTTTATTTAAGTAACCCGCCATTGTGGTTGACCCGGCCCCTCCTGGGCGGGTCATATCCGGTAATCATATCCCCAACACGTGGGAAGGCCTAATAGAGGCCCATATAGGTTTAAAAGCCGGCCCAGGAACAGACGCACAAGATTTCGTCAGATCTAATGGGCCGGCCCATTAACAGCCTAACATTTTCTAGAACAAATGATGGCCCACGTCAGATACAGGCCATTAAGGGACTGCAAAATTCTAGGCCAGTTTACGGCCCATATCAGATCCGGCCCATTAACAGCCTCTAATAGTTTGGGCCAAATTACGGTCCATACCTGATCCGGCCTATTAACTGACTTTCATTTCTTGGGCCAACTTTCGGCCCATAACAGATACGACCCTTTAACAGCTAATGCGCCATCGGGCCCATTGGGGGCCTGATTTGCTCTTTGGCCTCTTAACGGCCCATTTAACAGTTCTGCCCAATATTAGTTTCGGCCTGTCAGCGGCCCTCTCTACATATGGGCCTTTTCGGCCTGGTTTCACTTCCACCCATTTAAAGCCCCGAGTTGCACCTGGGCCTAATTCTGCTCCATAGCTAATTTCAGCCTCTTTACGGCCCGTAGTCTTCTTGGATACATTCTAGCCCAAACTGCCTATCGGCCCGTTAAAGGCCCTTGAGAGTGTTGGGCCTAATTTTGGCCCATTATACATCCGGCCTACTTCCTGACCGTCATGTAATTTGGTCAGCCAAGGCCCAAAAACATTTTAGCCTGTTAATGGCCTGTTAAACAAATGGGCCAATAATGGGCCGATGTATATTATAGCATGTTGTTGACCCGTGATTTGTTCGCCACAATTAAGGCTCAATCTAGTTCTCAACCTGTTAAAAGCCTATTTAATTTTCTGGCCCAATTTAGGCAAGTAGTTTACACGGCCTTTTAAAGGCCCGAAACAAATAGTGGGCCAGATTAAGACTAGACCTAACTAATGGCCCAAGATGATTGTATGCCCACGGTTCGTCCCGTACTAGCAATTGGCGACTGGCCAGTTTTAGTACCAAAATTATTTTTTTATAAACCTAACCTATTGGCTCATTGCGCTTCGATCGGAGATTATGACCTTTTCTCAGAGCAACGACAACATAAACAACAAATAAATTACAACATCGTGACAAAGAATAAACCTAGACTATACAACAACAAAAATTACAGCATATTACATCGCATGGGCATCAAAGTTCGCCGCAAGTGATAATAAAGGGCAACCAGACAGCAGATTCCATAAACTGGACAGGTCGCCACCAATGGAAGTAAACAGGTCGACAAAATAATAGACAGAACCGACAGCACTTCAACACAGTTCAAGAAAGGTTAGCCCGGCCCAGGAGCTGCAGCACAAGCATCTTAGCAACCTGATGAGACTGCACTTGTTTGACGCTTATATCCACCAACTTAAGCTGCATAGCAACAATAGACGTCATGTACTTATGGTTAATCTTGCAAAGAGATTGGAGTTCCAGTCGGATTTGAGTAGAAGCATGTCTTTTTGCTTGAATTTCAAACTGAAGAAGTCAAACAGATTCAGGCGACGACTTCATCAAGCTTGTGTCACTGAGTAAGTTAGACACTACCTCAAGACATGACTTTGTGGTTGTATCCCTACCCTCAAGATGTGTTTCCTTCTTCTCTGGAATATATGATAGAGGGGCAAACAATGGGTTCGTCTCACTATCATTGTAGAAGTTCTTCCTAGCATCAGTGTTGTCACCCTAAAAGAGAAACAAGTAGGTAGATAATAGGTTTTGCATGTATATGCATCAACGCTGTCAATTCATCGCATTTCTTTGTCAGAAATAAAGAGACACAATTTAAAATAGCATTAACATAATAGGCATTGTTCATAGTTAAGATGGCAGGAAATGGCATTATGCAGGAGCGGCCAGCTTCACCATACCACTGGATTACAGATCAAGAACGCAAGCATACATGTAGTGCTAAACAACGTATAAGCATGAATGGTGAGTGTACTATCAATTTATACCATTTTAGATTGGTAAGAGACATGATTTAAATAACATTAATATAATATGGCATTGTTCATAGTTGAGACATAGTAGGATATGACATTGTGCTGGAGTTGGTAGTTTCACCACACCACTGGATTACAGATCAAGAACACAAGCATACACATAGTGCTAAAGAAGATAATTTGCTATGTTTAGTTTAATTTACATGGTATGAATAAGGAACTAGGTTGTACAACTAAAGACTGAAATTGAGAAGGACAAACTAATGTTTATGTACTTCTTTGTTATAAACTTTTAGTAAGAAATTTGATGCAGACGACAAAAATAAACAACATTTGCACTCATAGCTATCCAAATATACACAACAAAGTTTGAAGGCTCGAGGAGGACAAACTTACATTAGGAGTGAAGACTGGCTCTATAAAGCCCTTGTCCAGGGTGGCAATTCAAGGAGTTTACCGCACACTCTTCTTCAAGAGCATTGCCTTTATTCTACATTTTGTTAAGAGTAAATATAGATGTGAAAATATAGGAACAAATGGCGATTATTTAACCTAAGATGCAGAGAACAAATGTAAATACAACATACATGCAAAAGGCACTGACAAGAGCAATGCAGAGCTAAACTTCTTCAGTAACATTGGTTTTATTCAATATTTTGGCAAGAGTAAATATAGATCTGATGTGTATAAAATGGAGGGCAAGGGGAAATAAGCTGCAAAGTGTACATGAAGAACTAGTTGACAATATAAGTACAGTGATGAAGGACAATATATACTTACAAGAACAATGCAGAACTAAATTTCTTCATAAGCATTGGGTTTATTCTACATTAATGTAAGCATTAATATAGATCTAATAATTTGGAGCGAATAGTGGATAAGAAAGCTATAATGCACAATGATGTCACATAATCCACCAGGTATGAATGCAAGTATAGCGATAGGACAATAGGTACTCACAAGAGCAAAGCAGCGACCAACATAGTTGCGATATCCTAGGTTTTGCGGCGCTGGTTCTATCGCCAATATACATGGGGTGCTATCTAATTTCTCCAATAGCACCACCTTTTTCAAGGACTTTGCCTGTACTCATTCAGGTTCTGCAATCACCCTCTTCCTTTTGGATGTCTGAAACATAAGAACATCATTTGAATGGAAAAACATGGTATGACGACAAATGGAATAGGTATTGATAATGGATGGGCATGGCATCTTCACATATATCATGAGTAAACTAAGCATATGGCGGTGCAACAAAGCAAAAGAAATGCAAGGCACCTTATGCAAGATATGTGCAACCAATAAAACCTTGCCATATTAGAACAGACACCTTATTGGGTGAATAGGATAGGCCATCTGCCTTTGACTCCTTGAGCTCAGAATAGTCATTAGGATCATATTCTGAATACGAATCTATAGGTAGGGAGCATGTGGGTTTCATTGCATCCATAATGGACCTCAATCCCTTGATGCCAAGTTTGTTACCCATAGAACTATTCTACAATATTCTTCTGATGTGTGCATTCTTATATTCATTGTGATTACATACAATATCTCAAAAGCATGAAAACATAAATAGTAGTGAGATTATCTTTGTAATGCAAAGGATATTATAATATAATATGGGATCCCTGTAAACGCTTGTGTGCTATCACTGGATTCTGATGAGAGAGCCCATGTGTGATGTAATATGGTGAGTAGATTAATATAATCTGGCACAACTACACAAAAAATAGGCTCCCTGTTGGGAGCTCCAGATGTAAGGATAGTTGGCAGATGATAGGTTCATAATATACTGTATAGAAAGTTTATTGCCATACCATGGTAACGAGAGCGCACAGCTACCAGGCAGATTATAGTGTAGATAATAGGGGTACACCATAACCACCATAAATAAATCGGGAAAGTGGAACTGCCTGGAAAATACAGGGTTTTGTCGCTACTAATATGCATCCTATTGATCACCTATAGGCCAGCTCTATTCATCTGAAGGTGCACAGCTGTTACTATCAGTCTAGTCTATCAAAGACCGCGCGGCTCCCACCATTTCCGGGATATTATGGCAGACCAACTTGAAGTGCGAAATCATTTAGCAGAACCGTCCCAATAGAGTTGTCGATTGTAGATGTCCCTGCTTCCTTCGTGACAAGGAACATACTGTACTTACTAAAGAAGAACAGAAGCGCCGAAAGAAATGCCATTCCATGATGTCTCTCTATATGTGGCCACATGAATTTGGAAACTCAAGTGGGAGCATTAGCTAACCAATTAAATGTGTGTTTGTTAGCTAATGTCAGTATCATATCACATTCGTATTTGAAGAACCTTAGGACGTATGATTGGTGTATTATTTAGCTTTAAAGGGTGGGCAGCTACTAGTAGGACACAAAGCACCTACATAGATCATAGTGTAGATATAACGGGAAAACTCTAAGCATCAGGAGTAAAATCAGGAAAGTGGAACTTGCTAGAATATATGTGCTAGTATTGTCGGTACGGCTAGAAAGGCTTCGGATACCAGCTCTCTACAACTGAAGGCACATTATTGTTACTATCAGTCTAACTCTCAAAGGCGACACATACGACCGAATACGAAGAGTTGAAAGCGTCCATGACAATCGACATGAAGACCAACATGAAGAGTTGAAAGCGTCCATGACAAGCGACTAAATAGAACTGTACACTACAAATGTCCCTGCTCCTCTTCACTACAAGGAACATACTGTACAACTATTATACTCCCTTTGTTCCTAAATACAATTCTTGGTAGAGATTCCGCTATGGATCATATACGGGTGTATATAGATACATTTTAGAGTGTAGATTCACTCATTTTGCTCTGTATGTAGTCCATGAAGGAATCTCTACAAAGACTTATATTTAGGTATGAATAGAGTACTTACAAAATAAAAACATAAGAAGTGCATGCTAAAGAAGAGCAAGTAGATTTTCGATAATAAAATGTTGGTTGGCAACACATGATGAACCAAAGCGTATAAAGAACACAACGCCCTGCTGTCCCTCGGTATGTGGCGCATGTGCTTTTCGAAAGTAAAGTAGGAACATTAGCTGACCAATTAAACGTTATCTATTTTAGTAATATCAGCATCATATCAGATTCGTATTTGAGCAACAAGTTTGGAATTATGAGTGGCACGTTGTTTACCTTGATGGATTGAGGAGCAGTGCTAAGCAGCTACGATGATGGTACTGAATATAAAGGAATGTTTGCATGTGAGTCATGTGACTTTCGTTATTTGGGTCAGTCGACCATTTTAGGCGGTTGGATGAAGATCCTACAGCTCCTAACCCTTCTCCTTCCTCGTCTCTGATTCTTCCCCTACAGAACACCGCATGGGCCTCCGGCCGAACCACCAGCACCGACACCCCCCCCCCTCCGCCCTCCCCTAAACCGCCCCCACCGCCTGTCCCTCCGGCACCCCCACCCCCCACCCCTACCCCACCTACG
>NC_041384.1:66372230-66491099 GCF_002162155.2 Triticum dicoccoides | reverse complement strand
TCCTTCGGAGAGGCCCCACCACCGCCCTCCACAACCATCGTCCCCACCCGAGCCCCTTCCTTCCCTCTGGCGAACTCCAGCGAGCTCTCAAAAATTGACTAACCCAATTTTGAAATTTAGTCTACTGTCATTTAACTAGTGTGGAATATAAAAGGGGAAAACCATAAGCATTGCGAGTATAGTGTTGAGCGTGCCATGGCGGATCTGAAGGTGCAAACCGGACAAAGGCAACTTTGCAACCAATTGTTTGCTTTCAACTAACAAGTAAGATCCTAAGTGATGGACAAGAAATCATAGTAAAGCAGTGCCGGTCTATTTTCTTGGTGCGATAAATAAGTTGAGCAGATACGAAAGAGTACAACCTCTGGTGCGGCGCCATGTATGCATCTACTGAGAATTTGATGGTGATGGATGTCAGCGGCATGGAAGCAGATCTAGGAGGGTACACAGTGGCGGCGGCGGCGATATCCCGGCGCGGTGGACGAGACAGTCGTGGGAGCAGTGCCGGCAAGGTGGACGACGGCAGGGAAGAAGCGAGAGAACGGGATGTAGGGATCTCTTGTAATGGACGACGACGTCGGGGTATGAGCTCTGGTATGGTGGAGGAGGACGGCGATGGATGGGGTCGCGGACGGAGGAGACTGCGATGGAGAGGGTTTTTGGTGCACACGGAGTACGAATGGGCAAATGGAGGGAGGGAGGAAGGAGTAACCATGTCTTGAGGGAGCGCTTGTCTCAAACGCGAGAAATTTACAAACTTAGCCCCCGTTTAAAATTTCCTACATTAGAGCAATATTAGTCAGTTGGGGATAGGACGGTAATCTCGCATACACCAAATATTTGCCGACGGAGATTTCGGTTGAGGAGAGTTTGTTATGGCGCCCACCATGTATGAATCCGGGAGGGAGGTGAGAGGCGATTTTGGCTGAGGAGAAACTGTGTTTTGGCGCCCATTGTGTATGAATCCGGGGAGGTGAGAGGCAGAGGCGGTTATGTCATGTTTGAGTGAAATTACAAGCCTACCCCTATCGAAACCTATAGAAATCGAGCCGGTAGGCTTTGCATGTCAGGGATAGGCAGTAATTTCCATCTCACAGATTTTGGTTTCGGGCGGTTACTACGAGTTTTCCCGCTTCGTTCAAATTTTTGTAGAGAAAGGGTGCACGTTTACTGTGCCAACTCAATTCGAATCCAGTTTGTATTTTTTTGGGCAGGATCCATTTTGTATTCGAATACAAATCTATATACATCATTTTTATATATACTTTCAAAAGCACAACACTGTTTATACATAAATATGGTTTACAAATGGTATGATCTCAGATTCATAAGGCTGGATCCATCTTAATTTGGATTTTCAAACATTTGAAACCACTTTATGTTGAAATCCAATGTATGCATTCCTTGCTAAATGTCTCCAATTATTGTGTGTTTCATGAGGGTTTTTTACTTCTCAAGCATGTATAATGTGTTTGACACACGCAACATATAGTTTAATCTTGTTTAGACATTAATTTCATATGAACCATGCATTGTCTCTAATTAAAGAATCTATGGATCACTAATATTGATAAACTATATAACATTACACGTGTCCCCAAGTTCAAATGAATATGTAGACCAATTTTTGTTATGATATTATCGATGTCGTGATCTCTAGTTTAAATATTTGAATCCCCTTTAATCCAGATATTTGTCTCATATAGCTATCACTCACGCTTATCTATCTCTCTAGACGTATATGCCTTCATCGTCCCTCGGGTATCTCTCGTGCTACATGTATGTCGACAATGATCTTCTATCTTCGTAACACACTGACGGTACTCTATCCCTCGACCTTCACTCTATCTCTCTCTAAGTATATCTCGCTCCCTGCTATGTGTCTAATTATGATTCTCCCTGTGAAATCTTTTTCTCTCACACAAACACAAACTTTGTCTCTCGGGGTCTCATTTCTCTCTATTATCCCCCTGTGTGCCACTCGCACACCCCCTCTCACATAGAGATGTCTTGCACTCCTTAGGTATGAGAAGCTACGACTCTCCCTCTTAAATATCTGTTTCTCACACACAAACATAAACTATGTCTCCCAGGGTCTGATATCTCTCCACCATTCCCTCGTATGTCACTCACACACACTCTCTCTCCCTATAGATATCTCGCGTTCCCTGATACGTCTCCAACGTATCTATAATTTTTTATTGTTCCATCCTGTTATATTATCAGTATTGGATGTTTTACAATCATTTTATAGTCATTTTATATCATTTTTTGGTACTAACCTATTGACATAGTGCCAAGTGCCAGTTGCAGTTTTCTGCATGTCTTTTACATCGCAGGAAATCAATACCAAATGGAGTCCAAATGCAATGAAACTTCACGATGATTTTTATGGACCAGAAGACACCCAATGGGCCAAGGCAGCGCCTGGGGGGTGCTCTGAGGGGAGCACAACCCACCAGGGCGTGCCAGGAGGCCCAAGCGCGCCCTGGTGGGTTGTGCCCGCCTCGGGTGCCCCCCCCCCGGGGACCACCTCTTTGCTCTATAAATACCCCAATATTCCAGAAACCCAAGGGGAGTCGACGAAAATCAATTCCAGCTGCCGCAGAGTCCAGAACCACCAGATCCAATCAAGACACCATCAGGGAGGGGTTCACCACTTCCATTGGTGCCTCTCTGATGATGCGTGAGTAGTTCTTTGTAGACCTTCAGGTCCGTTGTTAGTAGCTAGATGGCATCCTCTCTCTTGTTTGATTCTCAATACAGTGGTCTCTTGGAGATCCATATGATGTAACTCTTTTTGCCGTGTGTTTGTTGGGATCGGATGAACTTTGAGTTTATGATCAGATCTATCTTTTTATATCCATGAAAGTTATTTGAGTTTCTTTGATCTCTTTTATGCATGATTGCTTATAGCCTCGTACCCTCCGTTCCTTGATATAAGGTGTATAGAGTTTTTAGAAAAAGTTCGAAATATAAGGTGTCTTGCGTTGCACCACTCGTTTGAATAATTTTTTTAGGGATTTGATTACATTTACTTATATTAGGCAAGCTCCTCTATTTTCTCATGTCAATTAGTCAGGTGTAATCTCGCCCAAAACTTGTGAAATTTTCACTCCTCGTGCGTTCTTTAATTTTCGTGCCAAAAACTATACACCCTATATTTAGGAATGGAGGGAGTATTTCTTTTCCGATATTTGGGTTTTGTTTGGCCAACTTGATATATTTATCTTGCAATGGGAAGAGGTACTTCGTAGTGGGTTTGATCTTACGGTTCTTGATCGCAGTGACAGAAGGGGAACCGACATGTATGTATCATTGCTACTAAGGATAAAACGATGGGGCCTATCTCTACATAGATAGATCTTGTCTACATCATGTCATCGTTCTTATTGCATTACTCTTTTTCCCCATGAACTTAATACACTAGATGCATGCTGGATAGCGGTCGTTGTGTGGAGTAATAGTAGTAGATGCAGGCAGGAGTCCGTCTACTAATCTTGGACGTGATGCCTATGTAATGATCATTGCCTGGATATCGTCATGGTTATTTGAAGTTCTATCAATTGCCCAACAGTAATTCGTTTACCCACCGTTTGCTATTTTCTCGAGAGAAGCCACTAGTGAAACCTACGCCCCCCGGGTCTCTTTCTCATATTATTTGCCTTTGCGGTCTATTTTCCTTTGCTTCATTTTTAGATCTATTAAACCCAAAATACAAAAATACCTTGCTGCAATTTATTCTCATTTATTTTATTTGGCATTCGATCTACCAATCTACTACAATTTTATTCATGTCTGTTTGCCCATCTTGGGGCGCCACTACCCGAAAGGGATTGATAACCCCTTTTACTCGTCGGGTTGCGAGTATTTGTTATTTGTGTGCACGGGTTGTTTACATTGTGTCGCTTGGTTCTCCTACTGGTTCGATAACCTTGGTTTCATATCTGAGGGAAATACCTACCGCTGATGTGCTGCATCATCCCTTCCTCTTTGGGGAAATACCGATGTAGCTTCAAGCCGCCATCAAAAGGAATTTCTGGTGCCATTGCCGGGGAGGATCTTCAACATATACCAGGTTCCTAATCACAAATCTCATCTCCTGGCAATTTACATTATTTGTCATTTGCCTCTCATTTTTCTCTCCCCCACTTCACAAAAATTGTCTTTTTATTCTCCCCTCTTTTTCGTTCGTCGTTTTCTTGTCGGATATGTTTTTGTGTGCAATCTTGTTTGCCTTTGTTTTCATCATGGATAGTTCTTCCTCTGTTGCATGCACTCCCGAGAACGAGGTTCTTAACTTTACACAAAGGGGAGGAGAAAATTTAAAAGATGCTTGGTATGGAATTTGCAATGCTCATAATAGATCTATATGTAAGCAATCTACCGTTGTTCTTCTGTGTTGTTTTTATGTGGGCATCACCACTTGGTATAGATTCGTCCTTGATATGATTACCGGTGGAAATTTCTTGATGTGTCCCTCTCTTGATGCTTTCAACGCTATGGTAAATTTAGTGGGTTCACCACCTCATATGATTAATGAAACAACTTTGACTCTTGAGCATCTTATGGAAATATTAGATGCTATTGAAAAGAAAATGCTTACTTAAGAACATATTAAAAACTTGGATAAGAGGATGCATAATTTTGCTACTAAAATTGGGTCAAAAGCGGGAGAAGTTTTTAAATTTTTAAAAGAAAAGGGAACCACAATTCATGAAAGAATTAAGAAAGTCCGTCTCGGATTGATAAACTAGAAGAAATCTTTAGTAATTTGAGAACGGCTTTTGCTTCTGCTAAAACTATTGAAAAACTCCTGTAAAAATTGGCAATACTACTCAAGTTACTAAGAACATGGGTGCAACTTCTAGTAATAGTAAAGAGGATCTTAAGATGATTAGCATCCAGCCGGATTTTGTTGAAGTTATAAGAGATCCCTTTGGCAAGAATGAATTCTTTAAATTTGTTCCTAGGAGTATTGTCATTGAAAACCTCTATGCTA
The DNA here is from genome assembly GCF_002162155.2 of Triticum dicoccoides. NCBI lineage: Eukaryota > Viridiplantae > Streptophyta > Magnoliopsida > Poales > Poaceae > Triticum > Triticum dicoccoides. The sequence goes on along the minus strand of NC_041384.1, from coordinate 66,486,097 downwards.
AATCTCTAAGGAATTCTAAGTGTTTGAATGAAGAGTTGAACAAATATGACAAAAGTTAGATCCTTGCTTTTTGCCTAGCTAAGGGCGTAAAACTATAGCGCTTGTTGGGAGGCAACTCAATGAATAAAATTTATTTTTGTTTTTTGCTTTCTATTATTGAGTGTTTGCACAATTATGCTATTTTTATGATTATGTTTTTTGTGTTCTAATTATTGTTTGTGCCAAGTAAAGCCTTTAGGATCTTCTTGGGTGATAGTGTAGCGACCCGACCTTAGACGGTCAAGTCTCTATGCTTAAGTGTCATCCCTGGATCGATATTGCTGACACACACATCACTCGAGGATTTATAACAGAGTTCAATCACACACTTATTACATCGAATGTCTCAAAAGAGAACTTATTACAATAATATGACTGAAGGCCATCTTAATAAGATAACAGCGGAAGCTTCGAAGGTAGAAGAGTCCATCCAACTCCACGGCAAAACTGAGTGCATGACAACGACCTAGCGCACCTTACTCTTCGTCTGAAAATTCTGCAACATAATACGTTGCAGCCTGTATAGATCAGCACATGGAATATGCTGGCAAGATAACACTATAGAGCAATGAACAAGTAACAATTATAACTACATGCATATATGGCTGGTGGAGGCTCTATCGTTATCATTTGCATAAAGCTAGATTTTCCCTACAACAACGGAATATATTTTATTTAACTACAAAGTTGGTTGAAAAACATTGAGAAGGTAACCCCAACTCAATCCCAACTAAAAGTTAACAACCCGACAAAATTAATTAAGTAGAGTGATGAGATCAACATAATAATTCAAGCACCAGATACTCAAAATGTCCATAACCGGGGACACGGCTAATCATGATTAGTTTGTACACTCTGCAGAGGTTTGTGCACTTTTCCCCACAAGACTCGATCTCCTCCGTTGGATTTCTCGCACTACATGATTTTTGAGAAACGGATGACCGAGACACAGTCTTTCAGAAGCGTTAGCTCGTTACGACAGGTAGACAATACCACCTACATCCCCTACATCTGCTAGTCTAACACTGTAAGAGGTCGCACCACATACTCAACTATGCCAGAGCCCATAATGGCTTGTGGCTGCACATGGAAGTTTCTAGCATGAATAACATAATGATCCCTTTGAGCCTGGGTGGGAAACCATAGGAAAATCACACGGATACCCCAGGATCTCCTTGGACAACACTGGATTCCCAAGTGCCCACAAACCAATCCACCCAGATGTGTATTAAAGTAGCCACCTTAATTTAAACCTTAGTTAACAATAATCTCTCACATCTTTCATGAGTTCTCTCAAACCAAACCATGTCTACGAGCATAGCATAGCAGTATAAGCATACATAGTAAATACCCGGGGTTTGATATAAGACAATAGGTTCTACCTCATCAACTACTTCCCAATACCCACATGTTATCAAACCTACTCATGCAATGTTTTACGGTTGTAACTAATGCATAAAAACAGGGTAATAAAGGGATATGATCAAAGTGTTACTTGCCTTGCCGATGATCGAAAAACCCTAGAGATTCGTAGTAGCAAGCCTCCCACTCTGGAAACTCTATCGTGAACAAACAATAGCATACATAAGCACTCAAGCATAAGATTCAAAGGTAAACTCAAATGAAATAATCCAAACTGAAAGTTCAAGTGAAGAGCTTCGATTTGCAAAAAGAATCAATCGAATCGGAGGTACGAAACTCAAACTACGATCAAAAGAAGTTCAAATTCAAATATACTTGAAACCAAATTTTAGATTGTCAAAGCCATGTTAAAGTTGATTATCTGGATAGAGGGGAACAAGACGAATATTTTGGCGTTGGTTTCACTGGATTTGGATAAACAAGTAAAAAGTAACGAGGGTTTGAAGTTCAGGGACTAATCTATGTGAAAAGTATTCGCGGATAGGTCCCTAGACGAAAAATAGAACTAAAAAGAAAAAATCTAATGAACGAACGTTCGTAAATAGAGACTAACGAACGAACACGTTCGGTATAAGAAACTAACGAGTGAACGTTCGCTAATTAGCGAACCCTTAAAATAAAAATGATCTAACGAAATGAACCGAGATTAGAAAAGAAAAACCAGGCGGGGTTTTGGTGAGCATTTTCTTTTCAATAGCATCTAGTCTTTCCATAACATGCTCAAGAGTCAAAGTTGTTTCATTAATCATGAGAGGTGGTGAGCCACTAAATTTCCCATAGCATTAAAAGCATCAAGATAAGGACACATCAAGAAATTTCCACCGGTAATCGTATCAAGGATGAATATACCAAGTGGTGATGCCAACATAAAAACAACGAAGAAGAACAACGGTAGATTGCTTACGGATAGATCTATTATGAGCATTGCAAATCCTATACCAAGCATCCTTTAAATTTTCTCCTCCCCTTTGTTTAAAATTAAGAACCTCGCTCTCGGGAGTACAAGCAATAAAGGAAGAACTATCCATAACGATAATAACGGCAAACAAGATTACACACAAAAACAGATCCCGCAAGAAAACGGCGAACGGAAAAAGAGGGGCGAATAAAACGGCAAATTTTTGTGAACTCGGGGAGAGGAAAACGAGAGGCAAATGGCAAATAATGTAATTTACAAGGAGATGAGATTTATGATTAGGAACCTGGTATATGTTGAAGATCCTCCCCGGCAACGGCGCCAGAAATTCCTTTTGATGTCGCTTAAAGCTACGTCGGTATTTCCCCAAAGAGGAAGGGATGATGCAGCACAGCGACGGTAGGTATTTCCCTCAGATATGAAACCAAGGTTATCGAACCAGTAGGATAACCAATCAACACAACGTAAACAGCCCCTGCACAAAGATAAGAAATCCTCACAACCCGACGTGTTAAAGGGGCTGTCAATCCCTTCTGGGGTACGGCGCCTCAAGTAGGCAAACGAACGTGAGGTAAATTTGTAATAGATTGATAGATCGAACGCAGAATAAAATAAATAAGAATAAATTGCAGCAAGGTATTTTTGGGTTTTTGGATTAATATATCTGAAGAAAATGCAAGGGAAAAATAGATTACAAAGGCAACTATATGAGAAAGAGACCCGGGGGCCGTAGAATTCACTAGTGGCTTCTCTCGAGAAAAATAGCAAACGGTGGGTGAATAAATTACCATTGGGTAATTGATAGAACTTCAAATACTCATGACAATATCCAGGCAATGATCATTACATAGGCATCACGTCCAAGATTACTAGACCAACTCTTGCCTGCATCTACTACTATTACTCCACACATCGGCCGCTATCTAGCATGCATCTACTGTATTCAATTCATGGAGAAGTGGAGTAATGCAATAAGAACGATGACATGATGTAGACAAGATCTATCTATGTAGAGATAGACCCCATCATTTTATCCTTAGTAGCAACGATACATACGTGTCGGTTCCATTTCTGTCACTGGGATCAAGCATCGTAAGATCGAACCCACTATAAAGCACATCTTCCCATTTCAAGATAAATAGATCAAGTTGGCCAAACAAAACCCAAATATCGAAGAAGAAATACGAGGCTATAAGAGATCATGCATAAAAGAGATCAAAGAAACTCAAATACTTTCATGGATATAAAAAGATAGATCTGATCATAAACTCAAAGTTCATCGATCCCAACAAACACACCGCAAAAGAGTTACATCATATGGATCTCCAAGAGACCATTGTATTGAGAATCAAGAGAGAGAGAGAGAGAGAGGAAGCCATCTAGCTACTAACTACGGACCCGAAGGTCTACAAAGAACTACTCATGCATCATCGGAGAGGCATCAATGGAGGTGGTGAACCCCATCCGAGATGGTGTCTACATTGGATCTGGTGGTTCTGGACTCTGCGGCAGCTGGAGGAATATTTCGTCGACTCCCCTAGAGTTTTGGGAATATTGGGGTATTTATAGAGCAAAGAGGCGGTTCGGGGGGGTACCCGAGGTGGGCACAACCCACCAGGGCGCGCCTGGGCCTCTTGGCACGCCCTGGTGGGTTGTGCTCCCCTCGGGGCACCCCTAGGCGCAGCCAGGGCCCATTGTGTTCCTTCTGGCCCATGAAAATTCTTCGTAAAGTTTCGTGGCAGTTGGACTCCGTTTGATATTGATTTTCTGCAATGTAAAAAAACATGGAAAAAACAACAACTGGCACTTGGCACTATGTCAATAGGTTAGTACCAAAAAATGATATAAAATGACTAAAATGATTATAAAACATCCAAGATTGATAATATAATAGCATGGAACAAGCAAAAATTATAGATACGTTGGAGACGTATCAAACCCTCATGACCGGACGGACAGAAAAGGAAAATTCCTGTCCCCAAGTTCCCAAAGAAGGAAAGTACCCTTCCAACCCGCAAAAACCGCAAAGCAGATGTCACGCCCAATATGCGACACTATCCTAAAAGGACTCGAAGGTCTCACCTAGGATAGAACTGCATATTGACATGCTTTTGCAAGGTGGATACCATCACATTGTACCATTACATAATGTTTGGGATACATACAAAAGGCATACTGTCGGTGTCAAAACCGGCGGATCTTGGGTAGGGGGTCCCGAACTGTGCGTCTAGGCCGGATGGTAACAGGAGGCAGGGGACACGATGTTTTACCCAGGTTCGGGCCCTCTTGATGGAGGTAAAACCCTACGTCCTGCTTGATTAATATTGATGATATGCGTAGTACAAGAGTAGATCTACTAGGAGATCAGAGAGGCTAAACCTAGAAGCTAGCCTATGGTATGATTGTATGTTATGGTTGTTGTCCTAGGACTATAACCCTTCGGTTTATATAGACACCGGAGAGGGTTAGGGTTACACAAAGGTCGGTTACAAAGGAGGAGATATCCATATCCGTACTGCCTAGCTTGCCTTCCACGCCAAGTAAAGTCCCATCCGGACACGAGATGAAGTCTTCAGTCTTGTATCTTCATAGTCTAACAGTCCGGCCAATGGAGATAGTCCGGCTGTCCGGAGACCCCCTAATCCAGGACTCCCTCAGTAGCCCCTGAACCAGGCTTCAATGATGATGAGTCCGGCGCGCAGTATTGTCTTCGGCATTGCAAGGCGGGTTCCTTTTCCGAATACATCACAGAAGAATTTGAATACAAGGATAGTGTCCGACCCTGCAAAATAAGTTCCACATTCCACCATAGAGAGAATAATATCTTCACAGATCTAATTTGCTAGCTTGTTTTGGCAGCATGACGTTATGTCACGGCCCGGTGATTATTCAAACCATTTCTTTTAACCAGCCCCGCACATAACGCGAGGCAGTTTTTCGACACGTCTTGTCAAAGTAGAGATTGTGTCCCCTTATTACGGGATTCTCATCAATATGGGCGTGGGTAACCCAACCGCGCCATCAATTGCGGCGCTTGGGGGATAAGCGAGTTTTACCAGGCAAGTGGGGCCGCTTAGTTTCGTCCGCCCATATAAAGGGATAAGGATTCACCTTTCTATCCACACCTTCTTCCTCCTTTGCTCATCCGTTCTCACACACTCGGGCTCTAGCGCCCAAGTCCGCACTTCCCACCTCGACCTTCTCCAATCATGTCCGGACCGGGAGGCAAGTGGATGGTCTCTGTCGGTGTCAAAACCGGCGGATCTCGGGTAGGGGGTCCCGAACTATGCGTCTAGGCCGGATGGTAACAGGAGGCAGGGGACACAATGTTTTACCCAGGTTCGGGCCCTCTTGATGGAGGTAAAACCCTACGTCCTGCTTGATTGATATCGATGATATGGGTAGTACAAGAGTATATCTACCACGAGATCACAGAGGCTAAACCCTAGAAGCTAGCCTATGGTATGATTGTTGTTTGTCCTACGAACTAAAACCCTCCGGTTTATATAGACACCGGAGAGGGCTAGGGTTACACAGAGTCGGTTACAATGGTAGGATATCTACATATCCGTATCGCCAAGCTTGCCTTCCACGCCAAGGAAAGTCCTTTCCGGACACGAGACGAAGTCTTCAATCTTGTATCTTCATAGTCCAGGAGTCCAGCCGAAGGTATAGTCCGGCTATCCGGACACCCCCTAATCCAGGACTCCCTCAGTAGCCCCCGAACCAGGCTTCAATGATGACGAGTCCGGCGCGCAAATTGTCTTCGGCATTGCAAGGCGGGTTCTCCTCCAAATTCCGTGTACCTGTTGAATAGTGTCCGGTTTCTTGTAAATGTAGCGCTCCTTGGCTTCTACGCCCAATAATGGCCGTCTTCCACGTGTCAAACAAATACGAAAAGTCAGGGTGTTTTTTATATTTACACCCCTAGCCGCATGAATGAGCCGCCTATTTAAGAGGACGAGGATTTAGATCCAAACCACACCTTCTCCCCTCCGCGAGTATTCATCAGAGCATATCCGACAGAGGTCCATTCTATCATGGCCGGCCGCCGCAGCTCCTCCTCTCGCCCTTCCAGCCCTCAGCCTGGAGATTGGGAGAGATGCTCCATCCCGCACAGCGAGCTAGTGATGCTCCAGACCAAGGGATTTCTCCCCCCGGCTTATATGGTCCCGGTTCGAGCCAGACTTGCCACCTATAATGGCGGAGAGCAAGCGGAGAGTGCCCCCAATCCCTCCAAAGGAGAGCGGGTATGCCTTGTCCCTTACTTAATAAGAGGGCTCGGATTCCCAATTCATCCGTTTCTCCGGGGGCTCCTGGAGTTCTATGGCCTCCAGCTGCACAACCTCACGCCTGCCTCCATATTGCATATCACGGGCTTCGTAGCCCTTTGCGAGCTATTTTTGGGCTGCGAGGCTCATTTCACGATGTGGAAAAGGCTATTCTACCTTGTGCCCCGTTCTCAGAATGGGTCAATATATCAAGTGGGCGGAGCCGAAGTGTGGCGCATCGCCGGGACCGGATATCTATCCGGAACCCCAAAGAAGTTGTCCGAGGACTGGCCTTCGGAATGGTTTTATATAGAGGACGTCCCGCTACCAGATCCTGTCCGGATCGGCCTCCTTGAGTTCGACAGTGCTCCCCTAAAGAAGCGCCTAAGCTGGCATCCACGGAGCCCTCAGAGGGAAAGCGACAAGGACGTTCTTTATCTGATGGGCTGGATAAGATTGTTAGCTCATTCCGGACTGACCATGATCGGGGTCATGGCCGCATGCATCATGCGAGGGGTGCAGCCGCTCCAGTATAGAGGCCACCCCATGTGGGACTTCAACGGGGAGGACGACGCCACCCGCCACGGGGGTAAGGGGCCGGATTCGGCTGCCGCTCTAATAAAGACCTTGTCCACTTTGTACAAGGGAGAAGACGAGGAATTTCTTCGTGTCAACCCACAGGGTGGATTTTCTATGTATAATCCCCCAAGTTGGGTAAGTGGACACTTTTACTTGCCCATACGTTTTATATTCCCATTGTTAAATATTCAGTCTAATGACTTCAACGCAGGAACTGCGCCAGGCTGTTAAAGAAATAAACATCCCTCCTCCACAACCCGAGGATCTGGGACGGTCCCTCGACCCGGCCTCTCAAGAGGATCCAAACTTATCTGTGGAGCTGATTGATGGGGTGTTTCATCAATTGAGCAAGGACAACGCCTTGTTGGCCATTACGGCCGATTACCCAGGGCTACTCCCAGCCTCACAGGTAACTGAGACCGAAGTCCTAGCACTTTGAAAAGGGATCTATCCTCGCGTGTTTTCAGTTGCCGTATGACAACCGTGTTTTACAGGGGAGGTCCTTGAGACGGGAGGCCGAGCCTGCGGCAACTAGCCAACGAGGGGCGGCAAGGCCCCGCAGGCTGAAAAGAAGTGCGGTCCGGACTGAGATGCCGGCGCAAAGGTATAGCGCGCCATCTTATTCCCAGGTGTTATTCCTTCAAGGCATATTAACACTCGTGCTCTCTTCAGGATGAAGAGACCTCGCCGGACTATATCCGGAGAGGTTGCCAATCGCGCCTCCACCAGCCAGGCTCCAAAGCCTAGTCCGGAAGCAGAGGCGAACACAAGGCACGCATCGGGCGCTCCTCCGACAGAGGATGCGGACAGGTTGTCTGCCACCAATTCCGAGGTGGAGAGTGCCATGAACCACAGGCGTCGCCGGATAGTTCTTTGCGACGCTTGTTTCTCCCAAGAGGCATTGGATGCCTTCAATTCAGGATTTGCGTACCTCCGTGCCGCTCAAAATGGTCTAGCCAGAACCACAGAGCAGTATGTAAAAGACATACGTGTAAGAAAATTTTGGTAATTATATATATACCAGTAGCCCCCGAGACTTGAAACAGTTAGAATAACTGATTTAAGGATCATTTGTTATGCAGGTTCTTATAGAAAAGAATACCGTACTGTCCCAGGAGCTGGAAGAGTGCAAAGCCCAACTTGAGGCCGCACTAGCCGCGGCAGGGGAGCCCAAGGAGACCCCCTCTGGTAATATACGCTTCGAAAGATAAGTATTATGCAAAGTGCGGCGTGGGTGCAAATCTGACAAATGAAATTGCAGATGGCGCAGGATTAAATCCGGAAAAGCAACAACTCCTACGCCAGCTGAAGGCTGGTGAGAGTGTGCTGACAAAGGTGAGGTGGGAGAAGAATGATCTCCAAGATGCCAACACCAAGCTGGGCGTTGAACTGAAGGATGTTCGTGCCCAGCTGTTGGACTCCGTTAAGGAGAATCAGCGGCTTCGACGCGGCATATTTTGTAAGTGCTTAAACGAACTTTGAAAAAAGAGTTCGGCGAGGAAGTCGACTAACAGAATAATGTCTATAGGTATGCTAATAGGTCGTCCTGCAGAGGAAATGCCCGGTTCTATGGGTGATCTTCTTCCCGAGCTCTCACAACTGCATGAGCGAGCTCGGCAGGTGATGCAAGGCGTCGCCCAGGCTTTGTGGCCATCCGTCTCCATACCCGAAGGCCTTGGAGAGCTTGTAGAGAAGCTGAAGGGAGCGCGGCGGCGCTTCCGATTGTGGAAGATGTTGGCCTGCCGTCAAGGCGCCAGGGAGGCCTGGGCCATGGTGAAGACGCGGTACACGAAGGCTGACCCAAACCACATGGCCGAGGTCGGACCCATGGGGCCCGATGGGAAGGAGATCCCTGTGAGCTTAGTATACGGCCAAGTAGAATTGGCCGCAAAGTATTCCCAACAGGACTGTAAGCTAGACAGCCTGTTAGATGGTATTGAAGAGGAATACAATCAGTCAGATTGACTATGTAATTTTAATTGACATGTGTAATGCCTTCTAGCCGGATTGTAGATCGTTTGTCATGGCCGACCTTTTCGCTTCAACCTCGGGACCTGACGGTCCGGAGTGTGTCCGAATACCCTCGTGGTTATATAAGAACCGGGGTATGCATGGAGACCAGGCGTAGGGGTCATTAGTGCTTGAACAGACAAGTGCCCAACTAGTTATGTTATATTACATGGTTAGTAAGAAACATCTTCCAGGGAGAATAGTTCCGTTAGGGGTTCCTTTCCCTGGGAGGCATGCCCTAAAGTGCATGTCCATTCTGCGAAAAGAGACGCAGGAAAACATCTGGGGGTGTGTAGATAAATAAGTGGAAAAAAAGATCATCTTTAGTTCACCGACCGAATATTCCCTTAAGAATGCTAGCTTTCGGCTTCACCCAGTCTGAGGTACACATCCGGCTGACCCGGCAGTAACAATCGCAGAGGTGCTCCCTTTACCACCTAGCCTAACAATCAGGAACGTAGGGGTAAGCACAGGAGCCAGGCAACCCAGCTTGGCCAAAACTTAAGTCATATCGATGCATATAATGGTGAATAAAAGGTACATGCACAAGTGTGACACATGTGTTGGGCATGAAGCCCATATAAATAAGTTTCTGTTTAAAGAAGCCCCCAGGTTTAATGAGCGCGGATAGCGCATCACTTTATGAGCCTTTAAAGGCTATAAGAGAGAGAGAGAGAGAGAGAGAGAGAGAGAGGAGAAGGAGAGAAATGTAAGACAGAAAGTATATAAAAATGGACAGAGGAAGGAGACGAACACAGAGTCCGGCGCTAGGCGTAGAATCTTCGGAGACGGGCTGCGTTCCATGGGTTCGGCTCGAGTCGGTTATCCGATGCATCTCGCAGGCGGTACGCTCCACCAGTCAAGACTTGGTCAATTATGAAGGGACCTTCCCACTTGGGCTTGAGTTTGTCCTTTTTCTTGTCCGGCAGGTGTAGAACTAATTCGCCAACGTTGTAATTTTTGGCCCGTACTTCTCTGCTTTGGTATCTTCGAGCCTGTTGTTGATAGAATGCGGAACGGGCTTTTCCCACGTCACGCTCTTCCTCCAAGGCATCCAAATTGTCCTGCCGATCGAGCTCGGCTTCTCTTTCTTTGTACATGCGCACTCGAGGTGAGTCATGAATTATGTCGCAGGGCAAAACTGCCTCTGCGCCGTACACCATGAAGAATGGTGTGTATACGGTGGTGCGATTCGGCGTGGTCCGCGGCCCCCAGAGTACGGAGTCGAGCTCCTCTCCCAGTGCGTATTAGATTCCTTAAGGGACCGCACTAATCTGGGTTTGATGCCGCTCATGATAAGACCATTTGCACGTTTGACCTGGCCGTTAGTTTGTGGGTGATAGACGGAAGCATAATCAAGCTTGATGCCCATGTTTTTGCACCAGAGTTTTACCTCGTCAGCCGTAAAGTTCGTGCCGTTATGAGTGATGATGCTGTGGGGGATGCCGTAACGGTGTACAACCCCGGATATAAAGTCTATCACCGGTCCGGATTTGGCCGTCTTAACAGGCTTGGCTTCTATCCATTTCGTGAACTTATCCACCATGACCAGTAAGTATTTTTTCTTGTGGGTTCCGCCTTTAAGGGGTCCAACCATGTCAAGTCCCCAGACCGTGAAGGGCCAAGTGATGGGGATAGTTTGGAGGGCGGTGGGTGGCATATGGCTTTGGTTTGCAAAAAACTGGCAACCGACGCATCGTTGGCCAATAAAAGCCTGTACGGAAGGCCTTGCTTACAAGGGACCGAGCTGCAGCGTGATTACCGCCGAGTCCGGCATGAATTTCAGCCAAGAGGTTCCGCCCTTCCTCTTCGGAGATGCACCTTTGAAGGACTCTAGTAGTGCTTTTCTTATAAAGCTCTCCCTCATGGACTTTATAGGCTTTAGATTGCCGCACTATGCAGGGTGCCTTATTTTGGTCCTCGGAGAGTTCCTGCCTAGTAAGGTAGGCGAGGAATGGTTCTGTCCACGGGGTGATGACGGCCATTATCACGTGGGTTGAAGGTGTTATTTCATTGGCAGAGCCTCCAATTATGTTAGAGTGTTCGGTGTCGGGCAGTGCGGTTGGATCCGGGCTGTTATTGCCGGGTTCCCCTTCCCATACTACGGATGGCTTGAACAGCCTTTCCAAGAAGATGTTGAGGGGGACTACATCGCATTTTGCGCCGATGCGTGCCAGGACATATGCCGCCTGATTATTTTCCCGGGCTATATGGTGAAATTCGAGCCCTTCGAACCGAGCTGACATTTTTAGGACGGCGTTGCGATAAGCTGCCATTTTTGGATCCTTGGCATCAAAGTCTCCATTTATTTGGGATATTGCGAGGTTCGAGTCCCCGCGCACCTCTAGGCGTTGAATGCCCATGGATACCGCCATCCGGGGACCATGTAAAAGGGCCTCATATTCGGCTGCATTGTTGGAGTCTGTGTACATTATCTGGAGTACGTATTGAACTGTATCTGCTGTGGGGGACGTCAAAACGATGCCAGCCCCTAGACCGGCCAACATTTTGGAGCCGTCGAAGTGCATGACCCAGTTTGAATATGTGCCGTACTCGTTAGGGACTCCGGCCTCCGTCCATTCTGCGACGAAGTCGGTCAAAACTTGTGACTTGATAGCTCGCCGTGGCTTGTAAGTTATGTCGAATAGGAGGAGCTCAATGGCCCATTTTGCAATCCGGCCCGTCGCGTCGCGGTTGTTTATAATATCGTTAAGTGGCACTTCCGAGGCTACTATTATTGAACACTCTTGAAAGTAGTGTCGTAGCTTCCGGGATGCCATAAATACCACGTACGCAATCTTTTGATAATGCGGGTACCGTGACTTGCACGGAGTAAGGACAGTGGACACATAGTAGACCGGCTTTTGAAGGGGGAATTTGTGTCCGTCCGTTTCTCGTTCGACGACGAGCACTGCGCTTACGCCTGATGGGTTGCTGCAATGTATAATAGCATTGGTTCGCTAATGTTTGGTGCGGCCAGGATTGGGTTTGTTGCCAAGATGGCTTTTATTTCGTCGAGTCCAGTCGTGGCTGCATCCGTCCACCCGAAGTGTTCGGTGCGCCGAAGGAGGCGGTAAAGGGGTAGGGCCTTTTCTCCTAAGCGGGAGATAAAGCGGCTTAGAGCCACCACGCATCCGGTTAATTTTTGTATTTGTTTGAGGTCCTTCGGGATATCCAATTGTGACAGAGCTCGGATCTTGTCTGGATTTGCTTCAATTCCTCTACCAGATACAATGAAGCCCAAGAGCTTTCCGGCTAGAACGCCGAAAACGCATTTTTCCGGGTTGAGCTTGATGTCGTATGTTCGGAGGTTATCGAATTTTAGCCTCAAGTCGTCTACTAGAGATTCGACATGTCTTGTTTTAACGACCACATCATCTACATATGCCTCCATTGTTTTGCCGATCTGGTTTGCCACACATGTCTGAATCATGCGCTGATATGTTGCGCCGGCGTTTTTGAGCCCGAAGGGCATTGTGTTGAAGCAGAATGGGCCTTATGGTGTGATGAATTGTTGGGGAACGTAGCATAAATTCAAAATTTTCCTACGTGTCACCAAGATCAATCTATGGAGTCGTATAGCAACGAGGGAGGAGTGGATCTACATACCCTTGTAGATCGCGCGCGGAAGCGTTCAAGAGAACGGGGTTGATGGAGTCGTACTCGTCGTGATCCAAATCACCGATGATCCTAGCGCCGAACAGACGGCACCTCCGCGTTCAACACACGTACGGAGCAGCGACGTCTCCTCCTTCTTGATCCAGCAAGGGGGAGGAGAGGTTGAGGAAGATGGCTCCAGCAGCAGCACGACGGCGTGGTGGTGGTGGAGCTGTAGTACTCCGGCAGGGCTTCGCCAAGCTCTATGGAGGAGGAGGAGGTGTTGGAGAGGGAGAGGGAGGCACCAAAAGGCGTGGGTGAGAGCCCTCCTTCCCCCACTATATATAGGGAGCCTAGGGAGGGGGCGCCGGCCCTAGGAGATGCAATCTCCTAGGGGGCGGCGGCCAAGGGATGAGTCCCTCCTCCCCAAGGCACCTAGGGGGTGCCTTCCCCCTTTGGGACTCTTCCCCTAGGGTTTTCCCACCCTAGGCGCATGGGCCCTAGAGGGAAGTGGCGCCCCAGCCCACTTTGGGCTGGATCCCTTCCCACTTCAGCCCATGGGGCCCTCCGGGATAGGTGGCCCCACCCGGTGGACCCCCGAGACCCTTCCGGTGGTCCCGGTACAATACCGGTGACCCCGAAACTTGTCCCGATGGCCGAAATAGCACTTCCTATATATAATTCTTTACCTTCGGACCATTTCGGAACTCCTCATGACGTCCGGGATCTCATCCGGGACTCCGAACAACATTCGGGTTACTGCATATACATATCCCTACAACCCTAGCGTCACCGAACCTTAAGTGTGTAGACCCTACGGGTTTGGGAGACATGCAGACATGACCGAGATGACTCTCCGGTCAATAACCAACAGCGGGATCTGGATACCCATGTTGGCTCCCACATGTTCCACGATGATCTCATCGGATGAACCACGATGTCAAGGACTTAATCAATCCCGTATACAATTCCCTTTGTCTAGCGGTACGATACTTGCCCGAGATTCGATCGTCGGTATCCCGATACCTTGTTCAATCTCGTTACCGGCAAGTCTCTTTACTCGTTTCGTAACACATCATCCCGTGATCAACTCCTTGATCACATTGTGCACATTATGATGATGTCCTACCGAGTGGGCCCAGAGATACCTCTCCGTTTACACGGAGTGACAAATCCCAGTCTCGATTCGTGCCAACCCAACAGACACTTTTGGAGATACCTGTAGTGTACCTTTATAGCCACCCAGTTACGTTGTGACGTTTGGCACACCCAAAGCATTCCTACGGTATCCGGGAGTTGCACAATCTCATGGTCTAAGGAAATGATACTTGACATTAGAAAAGCTTTAGCATACAAACTACATGATCTTGTGCTAGGCTTAGGATTGGGTCTTTGTCCATCACATCATTCTCCTAATGATGTGATCCCGTTATCAATGACACCCAATGTCCATGGTCAGGAAACCGTAACCATCTATTGATCAACGAGCTAGTCAACTAGAGGCTTACTAGGGACATGGTGTTGTCTATGTATCCACACATGTATCTAAGTTTCCTATCAATATAATTCTAGCATGGACAATAAACGATTATCATGAACAAGGAAATATAATAATAACTAATTTATTATTGCCTCTAGGGCATATTTCCAATAGTCTCCCACTTGCACTAGAGTCAATAATCTAGTTCACATCGCCATGTGATTAACACTCACAGGTCACATCGCCATGTGACCAACATCCAAAGAGTTTACTAATGTCACTAAACTAGTTCACATCATCGTGTGATTAAGGCTCAATGAGTTCTGGGGTTTGATCATGTTTTGCTTGTGAGAGAGGTTTTAGTCAACGGGTTTGCAACAATCAGATCCGTATGTACTTTGCAAATCTCTAGGTCATATTATAAATGCTGCTTCCATGCTCCACTTGGATCTATTCCAAATGGTTGCTCCACTATACGTATTCGGTTTGCTACTCAGAGTCATTCGGATAGGTGTTAAAGCTTGCATCGATGTAACCCTTTACGCCGAACTCTTTATCACCTCCATAATTGAGAAACATGTCCTTATTACTCCAAGGACAATTTTGACCGTTGTCTAGTGATCCACTCCTGGATCACTTTTGTACCCTCTTTCCAGACATGTGGCAAGGCACACATCAGGTGCGGTACTCAGCATGGCATACCGTATAGAGCCTATGACAAAAGCATAGGGGACGACATTCGTCCTTTCTCTCTATTCTGCCGTGGTCGAGCTTTAAGTCTTAACTTCATACCTTACAACTCAGGCAAGAACTCCTTCCTTGACTGATCCATCTTGAACACCTTCAAGATCACGTCAAGGTATGTGCTCATTTGAAAGTACCATTAAGCGTTTTGATCTATCCTTATAGATCTTGATGCTCAATGTTCAAGTAGCTTAATCCAGGCTTTCCATTGAAAAATACTTTCCAAATAACCCTATATGCTTTCCAGAAATTCTACGTCATTTCTGATCAACAATATGTCAACATATATTTATCAGAAATTCTATAGTGCTCCCACTCACTTCTTTGGAAATACAAGTTTCTCATAAACTTTGTATACACCCAAAACTTTGATCATCTTATCAAAGCATACATTCCAACTTCGAGATGCTTACTCCAGTCCTTAGAAGGATTGCTGGAGCTTTGCATACTTATTAGCATCTTTCAGGATTAACAAAACCTTCCGGTTGTATCACATACAACCTTTCCTCAAAAATCGTCGAGGAAACAATGGTTTTTTTTTTGTATCCTATCTGCAAGATTTCACAAATAATGCAGTAATTGCTAATATAATTCTAACAGACTCTTAGCATCACTACGAGTGAGAAAGTCTCATCGCAGTCAACTCCTTGAACTTGTCGGAAAACATCTTAACGACAAGTCGAGCTTTCTTAATGGTGATACCTACCATCATTGTCCGTCTTCCTTTTAAAATCCATATGTACCTAACAGCCTTACGACCATCAAGTAGTTCTCCCAAAGTCTACACTTTGTTTTCATATATGGATCCTCTCTCGGATTATATGGCCTCGAGCCATTTTGGAATCCAGGCCCACCATCGCTTCTCCATAGCTCGTAGGTTCATTGTTGTCTAGCAACATGACTTCCAAGAAAGGATTACGTACCACTCTGAAGTAGTACGCATCCTTGTCATCCCACGAGGTTTGGTAGTGACTTGATCTGAAGTTTCATGATCACTATCATAAGCTTCCACTTCAATTGGTGTAGGTGCCACAGGAACAACTCCTGTGCCCTGCCACACACTAGTTGAAGAGACGGTTCAATAACCTCATCAAGTCTCCACCATCCTCCCACTCAATTCTTTCGAGAGAAACTTTTCCTCGAGAAAGGACCCGATTCTAGAAACAATCCCTTATTGCTTTCGGATCTGAGACAGGAGGTATACCCAACTGTTTTGGGTGTCCTATGAAGATGCATTTATCCGCTTTGGGTTCGAGCTTATCAGCCTGAAACTTTTTCACATAAGCGTCGCAGCCCCAAACTTTTAAGAAATGACGGCTTAGGTTTCTCTAAACCATAGTTCATACGGTGTCATCTCATCAGAATTACGTGGTGCCCTATTTAAAGTGAATGTGGTTGTCTCTAATGCCTAACCCATAAACTATCGTGGTAATTCGATAAGAGACATCATGGTATGCATCATATCCAATAGGGTGCAGTTATGATGTACGGACACACCATCACACCATGGTGTTCCTGGCTGTATTGGTTGTGAAACAATTTCCACAATGTCTTAATTCTGTGCCAAACTTGTAATTCAGATATTCATCTCTACGATCATATCATAGACATTTTATCCTCTTGTCACGACGATGTTCAACTTCACTCTGAAATTACTTGAACCTTTCAATAATTCAGACTTATGTTTCATCAAGTAAATATACTCAGTATCTACTCAAATCATCTGTGAAGTAAGAACATAACGATATCCACCACATGCCTCAGCACTCATTGGACTGCGCACATCAAGATGTATTACTTCCAACAAGTTGCTTTCTTGTTCCATTTTACTGAAAACGAGGCTTTCAGTCATCTTGCCCATGTGGTATGATTTGCATGTCTCAAGTGATTCAAAATCAAGTGAGTCCAAACGGTCCATTTGCATGGAGTTTCTTCATGCATATACACCAATAGACATGGTTCGCATGTCTCAAACTTTTCAAAAACGATTGATCCCAAAGATCCATCAACATGGAGCTTCTTCATGTGTTTTATACCGATATGACTTGCGTGGCAGTGCCACAAGTAGGTGGTACTATCATTACTATCTTATATATTTTGGCATGAACATGTGTATCACTACGATCGAGATTCAATAAACCATTCATTTTAGGTGCAAGACCATTGAAGGTATTATTCAAATAAACAGAGTAACCATTATTCTCCTTAAATAAATAACCGTATTGTGATAGACATAATCCAATCATGTCTATGCTCAACACAAACACCAAATAACAATTATTTAGGTTTTAATACCAATCTCGATGGTAGAGGGAGCGTACGATATTTGATCAACCTTGGAAATACTTCCAACACATATCGTCATCTCACCTTTTAGCTAGTCTCCGTTTATTCCGTAGCCTTTTGTTTCGAGTTACTAACACTTAGCAACCGAACCGGTATCTAATACCCTGGTGCTACTAGGAGTACTAGTAAAGTACACATTATAATGCATATCCTACTTTTGTCGACCTTGCCAGCCTTCTCATCTACCAAGTATCTAGGGTGGTTCTGCTTCAGTGACTGTTCCCTTATTACAGAAGCACTTAGTCTCGGGCTTGGGTTCAACTTTGGGTTTCTTCACTAGAGCAGCAGCTGAATTGTCGTTTCATGAAGTATCCCTTCTTGCCCTTGCCCTTCTTGAAACTAGTGGTTTCACCAACCATCAACAATTGATGCTCCTTCCTGATTTCTACTTTTGTGGTGTCAAACATCGCGAATATCTCAAGGATCATCATATATGTCCCTGATATATTATAGTTCATCACGAAGCTCAAGCAGCTTGGTGGTAATGACTTCGGAGAACCATCACTATTTCATCTGGAATATCAACTCCCACTCGATTCAAGCGATTGTTGTACTCAGACAATCTGAGCACAAGTTCAACAATTGAGCTTTTCTCCCTTAGTTTGCAGGCTAAGAAAATCGTCGGAAGTCTTATACCTCTTGACGTGGGCACGAGCCTGAAATCCCAATTTCAGCCCTCGAAACATCTCATATGTTTCACGACGTTTCAAAACGTCTTCGGTGCCTCAGCTCTAAACCGTTGAACTGAACTATCACGTAGTTATCAAAATGTGTATGTCAGATGTTCGCAACATCCACAGACGACGTTCGAGGTTCAGCACACTGAGCGGTGCATTAAGGACATGAGCCTTCTATGAAGCAATGAGGACAATCCTCAGTCTACGGACCTAGTCCGCAGAATTGCTACTATCAACTTTCAACTAACTTTTCTCTAGGAACATATCTAAACAGTAGAACTGAAGCGCGAGCTACGACATAATTTGCGAAGACCTTTTGACTATGTTCAGGATAATTAAGTTCATCTTGTGAACTCCCACTCAGATAGACATCCCTTCAGTCATCTAAGTGATTACATGATCCGAGTCAACTAGGCCGTGTCCGATCATCACGTGAGACGGACTAGTCAACATTGGTGAACATCTTCATGTTGATCGTATCTACCATACGACTCATGCTCGACCTTTCGGTCTCTTGTGTTCCGAGGCCATGTCTGTACATGCTAGGCTCGTCAAGTTAACCTAAGTGTTTCGCATGTGTTCTGAGGCCATGTCTGTACATGCTAGGCTCGTCAACATCCATTGTATTCGAACGTTAGAATCTAACACCCGATCATCACGTGGTGCTTCGAAACAACAAACTGTCGCAACGGTGCACAGTTAGGGGGAACACTTTCTTGAAATTATTATGAGGGGTCATCTTATTTACTACCGTCGTTCTAAGTAAACAAGATGCATAAACATGATAAACATCACATGCAATCAAATAGTGACATGATATGGCCATCATCACTTTGCTCCTCTTGATCTCCATCTTCGGGGCTCCATGATCATCATCGTCACCGGCATGACACCATGATCTCCATCATCATGATCTCTATCATCGTGTCTTCATGAAGTTTGTCTCGTCAACTATTACTTCTACTACTACAGCTAACGGTTAGCAATAAAGTAAAGTAATTACATGACGTTTATGTTGACACGCAGGTCATAAATAAATTAAGACAACTCCTATGGCTCCTGCCGGTTGTCATACTCATCGACATGCAAGTCGTGATTCCTATTACAAGAACATGATCAATCTCATACATCACATATATCATTCATCACATCCTTTTGGCCATATCACATCACATAGCATACCCTGCACAAACAAGTTAGACGTCCTCTAATTGTTGTTTGCATGTTTTACGTGGCTGCTATGGGTTTCTAGCAAGAACGTTTCTTACCTACGCAAAAACCACAACGTGATATGCCAATTGCTATTTACCCTTCATAAGGACCCTTTTCATCGAATCCGATCCGACTAAAGTGGGAGAGACAGACACCCGCTAGCCACCTTATGCAACTAGTGCATGTCAGTCGGTGGAACCAGTCTCATGTAAGAGTACGTGTAAGGTCGGTCCGGGCCGCTTCATCCCACAATGCCGCCGAATCAAGATTGGACTAGTAACGGTAAGCATATTGAACAAAATCAACGCCCACAACTACTTTGTGTTCTACTCGTGCATAGTAACTACGCATAGACCTAGCTCATGATGCCACTGTTGGGGAACGTAGCATAAATTCAAAATTTTCCTATGTGTCACCAAGATCAATCTATGGAGTCGTCTAGTAACGAGGGAGGAGTGGATCTACATACCCTTGTAGATCGCGCGCGGAAGCGTTCAAGAGAACGGGGTTGATGGAGTCGTACTCGTCGTGATCCAAATCACCGATGATCCTAGCGCCGAACGGACGGCACCTCCGCGTTCAACACACGTACGGAGCAGCGACGTCTCCTCCTTCTTGATCCAGCAAGGGGGAGGAGAGGTTGAGGAAGATGGCTCCAGCAGCAGCACGACGGCGTGGTGGTGGTGGAGCTGTAGTACTCCGGCAGGGCTTCGCCAAGCTCTATGGAGGAGGAGGAGGTGTTGGAGAGGGAGAGGGAGGCACCAAAAGGCGTGGGTGAGAGCCCTCCTTCCCCCACTATATATAGGGAGCCTAGGGAGGGGGCGCCGGCCCTAGGAGATGCAATCTCCTAGGGGGGCGGCGGCCAAGGGATGAGTCCCTCCTCCCCAAGGCACCTAGGGGGTGCCTTCCCCCTTTGGGACTCTTCCCCTAGGGTTTTCCCACCCTAGGCGCATGGGCCCTAGAGGGAAGTGGCGCCCCAGCCCACTTTGGGCTGGATCCCTTCCCACTTCAGCCCATGGGGCCCTCCGGGATAGGTGGCCCCACCCGGTGGACCCCCGAGACCCTTCCGGTGGTCCCGGTACAATACCGGTGACCCCGAAACTTGTCCCGATGGCCGAAATAGCACTTCCTATATATAATTCTTTACCTTCGGACCATTTCGGAACTCCTCATGACGTCCGGGATCTCATCCGGGACTCCGAACAACATTCGGGTTACTGCATATACATATCCCTACAACCCTAGCGTCACCGAACCTTAAGTGTGTAGACCCTACGGGTTTGGGAGACATGCAGACATGACCGAGATGACTCTCCGGTCAATAACCAACAGCGGGATCTGGATACCCATGTTGTCTCCCACATGTTCCACGATGATCTCATCGGATGAACCACGATGTCAAGGACTTAATCAATCCCGTATACAATTCCCTTTGTCTAGCGGTACGATACTTGCCCGAGATTCGATCGTCGGTATCCCGATACCTTGTTCAATCTCGTTACCGGCAAGTCTCTTTACTTGTTTCGTAACACATCATCCCGTGATCAACTCCTTGATCACATTGTGCACATTATGATGATGTCCTACCGAGTGGGCCCAGAGATACCTCTCCGTTTACACGGAGTGACAAATCCCAGTCTCGATTCGTGCCAACCCAACAGACACTTTTGGAGATACCTGTAGTGTACCTTTATAGCCACCCAGTTACGTTGTGACGTTTGGCACACCCAAAGCATTCCTACGGTATTCGGGAGTTGCACAATCTCATGGTCTAAGGAAATGATACTTGACATTAGAAAAGCTTTAGCGTACGAACTACGTGATCTTGTGCTAGGCTTAGGATTGGGTCTTTGTCCATCACATCATTCTCCTAATGATGTGATCCCGTTATCAATGACATCCAATGTCCATGGTCAGGAAACCGTAACCATCTATTGATCAACGAGCTGGTCAACTAGAGGCTTACTAGGGACATGGTGTTGTCTATGTATCCACACATGTATCTGAGTTTCCTATCAATACAATTCTAGCATGGACAATAAACGATTATCATGAACAAGGAAATATAATAATAACTAATTTATTATTGCCTCTAGGGCATATTTCCAACATGAATGTCGTTGCGGCTTGGTCTGACTCTACCATCTTTATTTGATGGTAGCCGGAGTATGCGTCGAGGAAACACAACGAATCGTGTCCTGCGGTAGCATCGATAATTTGATCGATGCGGGGGAGAGGGAAGGGATCCTTTGGGCAAGCCTTGTTAAGGTCTTTAAAATCAATGCACAGGCGCCAGGATTTGTCCTTCTTTGGTACCATCACCGGGTTTGCTAGCCAGTCCGGGTGTTTATATCTTTGATGAATCCGGCCTCCAATAGCTTGGCTAGTTCCTCTCCCATGGCCTGTCTCTTAGGTTCGGAAAAACACCGAAGAGCCTGTTTGACTGGCTTGAATCCTTTTAGGATATTTAAGCTGTGTTCGGCCAGTCTGCGTGGGATTCCTGGCATGTCTGAAGGGTGCCAGGCGAAAATGTCCCAGTTCTCTCGTAGGAACTCTCGCAGTGCGGCATCTACATCAGGGTTTAACTGTGCCCCGACGGAAGCTGTTTAATTGGGGTCCGTTGGGTGGACCTAGAATTTGACTATTTCGTCCGCCGGTTTAAAGGAGGTGGACTTGGATCTTTTATCGAGTATCACATCGTCCCTATTCATCGTGGAGCGCAGCGCAGTCAGTTCCTCAGCCGCTAGGGCTTCGGATAGCGCCTCGAGGGCCAGTGCGGCTGTCTTGTTTTCGGTGCGGAGTGCTATGTCCGGATCACTAGCGAGAGTGATGATTCCATTAGGCCCGGGCATCTTGAGCTTCATGTACCCGTACTGGGGTATTGCTTGGAAGATTGTAAATGCTTCCCGCCCTAGCAGAGCGTGATATCCGCTACTGAACGGGGCCACCTGGAACGTGACCTGTAATTATCCGGCGTGCCGAACACCACATCTAGTGTGATTTTTCCTGTACAGCGCGCTTCCCGACTGGGATTATTCCTCTAAAGGTTGTGTTGCTTCGCTTAATGCGGTTCCAGTCTATTTCCATTTTTAGAAGGGTTTCCTCATAAATGAGGTTTGATCCACTACCGCCATCCATGAGTACCTTGGTAAGACGAAAGCCGTCCACTATTGGACTGAGGACCAATGTGGCTGGTGCTCGGGCTGTTCGGAATTTAGGTTCATCACTGCCGTTAAAAGTAATAGCCGTGTCACTCCATGAGTTTATTGTTGCTACTTGGTAGACTTCGGCAAGGCTGCGGAGTGTTCTTTTTCGCATATTATTTGATGCGAAAGTCTCGAAGACTGGTAATACCGTACTGGTTTCTCTGGGGTGGCTTTCTGTGGCTTCTGGAATTAGAAGATCTTTGCCAATTTTTGTCACCTGCTGGAGTATCCAACATGCTCTAAGGCTGTGAGTTGGTGTGGCGCCCTCTGCACTGTGAATTTTACAGGGTCCATTAAGCCATCCTTCCAGTACGGTTCCGTGCCCTGTAGAGGGCTTTTGCATTTTGGTATTGAACCCGGGTGTCTGGCGATGATGCACCCTTTTATTTCGGACTGGGTTTGTATTCAGGGCCGGATTGTCCCAAAATTTTATTTCGGTTTTCCAGGCGCTTTCCATCGCACAGTACTTTCGTACTATGGACGCCAAGTCAGCGAAGCATGTAATATCATGGCGACTTATGGCATTGAGGATTCCCTTGTCCGTGTAATTATTGCAGAAGAATGAAATTGCGTCTTCCTCGCGGCAGTCCTTTATCCTGTTCATAACCAGGAGGAATCTGGCCCAGTAATGATGTACTGTTTCTTCGAGCTCTTGCCTAATTTGGGATAGATCGCTTATGTATGGGTGGGTGGGTGGAATCAAATCCGAAACCTCACCCAATCTGAGACCCAGGGGCCAAGGAGTTTCCGAACTCGGAAGTTTGGATTCTTGGATGATGTCCAATGAATCTAGCCCGTCGCCTGACTTTAAGTTCAGGTCCTGAGTGATGTCCTCCCCTCCGTGGGTATCCGGCTTGGAGGGATCGGGAATCCGGACATAGCTAGTCCTTAAGATAGATGAAGGGTCGCCGCACTGTCCCTCTACCACGACAACGTGATGGGTGACTTGGGGAGAGTTAATCTCTCTCAGATCGGGTTTAGGCCCAATCTGCTCGTAATCCATAGCGACTCCCAGGGCGGCGATGTGATCCAAGAGCTCGTTTAGGGAAGAGAGCTCCATTGGATCTAGCTGCTCGGCGAATTCCGAGCTGACGTGAAGATTGCTTTCGATGACCCGAGAGGTCATCGTCGGCGCAGCAGCCGAACAGGCGGTCATAAGGAAACCGCCTAGCCGGAGAGTTCGGCCGACAACCAAAGCTCCCTTAGCAACGGTGCCGTCTTTAAAGACGGGATGAGGCATCCTTCCTGATGGCGACGGTACAGAGGAACTCTCATTGAAAGCACCAATGTCGGTGTCAAAACCGGCGGATCTCGGGTAGGGGGTCCCGAAATGTGCGTCTAGGCCGGATGGTAACAGGAGGCAGGGGACACAATGTTTTACCAGGTTCGGGCCCTCTTGATGGAGGTAAAACCCTACGTCCTGCTTGATTGATATCGATGATATGGGTAGTACAAGAGTAGATCTACCACGAGATCACAGAGGCTAAACCCTAGAAGCTAGCCTATGGTATGATTGTTGTTCGTCCTACGGACTAAAACCCTCCGGTTTATATAGACACGGAGTGGGCTAGGGTTACACAGAGTCGATTACAATGGTAGGAGATCTACATATCCGTATCGCCAAGCTTGCCTTCCACGCCAAGGAAAGTCCCTTCCGGACACGAGACGAAGTCTTCAATCTTGTATCTTCATAGTCCAGGAGTCTAGCCGAAGGTATAGTCCGGCTATCCGGACACCCCCTAATCCAGGACTCCCTCAGTCTCCTCTGTCATGGAGGGAGACGTCAAGAAACTGAGGAGAGCCGGATACCTGCCCGACGACATCGCGCACCAGCTCCCCGATGAGGGGCAGCTCATCCCCACCCCCAGGCCCCATGAGAGGGTGGTATTCCTCACCCATTTTCTCCGCAGACCGGGATTCCCTCTCCATCCCTTCGTTCAGGGGCTCATGTTTTATTACGGCCTGGATTTCCACGATTTGGCCCCGAACTTCATCCTCAACATCTCGGCGTTTATCGCCGTGTGTGAGGCCTTCCTCCGCATCAAGCCCCACTTCGGCTTACGGCTGAAGACCTTCAATGTCAAGCCGAAGGTTGTGGGCGGCCGCCAGGCGGAGTGCGGAGGGGCCATGGTGGGAAGATGCCCAACATAACATGGCTCGAGGGCTCCTTTGTAGAAACCATAAAGGGGTGGCAATAGGGGTGGTTCTATATCACCGAGCCGCGCGACCCCGCATGGGTAGCGGCCCCCGAGTTCCGATCTGGCATCCCCATGCGGCTCACCTCCTTGAAAGAGAAGGGCCTGTCCTAGGGTAATTTGAAAGAGCTGATCGGACTCCAAACATGTATTCAAAACATGGTGGACAAGAAGCTCAAGCTTGTCAACATAGTCCAAGTTATGCTCATCCGCCGGATACTCCCGTGCCAACAATGGGAGTTTAACTTGTGGGAGTTTAATCCGGCGCAGCACCGAACTCTGAGCAGGCTCTTCGACACGACTCATGAAGACGCCTGGAGGGTGTTGTTCAAAAGTGCCGAGGTCCCTCCCCCTATTACTGAGGATCACGGATTCAGCGTGAAGCGCCAAGCCAGTGCGGTAAGCTGTTTTACCTCTCACAGGATACTTATTTTTTTATATAGATTGACTCTATGCGGGATCTAAACTCCCGTACCTTTGACAGGACTGGCAGAAGATGGCTGGACAGATCGACTGTCCAACTCCTTTGCCCAAAGGCCCCGCAGACGCTCTTCTAGCGAAGATGCTAACTCTGGACCCTTATAAGGTGCCGGAGAAGACCAAGAAGGCCAAGGGAACCCGAAAGAGTTCCCGACGCCAGGCGTTGTCGAACTCACCGTTTGATGACTCTGTGGCGCACTCTTCCCCTGAAGATGAGGAAGTGGAAGAAGAAGATGCTCCCCCACCGACTGGGGGAGACAAGAAAAGGAAGGCCACCCCAACCGGGGAGGCCGGAGGGTCCAAGAAGGGAAGGACTCTCCTTCCGGACAGTTCCACCGCCGCTGATGAAGGCGAAGGCGAGTGGTTGCCCAGGGTCAAGCCCCCGGGGAGATCGTAAGTATTCGGATACCAGAGTAACTCCTAGGATTCCTTTGTCGCACTGCTTTCCCTAATGCCGAACGCAATTATGCAGGCCGCCACGAGCCAGTATCAATGTATCATCGGACGGCTCCTTGGGCTTGTCGGACATGGATAGCGATCCAGTCCCAACCGCCACCTCCCCTCATCCTGCCGATGACGCCGAGGTGTTGTCTCAAGAGGCATCGGATCAGGGGAGACAGTCCTGGAGGCGCCTCAAGGCGACCTTCCGGACTGCGGGAGCCGCGGGGACGGGGCCCCCGAGAGCTCCAAGTTCGGCCCTCAGCCGAACACCGTGCCGGACCCTCCAGCGGTTCCGGGCTCGGGCAGGCGGTCTCCTTCTAAGAGGGGCAAGACGCCTGTGTCGGTGACCTCTGTCCATCGAGAGGCACCGAACAATCTGCTGGAAGCGCTTCGCAGCGCTTCCATCGACGAGGAGCACCGCACTATCATGAGTGCGGTGATCCAGAAGGTTCAGTCCGCCAAGAGCGGATTGACTAAAGCCTGTGCCAGCCTTCTAACAGGCTTTGAGGTAAGTGTTTTAAAATGTAGTAGAAATATTACCGCATAGACAGTAGCCCCTGATGCTTTGTTTGGTGTTCACAAAGAAAAGACGAATAGAGGATCAAATAATACCGCAGGAGTCTAATATAAGTATGTCAATATGCATATGTAGGCTTCGCTGCTGGCATCCGCCGCACTAACTGCGGAGATCGCCGTACTGAAGCAGGACCTCGAGGGGTCCAAGAAAGAGCTCGGCCTTGCCAAGAGGCAGCTCGAGGAGAACAAGGGTAAGTAATACCCCGTCTATAGATATGTATATATAAAAAAGGACGTGATTGCAAAATGACAGGATCATTGTATGTTTGCCAGGGGCCATGACCGAGGTGGCGACCCTGAAGCAAGCGCCGGCCAAGGCCGAAGATACAGCGGCCAAGGAGCGCACCGAGCGAGAGAAGCACGAGGCTCAGGTGGGTGAGGTGCAGCAAGAGCTCCAGGCTCTTGTGGCGAAGCACGAGGCGTTGGAGCTTGACTCCAAGACGCGGGAGTCTGAGCTTGCCGCGGCCCTCGAGAGTGTAAAAAGTGCCAAGGCCGAAGCCCAAAAGGCCCTCCAAGAGATCGACACGATGAAGAAGATAGCGGCGGGTAAGGCTTTCTATATGCAAAGCAAGCATGTAAAAGTAAATTACCGATTACTTACCCGGATCCGGAGCTCTTCAGGAGCATTCGCAGATTTTCCCCGCAGTGTGTCCGATGCCGCACAATTTTACCAGGCCGAGGACGAAAGCTCGACGGAGAAGTTGTTCTGGTCTCAGTATGCTGAGGCCGAACATCTGGTGCCAGTGAGCGACCAGCTGAAGCAGATGGTCGAGCTACATAAGGCGGCCGATCAGGCCATGAAGAGCTTTATAGTCCGGTTGTGGCTTGGCAACGCCCTTCCGAACAGCTTCTTCGGCCTGGTGAGGCGGCTCGTGGATGCCTGCCTGCGGCTGGAGGTCGTCAAGCGATCTGTCTGCATTGAAGGTGCACGCCGGGCTTTCGCCCGTGTGAAATTGCAGTGGGTCAAGCTAGACACCGTGAAGCTGATCAAGGAGGGGCCGCCAGAGGGCAAGGAGCACCGCCACCCCGAGATGTACTACGAGGGTGTTCTGTCGGGCGCCCGTCTCATCGCGGACTAGTGTTCGAAAGATGTAATATTTGAATGATACTTGCTCATTTTATCCTGTATGTATGAAAACTTGTTTCATATGCGCTATGCAACGCTTGTTGGAATTTAAAATATTACCTTCTGTTTGGCTGTTTATCCAATCTGAGAGATGGCTAGTCCTCGGCTTCTGCCCCCATGCCACGAGTGCTGGGGTGTTCGGGATAAACCTGAGCACTCTTGTTCCCATGTTTGGGTCCTTCGAGGGAGGTGCTCAGCACAACGAACAAGGCAACCGGACTAATAATGCTTTATCACTCTCACTTAGCCATAGAATTCTATAATTTTAAATTTCAGCGAAGCCCCGGGTATTCGGAAGGCCGAATTCGGGGCGCGATACACGCCTGTAAGCCGGACAGGGCTGGCCCCTCGCCCTAAGCGGCATAAGTCTTTAGGGACTCGAAAAACCTCGCCGAACAGCGACCAGTCTCTCGCCTTATCATGACAGTCAGTTTTAGCTTTCTCTACTGAGGTGCTCAGCCCGGCAGAACCGGGGCACAATCGCAGTAGTTCTCCTAGCGCTACCTTAGCCGATAGAGCGGAACGTAAGGTACCAAAACATAGGAGCCGGGCAAACCCAACATTTGACCAAAGACATGATTCGGAGCTGATGCATATAATGCTATAAGTTCGGGGTGCCGCACTTGTGAAAGTGTTCGGACTTTTCACACCGCATTGTGGGGTACGTAAGCCCCTGGTGTATTGGCCGTACCAGAGTGTACGGTTGCAAGGCGTCATTAATGAACACATAGATATATATATAACAAGAATACAATAATAGTCATAATGTCATGCATTGTTTATTGAAAAATTGCGTTAAAGCAGAGTGATACAGATAGTGCGATAAGCAAAGAGTAGGACTATGTCCCTTCCAAGGGCGGGCTGAGGAATGATATGAAAGTGGATATTTCGCTCATTACTGTAATCAACCTAGGAATTCCGTGGTATAACGTAGTTGTCTGCCTCCTTGGTTGCTGCATCATGTGTTCGGCAATAGTGCTGCCGAACAGTGTTTCCAGAGATTAAGGTCCTGAAAGAAAAAGAAAAATAACCAAACGGGAAGCCCCTAGTGAGGTTTAGGCCGTGTTTTGGGGCATGCCGCAGTTGTGCCCCCTCCCCACCTGTGCCCATGGTATTTTTAATGCGTAATTATGTACGCGCGGCACGAATATCGCCGTTGGGCTGGGATGGGGTGGCCGCCGTATTTCTACGCGAGCTCAGATCGCGCCAGGCGGTCTATTTGCCGATTGCCCCGAGCGTGCTTGAAGGTGTCCAGGCTTTGAAATGCCGAACTGGTTGATTGCCTTGAGAGGCTGCTTTGCGCTTCTGCTGCGAGGGCCGCGGTGTGCTCCTCTGTTCGGAGAGAGCGCTCTGTGTTTCCATTGACTGTAATAACTCCGTGAGGTCCTGGCATCTTGAGCTTGAGGTATGCATAATGCGGTACCGCATTGAATCTAGCAAATGCGGTTCGCCCGAGCAGCGCATGATAATCACTGCGGAACGGGACTATATCGAAGATTAACTCTTTGCTTCGGAAGTTATCCGGGGATCCGAAGACCACTTCCAGTGTAATTGAGCCTGTGCAATGGGCCTCTACGCATGGAATGACGCCCTTAAAGGTCGTTTTTGTGGGTTTGATCCTTGAGGGGTCCATACCCATTTTGCGCACTGTGTCCTGATAAAGTAGGTTCAGGCTGCTGCCGCCGTCCATAAGGACTCGAGTGAGGTGAAATTCGTCGATGATTGGGTCTAGGACCAGTGCGGCAAAGCCGCCATGACGGATACTAGTGGGGTGGTCCCTGCGATCGAAGGTGATCGGACAGGAGGACCGAGGGAGTCCTGGCTTAGGGGGTGTCCGGATGGTCGGACTATACCTTCAGCCGGACTTCTGGACTATGAAGATACAAGATTGAAGACTTCGTCCCATGTCCGGAGGGGACTTTCCTTGGCGTGGAAGGCAAGCTTGGCGATACGGATATGTAGATCTCCTACCATTGTAACCGACTTTGTGTAAACCTAACCCTATCCGGTGTCTATATAAACCGGAGGGTTTTAGTCCGTAGGACAACACATTCATACACAACAATCATACCATAGGCTAGCTTCTAGGGTTTAGCCTCTCCGATCTCGTGGTAGATCTACTCTTGTACTACCCATATCATCAATATTAATCAAGCAGGACGTAGGGTTTTACCTCCATCAAGAGGGCCCGAACCTGGGTAAAACTTCGTGTCCCTTGCCTCCTGTTACCATCCGGCCTAGACGCACAGTTCGGGACCCCCTACCCAAGATCCGCCGGTTTTGACACCGACATTGGTGCTTTCATTGAGAGTTCCTCTGTGTCATCGCCATCAGGAAGGATGCCTCGCCCTGTCTTTAAAGACGGCACTATTGCTAAGGGAGCTTTGGCTATCGGCCAAACCCTCTGGCTAGGTGGTTTTCTTATAACCACCTGTTCGGCTTCTACGCCGACGATGACCTCTCGAGCCATCGAAAACAATCTTCATGTCATCTCAGAACTTGCCGAGCAGTTAGATCCAATGGATCTCTCCTCCATAAACGAGCTCTTGGATTGTATCGCCGCCCTGGGAGTCGCTACGAATTTCAACCAGATTGGGCCTAAACCTGATCTGAGAGAGATTAACTCTCCCCAAGTCACCCATCACGTTGCCGTGGTAGATGGATAGTGCGGTGACCCTTCATTTATCTTAAGGACTAGCTATGTCCGGATTCCCGATCCCTCCAAGCCGGATACCCGCGGAGGGGAGGATATCACTCAAGACCTGAACTTAGAGTCAGGCGACGGGATGAATTCATTGGACAGCATCCAGGAATCCAAATTTTCGTGTTCGGAAAATCCTCGGCCTCTGAGCCTCGGATTTAATTCCACCCACCCACCCGAACACAAGCGATCTAACCCAAATCAGGAAAGAGCCCGAAGAAACAGTACATCATTACTGGGCCACATTCCTCCTGGTTAGGAACAGGATAAGGGACTGCCGCGAGGAAGACGCAATCTCAATCTCCTGCAATAATTGCACGGAGAAGGGAATCCTCAACGCCATAAGTCGCCGTGATATTACACGCTTTACTGACTTGGCGTCCATCGTACGAAAGTACTATGCGATGGAAAGCGCCTGGAAAACCGAAATAAAATTTTGCGATGATCCGGCCCTGAATACAAACCCAGTCCGAAATAAAAGGGTGCATCATCGCCAGACACCCGGGTCAAACACCAAAAAGCAAAAACCCTCTACAGGGCATGGAACCGTACTGGAAGGATGGCTCAATGGACCCTGTAAAATTCACAGTATAGAGGACGCCACACCAACTCACAGCCTTAGAGCATGTGGGATACTCCGGCAGGTGGCCAAAATTGGCGAAGATCTCCTAATTCCGGAAGCCACCCCAGAGACACCATTACGGTATTAACGGTCTTCGAGACTTTCGCATCAAATAATATGCGAAAAAGGACACTCCGCAGCCTTGCCGAAGTCTACCAAGTAGCAACAATAAACCCATGGAGTGACACGGCTATTACCTTTAACGCCAGTGATGAACCTAAATTCTGAATAGCCCGAGCACCAGCCGCATTGGTCCTCAATCCAATAGTGGACGGCTTTCGTCTTACCAAGGTACTCATGGACGGCGGCAGCGGTTTGAACCTCATTTACGAGGAAACCCTTCAAAAATGGAAATAGACTGGAACCGCATTGAGCGAAGCAGCACAACCTTTAGAGGAATAATCGCCAGTTGGGAAGCGCGCTGTACAGGAAAAATCACACTAGATGTGGTGTTCGGCACGCCGGATAATTACAGGTCCGAAGAAGTCATGTTTCACGTGGCTCCGTTCAGCAGCGGTTATCACGCTCTGCTAGGGCGGGAAGCGTCTACAATCTTCCAAGCAATACCCCATTACGGGTACATGAAGCTCAAGATGCCCGGGCCTAACGGGATCATCACTCTCGCTAGTGATCCGGACATAGCACTCCGCCCCGAAAACAAGACAGCCGCACTGGCCCTCGAGGCACTATCTAAAGCCCTAGCGGCCGAGGAACTGACTGCGCTGCGCTCCATGGTGAATAGGGACGATGTGGTACTCGACAAAAGATCCAAGTCCACCTCCTTTAAACCGGCAGACGAAATAGTCAAATTCCAGGTCCATCCAACGGACCCCAATAAAACAGCTTCCATCGGGGCACAGTTAAACCCTGATATAGACGTCGCACTGTGAGAGTTCCTACGAGAGAACTGGGACATTTTCGCCTGGCACCCTTCAGACATGCCAGGAATCCCACGCAGGCTGGCCGAGCACAGCTTAAATACCCTTAAAGGATTCAAACCTGTCAAACAAGCTCTTTGGCGTTTTTCCGAACCTAAGAGACAGGCCATGGGAGAGAGCTAGCAAAGCTATTGGAGGCCGGATTCATCAGAGATATAAAACATCCGGACTGGCTAGCAAACCTGGTGATGGTACCAAAGAAGGACAAATCCTGGCGCCTGTGCGTTGATTTTAAAGACCTTAACAAGGCTTGCCCAAAGGATCCCTTCCCCCTCCCCCGCATCGATCAAATTATCGATGCTACCGCAGGACATGATTCGTTGTGTTTCCTCGATGCATATTCCGGCTACCATCAAATCAAGATGGTAGATTCAGACCAAGCCGCAACGGCATTTATCACACCATACGGCCCATTCTGCTTCAACACAATGCCCTTCGGGCTCAAAAACACCGGCGCAACATATCAGCGCATGATTCAGACATGTCTGGCAAACCAGATCGGCAAAACAGTGGAGGAATATGTAGATGATGTGGTCGTCAAAACAAGACATGTAGAATCTCTAGTAGACGACTTGAGGCTCACATTTGATAACCTCCGAACATATGACATCAAGCTCAACCCGGAAAAATGCGTTTTCGGCGTTCCCGCCGGAAAGCTCTTGGGCTTCATTGTATCCGATAGAGGAATTGA
Source organism: Triticum dicoccoides (assembly GCF_002162155.2). Taxonomy (NCBI): domain Eukaryota; kingdom Viridiplantae; phylum Streptophyta; class Magnoliopsida; order Poales; family Poaceae; genus Triticum; species Triticum dicoccoides. The sequence continues at coordinate 66,453,828 of NC_041384.1, read as the reverse complement.
AGCAAATCCAGCCAAGATCCAAGCTCTGTCACAATTGGATATCCCAAAGCACCTCAAACAAATACAAAAATTAACCGGATGCGTAGCGGCTCTAAGCCGCTTTATCTCCCGCTTGGGAGAAAAGGCCCTACCCCTTTACCGCCTCCTTCGGCGCACCGAACACTTCGAATGGAAGGATGCAGCCACGGCCGTACTCGACGAAATAAAAGCCATATTGGCAACAAACCCAGTCCTGGCCGCGCCAAACATTGGCGAACCAATGCTATTGTACATTGCAGCAACACATTAGGTTGTAAGTGCAGTGCTCGTCGTCGAACGAGAAACGGACGGACACAAATTCCCCCTTCAAAAGCCGGTCTATTATGTCTCCACTGTCCTCACTCCGTGCAAATCACGGTACCCGCATTATCAAAAGATTGCGTACGCGGTATTCATGGCATCCCGGAAGCTACGACACTACTTTCAAGAGTGTTCAATAATAGTAGCCTCGGAAGTACCACTTAACGATATTATAAACAACCGTGATGCAACGGGCCGGATTGCAAAATGGGCCATTGAGCTCCTCTCGTTCGACATAACTTATAAGCCACGGTGAGCCATCAAGTCGCAAGTTTTGGCCGACTTTGTCGCAGAATGGACGGAGGCCGAACTCCCTAAAGAGTACGACACATATTCAAATTGGATCATGCATTTCGACGGCTCCAAGATGTTGGCCGGACTAGGGGCTGGCGTCATTTTGACGTCCCCCACAGGAGACATGGTTCAATACGTACTCCAGATTATGTACACAGACTCCAACAATGCAGCCGAATATGAGGCCCTTTTACATGGTCTCCGGATGGCAGTATCCATGGGCATTCAACGCCTAGAGGTGCGCGGGGACTCGAACCTCGCAATATCCCAAATAAATGGAGACTTCGATGCCAAGGATCCAAAAATGGCAGCCTACCGCAACGTCGTCCTAAAAATGTCAGCTCTGTTCGAAGGGCTTGAATTTCACCATATAGCCCGGGAAAATAATCAGGCGGCAGATGTCCTGGCACGCATCGGCGGAAAACGCGATGTAGTCCCTCCCAACATCTTCTTGGAAAGGCTGTTCAAGCCATCCATAGTATGGGAAGGGGAGCCGAACAATAACAGCCCGGACCCAACCGCACTGCCCGACACCGAACATTCTGACACAATTGGAGGCTCTGCCAATGAAATAACACCTTCAGCCCATGTAATAATGGCCGTCATCGCCCCATGGACAGAACCATTCCTCGCCTACCTTACTAGGCAGGAACTCCCCGAGGACCAAAATGAGGCACGCCGCATAGTGCGACGATCCAAAGCCTACAAAGTCCACGAGGGAGAGCTTTATAAAAAAAGCACTACCGGAGTCCTTCAAAGGTGCATCTCCGAAGAACAAGGGCGGAACCTCCTGGCTGAAATTCATGCCGGACTCGGCGGTCATCACGATGCAGCTCGGTCCCTTGTAAGCAATGCCTTCCGTACAGGCTTTTATTGGCCGACGGCCCGGGCAGACGCACAGGACTTAGTCCAACGATGCGTCGGTTACCAGCTCTTTACGAACCAAAGCCATATGCCACCCACCGCCCTCTGAACTATCCCCATCACTTGGCCCTTCGCGGTCTGGGGGCTTGACATGGTTGGACCCCTTAAAGGCAGAACCCACAAGCAAAAATACTTATTGGTCATGGTGGATAAGTTCACCAAATGGATAGAAGCCAAGCCTGTTAAGACGGCCGAATCCGGACCGGTGATAGACTTTATATCCAGGGTTGTACACCGTTACGGCATCCCCCACAGCATCATCATTGATAACGGCACGAACTTTACGGCCGACGAGGTAAAACTCTGGTGCAAAAACATGGGCATCAAGCTCGATTATGCTTCCGTCTATCACCCACAAACTAACAGCCAGGTCGAACGTGCAAATGATCTTATCATGAGCGGCATCAAACCCAGATTAGTGCGGTCCCTCAAGGAATCTAACACGCACTGGGTAGAGGAGCTCGACTCTGTACTCTGGGGGCTCCGGACCACGACGAATCGCACCATCGGATACACACCATTCTTCATGGTGTACGGCGCAGAGGCAGTTTTGCCTTGCGACATAATTCATGACTCACCTCGAGTGCGCATGTACGAAGAAAGAGAAGTCGAGCTCGATCGGCAGGACAGTTTGGACGCATTGGAGGAGGAGCGTGACCTGGCAAAAGCTCATTCCACATTCTATCAACAGCAGACTCGAAGATACCAAAGCAGAGAAGTACGGGCCAAAAATTACAATGTTGGCGAATTAGTTCTACGCCTGACGGACAAGAAAAAGGACAAACTCAAGCCCAAGTGGGAAGGTCCCTTCATAATTGACCAAGTCCTGACTGGCGGAGCGTGCCGCCTGCGAGATGCATCGGATAACCGACTTGAGCCGAATCCATGGAACGCAGCCCGTCTCCGAAGATTCTATGCCTAGCACCGGACTCTGTGTTCGTCTCCTTCCTTTGTCCATTTTTTATATATACTGTCTGTCTTACATTTCTCTCCTTCTGCCCTTCCTTTCTCTTATAGCCTCTAAAGGCTCATCCAATGACGTGCTATTCGCACTCATTAAACCTGGGGGCTTCTTCTAACAGAAGCTTATTTATACGGGCTTCATGCCCAACACATGTGTTACACTTCCGCATGTGCCTTTTATTTCACCATTATATGCATCGATATGACTTAAGTTTTGGCCAAGCTGGGTTGCCTGGCTCCTATGCTTACCCCTACGTTCCCGATTATTCGGCTAGGCGGTAAAGGGAGCACCTCTGCGATTGCTACTGCCGGATCAGCCGGGTGTGTACCTCAGACTGGGTGAAGCCAAAAGCTAGCATTCTTAAGGGAATATTCGGTCAGTGACCTAAAAGATGACCTTTTAACTTATCTATCCATACGCCCCCAGATGCTTTTTTTGCGTCTTTTTCGCAGAATGGGCATGCACTTTAGGGCATGCCTCCCAGGGAAAGGAACCCCTAACGGAACTATTCTCCCTGGAAGATGTTTCTTACTAACCATGTAATATAACATAACTAGTCGGGCACTTGTCTGTTCGAGCACTAATGACCCCTACGCCTGGTCTCCATGCATTCCCCTGTTCTTATATAACCGCATGGGAATTCGGACACACTCCGGACCGTCAGGTCCCGAGGCTGAAGCGAAAAGGTCGGCCATGACAAACGATCTACAATCCGGCTAGAAGGCATTATAAATGTCAATTAAAATTACATAGTCATTCTGACTGATTGTATTCCTCTTCAATAACATCTAACAGGCTGTCTAATTTACAGTCCTGCTGGGAATACTTTGCCGCCAATTCTACTTGGCCGTATACTAAGCTTACAGGGATCTCCTCCCCATCGGGCCCCACAGGACCGACCTCGGCCATGTGGTTGGGGTCAGCCTTTGTGTACCGCGTCTTTACCATGGCCCAGGCCTCCCTAGCGCCTTGACGGCAGGCCGATATCTTCCACAATCGGAAGCGCCGCCGTGCTCCCTTTAGCTTCTCTGCAAGCTCTCCAAGACCTTCGGGCATGGAGATGGATGGCCACAAGGCCTGGGCGACGCCTTGCATCGCCTGCCGAACTCGCTCGAGCAGTTGCGAGAGCTCGGGAAGAAGGTCACCCGTAGAACCGGGCATCTCCTCTGCAGGACGACCTGTTAGCACACTTACAGACATTACTCTGTTAGTCGACTTCCCCGCCGAACTTCTTTCAAAGGTTCGTTCAAGCACTTACTAAATATGCCGCGCCGAAGCCGCTGATTCTCCTTAACGGAGTCCAACAGCTAGGCACGAACATCCTTCAGTTCAACGCCCAGCTTGGTGTTGGCATCTTGGAGATCGTTCTTCTCCCGCCTCACCTTTGTTAGCACCTTCTCACCAGCCTTCAGCTGGCGTAGGAGGTGTTGCCTTTCCGGATTCAATCCGGCGCCATCTGCAAATCCATTTGTCAGATATGCACCCCTGCTGTGCTTCGCAAAATGCTTAACTTTCGAAGTGTATATTACCAGAGGGGGTCTCCTTGGGCTCCCCTGTCGTGGCTAGTGCGGCCTCAAGTTGGGCTTTGCACTCTTCCAGCTCCTGGGACAGTAGGGAATTCTTTTCTGTAAGAACCTGCATAACAAAGGATCCTTAAATCAGTTATTCTAACTGTTTCAAGTCTCGGCGGCTACTAGTGTATATATATATATATATATATATATATATATATATATATATATATATATATATATATATATATATATATATAATTACCAAAATTTTCTTACCCGTATGTCTTTTACATATTGCTCCGTGGCTCTGGCTAGACCATTTTGAGCAGCACGGAGGTACGCATCTCCCGACTTGAAGGCATCTAATGCCTCTTGGGAGAAACAAGCGTCGTGAAAAATTGTCCGGCGACGCCTGTGGTTCATGGAACTCTCCACCTCAGAGTTGGTAGCAGACAACCTGTCCACATCCTCCGTCGGAGGAGCGTCCGGTGTGCGCCTTGTGTTCGCCTCCGCCTCCGGACCAAGCTTTGGAGCCTGGCTGGTGGAGGCGCGATTGGCAGCCTCTCCGAATATAGTCCGGCGAGGTCTCTTTGTCCTGAAGAGAGCATGAGTGTTAATATGCTTTAAAGATATATCACCTGGGATAAGGAGGCGCGCCATACCTTTGCGCTGACGCCTCGGTCCGGACTGCACCTCTTTTCTGCCCACGGGGCCCTGCGGCCCCTCGTTGGCTTGTCACCGCAGGTTCGGCCTCCCGTCTCAGAAACCTCCCCTGCAAAGCTCGGTTGTAATCAGGAAACTGAAAACGCGAGAGGGCAGACCCCTATTTGGGGTACTGGGACTTCGATCTCAGTTACCCGGGAGGCTGGGATTAGCCCTGGGTAATCGGCCGTAATGGCCACCAAGGCATTGTCCTTGCTCAATTGATGGAACACTCCATCAATCAGCTCCACAGATATGTCCGGATCCTCTTGAGAGGCCGGGTCGAGGGACCGTCCTGGGTCCTCGGGTTGTGGAGGAGGGCTGTTTATTTCTTTAACAGCCTGGTGCAGTTCCTGCGTTGAAGTCGCTAGACTAAATATTTAACAATGGGGATATAAAACGGATGGGCAAGATGTGACCACTTACCCAGCTTGGAGGATTGTACATAGAAAATCCACCCTTTGGGTCGACGCGGAGAAAATCCTCCTCTTCTCCCTTGTACAAAGTGGACAGGGTCTTCGTTAGAACCGCAGCCGAATCCGGCCCCTTACGGCCGTAGCGGGTGGTGTCGTCCTCCCCGTTGAAGTCCCACATGGGGTGGCCTCTATACTGTAGCGGCTGCACCCCTCTCATGATGCATGCGGCCATGACCCCGATCATGGTCAGTCCGGAATGAGCTAACAATCTTATCCTGACCATCAGGTAAATAACGTCCTTGTCACTTTCCCTCTGAGGGCTCCATGGACGCCAACTTAGGCGCTTCTTTAGTGGAGCACTATCAAACTCAGGGAGGCCGATCCGGACAGGATTCGGCAGCGGGACATCCTCTATGTAAAACCATTCCGAAGGCCAGTCCTCAGAAGCCTTCTTTGGGGTTCCGGATAGATATCCGGTCCCGGCGATGCGCCACACTTCGGCTCCGCCCACTTGATACACTGACCCCTTCTTAGAACGGGGTACAAGGCAGAATAGCTCTTTCCACAGCCCAAAATGAGCCTCAACACCCAAAAACAGCTCGTAGAGGGCTACGAAGCCCGCGATATGCAATATGGAAGCAGGCGTGAGGTTGTGCAGCTGGAGGCCATAGAACTCCAGAAGTCCCCAGAGAAACGGATGAATTGAAAATCCGAGCCCTCTTATTAAGTAAGGGGCAAGGCATACTCGCTCTCCTTTGAAGGGATTGGGGACGCTCTCCGCTTGCTCTCCGCCATTATAGGTGGCGAGTCCGGCTCGAACCGGGACCATATAGGCCGGGGGAGAAATCCCTTGGTCTGGAGCTCCACTAGCTCGCTGTGCGGGAGGGAACACCTCTTCCAATCTCCAGGCTGAGGGCTGGAAGGGCGAGAGGAGGAGCTGCGCCGGCCGGCCATGATAGAATGGACCTCTGTCGGATACGCTTTGATGAATACTCGCGGAAGGGAGAAGGTGTGGTTTGGATCTAAATCCTCGTCCCCTTAAATAGGCGGCTCATTTACGCGGCTAGGGGTGTGGATGTAAAAACACTCAGACTTTTTGTATTCGTTTGACACGTGGGAGACGGCCATTATTGGGCGTAGAAGCCAAGGAGCGCAACATTTACAAGAAATCGGACTTTATTCAATAGGTACACGGAATTTGGAGGAGAACCCGCCTTGCAATGCCGAAGACAATCTGCGCGCCGGACTCATCGTCATTGAAGCCTGGTTCGGGGGCTACTGAGGGAGTCCTGGATTAGGGGGTGTCCGGATGGCCGGACTATACCTTCGGCTGGACTCCTGGACTATGAAGATACAAGATTGAAGACTTTGTCCCATGTCCGGAGGGGACTTTCCTTGGCGTGGAAGGCAAGCTTGGCGAGACGGATATGTAGATCTCCTACCATTGTAACCGACTTTGTGTAAACCTAACCCTATCTGGTGTCTATATAAACCGGAGGGTTTTAGTCCGTAGGACAACACATTCATACACAACAATCATACCATAAGCTAGCTTCTAGGGTTTAGCCTCTCCGATCTTGTGGTAGATCTACTCTTGTACTACCCATATCATCAATATTAATCAAGCAGGACGTAGGGTTTTACCTCCATCAAGAGGGCCCGAACCTGGGTAAAACTTTGTGTCCCTTGCCTCCTGTTACCATCCGGCCTAGACACACAGTTCGGGACCCCCTACCCGAGATCCGCCGGTTTTGACACCGACAAGGACCAAGGGTTGAACTTTGGGGCGACTGGCTCCAACGCATATACGTCCCTGAGCGCATGCTTCCGCTCCCTCTTGGGGATGTGGGTTGCGTATATCATGTTCATCGTCCGCACTTGCGGGGGAAACCTCTCCTGTCCTCCAGTGTGCGGCTGCCGGGGCTCCTCCTCCTCATCGCTATGCGGCCCCTTGTCCTTGTTTTCAGCAATTAACTTGTCGGCCTACTTGAACATCCAACAATCCCTGTTGGTGTGATTGGCTGGCTTGTCTGGGTGCCGTGTATTTGACACGAGCGATCGAGTATACGGTCCAAGCTGGACGGACCCGACGTACTTTGTTTGAATGGCTTTTTCCGCTGACCGGGTTTAGAGCCTTTGAATCCGGCACTGACTCCCGTATCGTCAGTATTTTCACTATTAATGCGGCGCTTATGCTTGTTGCGACGTGGCCTGCTATTGTCGTCCTTGGTATCTGGGGTACCATGGTTCTTTGATATGTTATTACTGCGAGCCAGCCAGCTGTCTTCTCCCGCACAAAAGGGGGTCATGAGCGTCGTGAGAGCTGCCATAGATTTCGGCTTTTCCTGACCAAGGTGTCGGGCTAGCCACTCGTCTCGGATGTTGTGCTTGAAAGCCGCTAAGGCCTCTGCATCCGGACAGTCGATGATTTGATTTTTCTTTGTAAGGAACTGAGTCCAGAATTGCCTGGCCGACTCTTCTGGCTGCTGAATTATGTGGCTCAAGTCATCGGCGTCTGGTGGTCGCACATAAGTGCCCTGAAAGTTGTCGAGGAATGCGGCTTCCAGATCTTCCCAACAGCTAATGGAGTCCGCTGGCAAGCTGTTAAGCCAATGCCGTGCTAGTCCTTCGAGCTTTAGTGGGAGGTATTTGATGGCGTGTAAGTCATCATCGCGGGCCATGTGGATGTGGAGGAGGAAATCCTCAATCCATACTGCGGGATCTGTTGTGCCGTCGTATGATTCAATATTTACAGGTTTGAAACCTTCTGGGAATTGATGTTCCATTACTTCGTCTGTGAAGCATAAGGGGTGTGCGGCGCCTCTGTATTGGGCTATATCGCGATGCAGCTCGAATGGGTCTTGCCCGCTGTGTTCGGCCCGGCCGGATTTGCTTTTACTGTATCCGGCGTGACGTTTGTCGTCTCGCAGAGCGGTGCGCCCTCGTGATCTGTAGATCAATCTTGAATGCTTTGCCTTGTCCTCCAATATGTCTCGCAGGTCTGGCGTATCTCCCCATGCCTTTTTATTTGAATGGCGTTGGGGTGGAGGCTGAGCTTTTGGCTGGAATGCCTCTATCGCGGCCACGAGGTGGCCGATCAGCCGTGTCATACGCTTCTTCCTCTAGTCGGGGTAGTAACCTGCGCCTTGGGTAACTCTTGGAAGGACACTCGAGTTTATATTCCTCGGCCGCGAGGACTTCAGTCCATTTGTCAGCTAGCAGATCTTGATCAGCTTGAAGCTGCTGCTGCTTTTTCTTCAGGCTATTTGTCGTGGCCATAAGCCGGCGCTTGAAGCTCTCTTGTTCGACGGGATCCTCTGGTATGGCGAATTCATCATCGCCGAGGCTTGCCTCGTCTTCGGAGGGGGGCATGTGATCATCCTCCTCCTCTCCGTCTGCCGCTCTCTTAGGAGAGCTAGCTCCTTCATCCTCCTGCTCTAAATCTTGCTGGAGGGGATTGTTGTTGTCTTCGGCACTATTCGGAGTGTTATTATCTCTTGTGCCGGTATCACCACTTTTACTTTGGCGGGACTTAGAGCGGCGCCGCTGACGTCGGCGCTTGGGTTGCTTCTTGGAGGGGTCATTGAGGGAGTCCTAGATTAGGGGGTGTCCGGATGGCCAGACTATACCTTCAGTCGGACTCCTGGACTATGAAGATATAAGATTGAAGACTTCGTCCCGTGTCCAGAAGGGACTTTTCTTGGAGTGGAAGGCAAGCTTGGCGATACGGATATGTAGATCTCCTACCATTGTAACCGACTCTATGTAACCCTAACCCTATCCGGTGTCTATATAAACCAGAGGGTTTTAGTCCATAGGACAACACAATCATACCATAGGCTAGCTTCTAGGGTTTAGCCTCTCTGATCTCGTGGTAGATCTACTCTTGTACTACCCATATCATCAATATTAATCAAGCAGAACGTAGGGTTTTACCTCCATCGAGAGGGCTCGAACCTGGGTAAAACTTCGTGTCCCTTGCCTCTTGTTACCATCCGGCCTAGACGCACAGTTCGGGACCCCCTACCCGAGATCCGCCGGTTTTGACACCGACATTGGTGCTTTCATTGAGAGTTCCTCTGTGTCATCGCTGTCAGGCTCGATGGCTCCTATGATCATCAATAGCGATGCAGTCTAGGGTGAGACCTTCCTCCCCGGACAGATCTTCGTCTTCGACGGCTTCGCACTGCGGGCCAATTCACTTGGCCATCTGGAGCAGATCGAAAGCTACGCCCCTGGCCGTCAGGTCAGATTTGGAAGTTTAAACTACACGGCTGACATTCGCGGGGACTTGATCCTCGATGGATTCGAGCCACTGCCGAGCGTGCCGCACTGTCACGACGAGCATGATCTAGCTCTGTCGCCGAACAATGCCCTGGAGGCCGCACCCGCATCGGCTTCGACCCTTAATTCGGAGCCAACTGTGCTGATCGAGGATGGGTGGTTGGACGCCGCCTCAGGGGCTGCGATCCCAACGGTGATCGAGCCGAACACCATCCCCGCACTCTGCGATACTCGTGACTCCAAGGAGCCGGACTCCTCTCCGGACTCCGAACCCTCCGCGCCCCAGCCGATCAAATCCGATTGGGTGCCGATTATGGAATTTACTGTCGCGGACATCTTTCAGCACTCGCCTTTCACCGATATTCTGAAGACACTGAAGTCTCTCTCTTTATCAGGAGAGCCCTGGCTAGACTACGGTCAGCAAGGTTGGGATTCGGACGATGAAGAAATTCAAAGCCCACCCACCACCCACTTTGTAGCCACTGTCGACGACTTAACCGACATGCTCGACTTCGACTCCGAAGACATCGACGGTATGGACGCCGATGAAGGAGACGATGAAGAACCAGCGCCTATCAGGCCCTAGAAAGCCACCTCGTCATATGACATATACATGTTGGACACCCCAAAAGAAGGAGATGGCGATGGAACATCGGAGGATGACCCCTCCAAGAAACAGCCTAAGCGCTGGCGTCAGCGGCGCCGCTCAAAATCCCGCCAAAACAAATACTGTGATTCCAGCACGGGAGATAATAATACTCCGGAAAGTGCCGAAGAAAACCCCCTCCAGCAAGATTTAGCACAGGAGGATGGAGAAACCAGCCCTCATGAGAGAGCGGCAGACAGAGAGGTCGAGGACAATAATTATATGCCTCCCTCCGAAGACGAGGCAAGCCTCGACGACGACGAATTTGTCGTGCTAGAGGATCCCGTCGAGCAAGAGCATTTTCAACGCAGGCTTATGGCCACGGCAAGAAGCCTCAAGAAAAAACAGCAACAGCTTAAAGCTGATCAAGATTTGCTAGTCGATAGATGGACTGAAGTCCTTGCGGCCGAAGAGCATAAACTCGAACGCCCCTCCAAGAGCTACCCAAAGCGCAGGTTGCTACCCTGACTAGAGGAGGAAGCACTTAAACCTGCATCACCTGCACTCGATACGGCCGATCGGCCACCTCGTGGCCGCGACAGAGAGGCCTCTCGGCCCTCCACTCAAGCCGCACCCCGTACCAAGGCACGGGAATATGCGCCGGACTTACGAGATATGTTGGAGGACAAGGCAAGGCAAACAAGATCGATCTACGGATCACGTGGGCGCCCCACGGCTCGAGACGATAACCGTCACGCCGGCCACAAATTTGGCAGGGCCGAACACAGTAGACAAAGCTCATTGGAGCTACGTTGTGATATAGCCCAGTACAGAGGCGCCGCACACCCACTATGCTTCATAGACGAAATAATGGATCATCAAATCCCCGAGGGTTTCAAACCCGTAAACATCGAATCATATGATGGCACAACAGATCCTGCGGTATGGATCGAGGATTATCTCCTTCATATCCACATGGCCCGCGGCGATGATTTCCACGCCATCAAATACCTCCCACTCAAGCTTAAAGGACCAGCTCGGCATTGGCATAACAGCTTGCCAACAAGATCAATCAGTTGTTGGGAGGACCTGGAAGCCGCATTCCTTGACAATTTCCAGGGCACTTATGTGCGACCCCCAGACGCCGATGACCTAAGTCACGTAGTTTAGCAGCCAGAGGAATCGGCCAGGCAATTCTGGACACGGTTCCTAACAAACAAAAATCAAATAGTTGATTGTCCGGACGCTGAGGCCCTAGCAGCCTTCAAGCACAATATCCGTGACGAGTGGCTTGCCCGGCACCTCGGACAGGAAAAGCCGAAGTCTATGGCAGCACTCACGACACTCATGACCCGCTTTTGCACAGGAGAAGACAGCTGGCTTGCTCGTAGCAACAATATGACCAAGAACCCTGGTAATTCGGATACCAGGGACAGTAGTGGCAGGTCGCGTCACAACAAGCAGAAGCGCCGCATTAACAGCGACAATGCTGAGGATACGGCAGTTAATGCCGGATTCAGAGTCTCTAAATCCGGTCAGCGGAAAAAGCCATTCAAAAGGAATCCTAGGGGCCTGTCCAGTTTGGACCGAATACTCGACCGCTTGTGCCAGATACATGGCACCCCCGAAAAGCCGTCCAATCACACCAACAGGGATTGTTGGGTGTTCAAGCAGGCAGGCAAGTTAAATGCCGAAAATACAGACAAGGGGCTGCATAGCGATGACGACGATGAGCCCCGGCCGCCGAACAACAGTGGACAGAAGGGTTTCCCCCACAAGTGCGAACAGTGAACATGATATACGCAACCCACATCCCCAAGAGGGAGCGGAAGCGCGCGTTAAGGGACGTATACGCGATAGAGCCAGTCGCCCCAAAGTTCAACCCATGGTCCTCCTGCCCGATCACCTTTGATCGAAGGGACCATCCCACTAGCACCCGTCATGGCGGATTCGCCGCATTGGTTCTAGACCCAATTATTGACGGATTTCATCTCACTAGAGTCCTTATGGACGGCGGCAGTAACCTGAACCTGCTTTACCAGGATACAGTGTGGAAAATGGGCATAGATCCCTCGAGGATTAGGCCCACCAAAACGACCTTTAAAGGCGTAATACCAGGTGTAGAGGCCAACTGTACAGGCTCAGTCACACTTGAAGTGGTCTTCAGATCTCCGGATAATTTCCGAAGCGAGGAGTTAATCTTCGACATAGTCCCATTCCGCAGTGGCTACCACGCACTGCTCGGACGAACCGCATTCGCCAAGTTCAATGCGGTACCGCACTACGCATACCTTAAGCTCAAGATGCCAGGCCCTCGAGGAGTAATTACGGTCAATGGAAACACTGAACGCTCCCTCCGAACGGAGGAGCACACGACCGCCCTTGCAGCGGAAGTACAAAGCAGCCTCTCCAGGCAGTTCTCTAGTCCAGCCATTAAATGTCCGGACACCGTCAAGAGCGCCCGGAGTAACCTACAACAAGACCGCCTGGCACGCTCCGAGCAGGCGTAGCAATGCGGCCCCAACCCCAGCCCTCGCAAAAATGCGGAACCAGTACTTCGCGTACATAACTACGCTCTAGAAATACCATGGGTACAGGGGGAGGGGTACCATCACGGCACGCCCAACACATGGCTTAAACCGCACCAGGGGCTGCCGATTTTTTAATTTTCTCTTACTTTCAGGACTCTACTCTTCGGAAGGCCTGTTCGGCAGTTCAATTGCCGCACAAACGATGCAAGAACCAGGGAAGCAGACAAGCCATGCCGCATTACGGAACTCCCAGGTGGTCTCTATCACGAGCAGTATACCTGTTTCGCATACCATTCCGCAGCCTGCCCCTGGAACGGACATGTTAAAATAGTCCAACCTTTTGCTTATCACATTATTTATATCGTTCTGCTTCAATCGCAGCCCTTTTTAATAAACAATGCATAGCTTCTGTCTATTTTTGCATTACTTTTTTTACAAATATATGTTCCTTAACGACATGTTGCACCCGTACACTTTGGTACGGCCAAAATACGCCAGGGGCTTTAGTACCCCTCAATATGGTGTGAGAAGTCCGAACACTTTAACAAGTGCGGCACCCCGAACTTATAGCATTATATGCATCGGCTCCGAATCATGTCTTGGGTCAATAGTTGGGTTTGCCCGGCTCCTATGTTTTGGTGCCTTACGTTCCGCTATATCGGCTAAGGTAGCACTAGGAGAACCACTACGATTGTGCCCCAGTTGAGCTGGGTCGAGCACCTCAGTGGAGAAAGCTAAAACTGACTGTCATGATGAAGCGAGAGCTGGTCACTATTCGAGAGGTTTTTCGAGTCCCTAAAGACTTATGCCGCTTAGGGCGAGGAGCCGGCTCTGTCCGGACAAGGCGTGGATAGCGCCTCGAACTCGGTCTTCCGAATACCAGGGGCTTCGCCAAAATTTAAAATTATAGAATTCTATGGCTAAGTGAGAGTGTTCACGCATTATAGTCTGATTGCCTTGTTCGTTGGGCTGAGCGCCTCCCTCGAAGGACCCAAACATGGGAAAAAGAGCGCTCAGGTTTATCCCCGAACACCCACTAGCGGCACGGGGGCAGAAGCCGATGACTTGCCATCTCTCAGAATTGATAAACAGCTACAAAGAAGGTAACATTTTAAATTCCAACAGCATTGTTTAGCGCATATGAACAAGTTTTCAGCGCACAGGACAAAACGAGCAAGTTTCACTCAAAAATTACATCCCTAGAACATTCATCTGCCACAAGGCAGGCACCCTTCAGAACATCCTTATAATAATTCTCGGGCTTGCGATGCTCTTTCCCCGGCGGTGGCCCATCCTTCACAAGCTTCTCAGCATCCAGCTTGCCCCAGTGCACCTTAGCACGGGCAAGGGCCCTACGGGCACCTTCAATGCAGACGGAGCGCTTGATGACTTCGAGCCTTGGACAGGCCTCCACCAGCCGCTGCACCAGCCCGAAATAGCTCCCAAGCAGAGCCCCTCTAGGCCACAGCCGAACTATGAGGCCCTTCATGGCATGTTCGGCCGCCTTGTGGAGCTCGACCAGTTGCTTCAGCTGGTCGCTCAGGGGCACAGGGTGTCCGGCCTCAGCATACTGAGACCAGAATACCTTCTCTGTCGAGCTGCCCTCCTTGGCTCGATAGAATGCGGCGGCATCGGACACACTCCAGTGAAGATCTGCGAATGCTCCTGGAGAGCTCCGGATTCGGGTAAGTAACAAGTAACTCACGTTTATGTGTTTGCTTTGCATAAAGAATGCCTTACCCGCCGCTATATTCTTCACCTCATCCAACTCCTGGAGGGTCTTCTAGGATTCAGCCTTAGCAGACTTGGCATTTTCAATAGCCACCGCGAGCTCGGACGCTCGCGTCTTTGAGTCAAGCTCCAAACTCTCATGTTTTTCCATGAGAGCCTGGAGCTCTTGCCATACCTTGCCAACCTCGGCCTCATACTTCTCCCGCTCGGTGCGCTCCATGGCCGCCCTCTTCTCGGCCTCGACCAGCGCTTGCTTAAGGGTCGCCACCTCAGACGTGGCCCCTACAATAGCCACGATAATCCTGTCATTTTTTGCAATTGCACCTTTTTATATATATTTAAACAAGGTATTTCTTACCTTCATTGTCCTCGAGCTGCTTCTTGGCACGCCTGAGCTCTTGCTTGGACCGCTCGAGGTTCTGTTTAGCGTGTCCACTTCCGCAGTCAGTGCAGCGGACGCAAGCAGAGAAGCCTGCATACGCATATTGACTCCTTTTTGTTAGACTCCTGCGAATTTTATTTGATCCTCTATTCGGCTTTTCTTCCCGAACGCCAAACAGAGCATCAGGGGCTACTATCTATGCGGTAATATTATTTACACATTCTTTACTTACCTCAAAGCCTGTTAAAAGGCTAGTACAAGCTTCAGTCAGTCCGCTCTTGGTGGACTGAACCTTCTGGACCACCGCACTCATAATGGTGCGGCGCTCCTCGTCGATGGAGGCGCCTTGGAGCGCCTCCAACAGATTGTCCGGCGCCTCCGGTTGGACGGGGGTCACCAGCAAGGTGGGCTTGCTCCTCTTGGAAGGAGGTCCCCCGCCGGACTCTGGAACCTTTGAAGGTTCCGGAGCGGTGTCCGGCCTAGAGCCGGACTTGGAGCCCTGGGGGTTTCATCCCCTTTACTCCTTGAGTCCGGGAGGTCGCCTTGCGGCGCCTCCAGGACCACCTCCTCCTGGCTTGGAGCCTGTTGGGACAACACTTCGGTGTCGTCCGTAGGGCGGGGGGAGGAAGCCGTCGGAAGCGAGTTTACATCCGACGAGTCCAGTGAGCCGCTCGACGACGCGTCGAGCCGGTCTTTGGGTGGGCTGCATAATCATATTCGACATAAGGGAAAGCTGTGCAATAAAGGAATACTATGAATTACTCTGGTATCCGGATACTTATGATTTCGCCAGGGGCTTGGCCCTGGTCGGCCACTCTTCTCCGTCGTCGTCGGCGTCGATGGAGTAGTCCGGAGGAAGGGTTCTCCCCTTCTTGGATCCTCCGGCCTCCCCAGAGAGGGCGGCCTTCCTTTTCTTTTGTCCTCCCGCTGGAGGGGGAGAGGTCTCTTCTTCTTCCTCCTCGTCTTCACGGGAGGAATGCGCCTCGGAGCCGTCGGGTGATGAACCCGACACCTCCTGGCGCCGGGCACTCTTTCAAGTCCACGTGGCCTTCTTCTCCGGCACCACATAGGGTGCCGGAACCAGCAGCTTCGCCAAGTGGGCATCAGCTGGGTCTTCGGGCAAGGGAGCCGGACAGTTGAACTGTCTGGACTTCGCCTTCCAACTCTGTCAAAGGGAAGGGAGCTTAGATCCCACATTGAGTTAAACTATGGAAAACCAATACCCTGTAAAAAGGTACAAACAACTTACCGCGCTAGCGTGACGCTGCGCACTGAATCCGCGATCCTCGGTGGCGGATGCGGGAGCCTCGGCGCCCTTCAAAAGCACCTTCCAGCCATCTTCGTACGTAGTGTCGAAGAGCCTGCTCAGAGTTCGGTGCTGCGCCGGGTTGAACTCCCACAGATTGAAGGCCCGTTGTTGACACGGGAGGATCAGGCGGATGAGCATAACCTGGACTACGTTGACGAGCTTGAGCTGCTTGTCCACCAGGGGTTGGATGCATGTTTGCAGTCCAGTTACCTCTCCTTTGTTGCTCCACGACAGGCCCGTCTCTTTCCAGGACGTGAGCCACGTTGGGGGTCCGGACCGGAACTCGGGGGCTGTGACCCACTCAGGGTCGCACAGCTCGGTGATGTAAAACCACCCCGATTGCCACCCCTTCAGGGTCTCCACAATGGAGCCCTCGAGCCATAAGACGTTGGGCATCTTGCCCACCATGGCGCCTCCGCACTCCGCCTGGTTGCCGCGCACCACCTTCGGCTTGACATTAAAAGTCTTGAGCCATAGGGCGAAATGGGGGCGGATGCAGAGAAAAGCCTCGCACACGACGATAAACGCCGAGATGTTGAGGATGAAGTTCGGGGCCAGATCATGGAAATCCATGCCGTAGTAGAACATGAGTCCCCGGACGAATGGGTGGATCGGAAAGCCCAGTCCGCGGAGGAAGTGGGGAAGGAACACTACCCTCTCATGGGGCCTAGCCGGTACGCGATGTCATTAGACAAGTATCCGGCCTTCCTTAGTTTTTTGATGTGTCCCTCCGTGAAGGAGGAGACCATCCACTTGCCTCCCGCTCTGGACATGGCTGGAGAAGGTTGAGGTAGGGAGTGCGGACTTGGGCGCTGGAGCTCAAGTGCGCGAGAATGGATGAGCAAGGGAGGAAGAAGGCGTAGGTGAAAAGGTGGATCCTTATCCCCTTATATGGGTGGACGCGACTATGCGTCCCCACCAGCCTAGTAAAACTCGCTTATCTCCCAAGCGCCGTAATCAATGGCGTGGTTGGGTTACCCACGCCCGTATTGATGAGAATCCCGGAATAAGGGGACACGATCTCTGCTTTAACAAGACGTGCCAAGGAAACCACCTCGCATAACACGCTGAGATGGGACAGTAAAACGAATAAAGGCTTGGCCGTGGTGTGATGTCACACTATGGAATACGTCAACAGATTAGATTTGTGTAAATATTATTATCTCTATGGCAATATGTGGAAACTTATTTTGCAGAGCCGGACACTATCTTTGTGTTCAAAATCTTCTATGAAGTACTTGGAGGAGGAACCCACCTTGCAATGTCGAAGACAATATGTGCGTCGGACTCGTCGTCATTGAAGCCTGGTTCAGGGGCTACTGAGGGAGTCCTGGATTAGGGGGTGTCTGGATGGCCGGACTATACCTTCAGCCGGACTCCTGGACTATGAAGATACAAGATTGAAGACTTCGTCCCGTGTCCGGAAGGGACTTTCCTTGGCGTGGAAGGCAAGCTTGGCGATACGGATATGTAGATCTCCTACCATTGTAACAGACTCTATGTAACCCTAACTGTATCCGGTGTCTATATAAACCGGAGGGTTTTAGTCCGTAGGACAACACAATCATACCATAGGCTAGCTTCTAGGGTTTAGCCTCTCTGATCTCGTGGTAGATCTACTCTTGGACTACCCATATCATCAATATTAATCAAGCAGGACGTAGGGTTTTACCTCCATCTAGAGGGCCCGAACCTGGGTAAAACTTCGTGTCCCTTGCCTCTTGTTACCATCCGGCCTAGACGCACAGTTCGGGACCCCCTATCCGAGATCCGCCGGTTTTGACACCGATAGTCATCCTCCGCTATCTCGTCGCTATTGCCTTCATTGGGTGTATCCACCATGTATATGTCATATGACGAGGTGGCTTTCCAGTGCCCTATAGGTGCTGATTCATGTTCGTCTCCTACATCGTCGTCCATACCGTCGATGTCTTCGGGGTCGAAGTCGAGCATGTCGGTTAAATCATCGATAGTGGCTACGAAGTGGGTGGTGGGTGGGCGTCGAATTTCTTCATCGTCCGCATCCCAATCATGTTGGCCATAATCCGGCCAGGGCTCTCCTGACAAAGAGAGAGACCTTAGTGAATTCAGAATGTCGCCGAAGGGCGAGTGCTGAAAGATATCCGCGGCGGTGAATTCCATGACCGGCGCCCAATCGGATTCGATTGGCAGGGGCGCGGATGGTTCGGAGTCAGAAAAAGAGTCCGGCACCTTGGAGTCATGGGCTGCGCAGAGGATCATGCTGGTGTTTGGCTCGATCGCTGTTGAGACTGCAGCCCCTGAGGCGGTGTCTAGTCACCTGTCCTCGATTGCGCGCAGTTGGCTCTGAGCTAAGGGTCGGAGCTGATGTGGGTGCGGCCTCTAGGGTACTGTTCGGCAGCAGAGCTAGGTCATACCCATCGCGACAGTGCGGCGCGCCCGGCTGTGGCTCGAATCTGTTGAAGATCAAGTCTCCACGGATGTCGGCCGTGTAGTTCAAACTTCCAAATCTAGCCTGATGGCCAGGGGCGTAGCTTTCAATCTGCTCCAGATGGCCAAGCAAATTAGCCCGCAGTGCAAAGCCGCCGAATACGAAGATCTGGCCGGGGAGAAAAGTCTCACCCTGGACCGCATTGCTATCGATGATAGTAGGAGCCATCAAGCCTAATGGCGACGACACAGAGGAACTCTCAATGAAAGCACCAATGTCGGTGTCAAAACCGGCGGATCTCGGGTAGGGGGTCCCGAACTGTGCGTCTAGGCCGGATGGTAACAGGAGGCAGGGGACACGATGTTTTACCCAGGTTCGGGCCCTCTTGATGGAGGTAAAACCCTACGTCTTGCTTGATTAATATTGATGATATGGGTAGTACAAGAGTAGATCTACCACGAGATCAGAGAGGCTAAACCCTAGAAGCTAGCCTATGGTATGATTGTATGTTATGGTTGTTGTCCTATGGACTAAAACCCTTCGGTTTATATAGACACCGGAGAGGGTTAGGGTTACACAAGGTCGGTTACAAAGGAGGAGATATCCATATCCATACTGCCTAGCTTGCCTTCCACGCCAAGTAGAGTCCCATCCGGACACGAGATGAAGTCTTCAATCCTGTATGTTCATAGTCTAACAGTCCGGCCAATGGAGATAGTCCGGCTGTCCGGAGACCCCCTAATCCAGGACTCCCTCACATACAATGCCACAAGAATACATCAATACATCATACATAGAACGGCATCTGACTACTGATGAAACACAAACAGAAGCTCAAACGACATCCACCCTGCTAGCCCAGGCTGCCGGCTAGGAACCTATCCCCTAAACGAAGAAGAAGCATAAGAAGAACTCCAACACAAGCAAACATCGCTATCACGTCATTTACATCGGATTACCTGTACCTGCAACTGTTGGTGTAGTAATCTGTGAGCCACGAGGACTCAGCAATCCCATTACCATGGGTATCAAGACTAGCAAAGCTTAAAGGGGTAAGGAAGGGGTAAGGTGGTGAGGTTGCAGCAGCGACTAAGCAATGTATGGTGGCTAACTTACGAGTACAAGAGTAAGATGAGAAACTATACGCAAACGGTCGCAAACTAGTAATGATCAATAAGTGATCCCGAACTACTTATGTTCAAACATAACACAACTGTGTTCTCTTCTCAAACATACCCGAAAAGAGACAGTCACGGCTACGCACGCGGTTGGTGTATTTTAATTGAGTTTACTTCGAGTCCTCTACAACCGGATATTAACAAAATCCCATCTGCCACATAACCGCGGGCACGGCTCTCGAAAGTTTAAACCCTGCAGGGGTGTCCCAACTTAGCCCATGACAAGCTCACGATCCGCGGAGACAATCCTCCATCGCAGGATCCTCCAATCAGACTCGGAATCCCGGTGCACAAGACATTTCGACAAAGGTAAAACAAGTCCAGCAAGACCTCCCGGCGTGCCGACACCCTGATAGTAGCCGTGCGTATCTCGTCGCAGGCCACGACCGGATGAGCACTACATACAGCAACCGAAAACCCCGGAAGAAGGGGTGGCACCGCAAGTGGCTCTAGTTTGGGACCAACACCATCAGCACTGGCCCCCTGTATGTAGAAAAATCCTCGGGTTCATGATGGCCTATGCCAATTAATTATTAGGTTCAAGTATTATTATGACAAATGTTAAAACCAATGTTGGGCCTTGCTGGAAGAGTTTTATTCAAAGCGAAACGTCGAGAGGATCCCATACCCCTCATCGTGTTAGGGACGCAAAATCAAGGAACATAACACCGGTATGACAGAAATTAGGGCAGCAAGAGTGGAACAAAACACCAGGCATAAGGCCGAGCCTTCCACCCTTTACCAAGTATATAGATGCATTCATTAAATAAGAGATATTGTGATATCCCATGATATCCATGTCCCAACCTGGAACAACCTGCAACTAGCAACGCTATAAGAGGGGCTGAGCAAACCGGTAACATAACCAAACAACGGTTTGCTAGGAAGGGTGAAAAGGTTAGAGGCTATCATGGCAATTTGGGAGGCTCGAAGAACAAGTGGTAGGTAGCGCGACATAGCGATAGCATCGAAACAACTAGCATAGGAAAGACAGTAGTGATATCCAAGGTGGCGGTCATCTTGCCTGAAATCCCGCTAGGAAGAAGACCGAGTCCATGAAGAAGACGAACCAATGTAGTCGAACGGATCCTCACAATCGCAACGTAACCGGAACTATCAAGGAGAAGCGCAACCGGAAAGAAGCAAACAACATGGTAAACAACCATCATATAAACATGGCATGATGCACAATCAAGTATGATGCATGTCCGGTTTAAAGAGGCATGGCAGAGTGCAACAAACAATACTACAAATTAAGTGGAGCTCAATATGCAATGAGTTGCATATTGAAGAAACACCACATTTAATTATTTAGTTCTCTCCAATTTATGTACACAACAATATTAAATGTTGTTAAACATGGCAAGAGGTGAGGCATAAAAAAGCTACCTATCTAGGCAAGTTTAAATGAGGCCGGAACAATAAACAACACTTCCGGAAAAAACCCCATATGCATATTTCGAATTTGGTACTGTTCTGCCCTAAACCATATTTTAGAGTTATTAAACATGCAAAGTAATGCCACCATGTTAAACTATGCATTTTACACCCCATTTACATATAAAGTTTATTAAATTTGGAGCTATGGTTATTTAGTTATGAAACAAATCATTTTAACATGGCATAGGAGCAAATTTAAACAAACAACATTTTAAACATTTTTTAACATGGATGAAAGATGCAGAATATGAAAGTAGGCAAACTTCTAAGCATTTTACATATTTAAAGATTTTACATAAGATGCACGGTTTGTGAGTTGTTAAATGCATGAAGCTAGGGTTTTTTTCTGTAAATCTGTAACTCACTGGTTAAATAGACAAATTCACAGACAGGAAAAAAACAGATCGGGCTGAATTTGAGGTGAACTGGGCTGGAACAAGAGCAAGCGCAACATATTAGCGTGCGCTCACGAGCGTCGGATGGCGCAGAAGCAAATGGGCCAAGGCCCGACAGTGGGGGAGCTCACCAGAGGGGCTCAGCCCAGGTAGGTGGGGCGGATCAGGCGGTTGGAGGCGGTGCTGGGCCGCAGCTGGAGAGGAGGCCGGCCCACGCGCTGACCCACGGTCAACGCGACCACGAGCAGGCGAGCGGGACGAGCCCCTCTGCTCGTCCCCGAGCCGGGGCATGGCGGCGGCGCCACCGGCTGCGGCTGGGTCTCCGACGAGGCACGAGGACAGCGGGGATGCCGGGAACGGGCAGGATGACGGCGGGGCATCTAGATCCGGCAGCTTGACGGCAGGGTCGACGTGGTGCTCGAGCTTGGCGGCCGTGGGGGTCCCTGTTCATGGTGGCAGGGAGAGGGATGTGAGAGGAGGCAGGAGAAAGGAGACGGGCAGGGAAGGAGGAGCAGGGCGGCGGGGTCCGACCTGGGGGGTCCACTGCCAGAGCTCGATGGCGACGAGGTCTCCGATGGCGGGGTCGGTGAGGTGCGAGGGGAGCTGCGAGCGACGAAGTCCCCGATCCAGAGCGGGATCGAGCGGGAGGCTTCGGGCGTGGGCCGCGGTGCGGCTCCGGGCCCGGGCGGGCCTTGCGCGGGCTCCGCGGGCCGCGGCGGTTGGAGGCTACCAGGGGGGCACGTGGCGGTGCCTGAGTGGCTGTGGCGGGTGCTGGAAGGTGAGGTTGCATGCGGGGGTTTGCCGGGACGGCGGCTGGGTGGATTTGGCGGCGACAAGTGGCGGGGCAAGGGTGGCCGGGCGCGGAAATTGAGGCGAGGGTGGCGGCTACATGATAGGGAAGGGTAGGGGCTAGGCTAGGATTCCAAAATAGACAAGATGGGGGTCTATTTATAGAAAGGGGGCTAGAATTAGGGGTTTCGGAGCCCTCCGATCACGATCAGACGGTTTCGGACGCAAGGAGGGGTAGGTTGGACCTAGAGGATGGTGGTGGGCTGTGGAGAGAGGCCTTGGGCTGAGAGGAGAGAAAAGAAGGAGAGGCCCGGCGGCAGTTTCGGGGACCGAAACATTCGACGAATAAACCGACTATATTGCGGTTGTATGTTTAACGGTTGGGCTATCAAACGGACTCCGAATGCGACGAAATTTGGCAGGCGGTCTACCTACACTATAAAAAGACTGCATGCCAACTTTCAACTCATTCCGAGAACATTTTCCGCCACTTATAAAATAATATTTTGGACGTGCTGCGGGCACGTGCGAGTGTGGTTGGGCTCAGAACAAACAACAGAGATAGCTGGGAGACCGGGACGGATGCAAGTTTTGAAAACATGATGAAGCAATGCATATGATGACATGGCAAGGATGCAACACGCAAGCGAATGACATGGCAACAATGGCGAATAACTAGACGACACCTGGCACATTGGACTCGGGGCGTCACAACAGAAACATAAACCCAATGCCCGGTCGCTATCACTTGACCCCACTACTCTCCAGAAGCCTCCCACGCGTCCCTCACCCGCACTTCCTCCTCCAGGGCATCTCTTTCTTCTCCATTAAAGAAAGGGGATCCCATCCTGGATCCAAAAACCTACAAAGCTGCCATGGCAAACCAAACAAGGTGAATTTTTTGGCAAGAACTGAAGTAACAAGAGGGAGGAGAGAGGCGTACCACGCAGCATAAATCAAGGTAAGTTCCCTTCTGGCTCCAGATCCTACCTTCTTCACTTTCCCTTCCCCTTTGCCTCTGCATTTGCCACTGGTCTTCTCCATAATTGGAGGGAGTAGCAACAATAATCTGATGTCTGTGTAATTAAACACCACTCTGTGCAACTAGAACCGGTAGCAAAACCAACTTCTGCCTGGATGTGTGCAAATAGGAACAAGGGAGTAGTTTTGCAAAAAAATGTGCAACAAACAGCCCAGATTAGAAACATGGAGTGGATGTAGTGTCTGTGCAAATAGAAGTCCATATTTGTGCAACTAAATCATGGATCCAAGCCAACTTTTCCTACAATGTGTGCAACCAACGGCCAAAACTATAAAAGAGTAAATATAGGTGCACACTAAGCATTAATCCAAGGACAACTTTCCCGCAAAATGTGCGCAACAAACAACCCAGACTAGAAAGATGGGTTGGTGTACTATTTATGCAAAAAGAAGCACATATTTGTGCAACTAAGCCATTGATCCAAAACCTACTTTCCTGCAGCATGTGTGCAAAACAAAAAACATCCCAGACTAGAACGATAGACTGGGTATGTTGTTTCTGCAAAAGGAAGATATTCGTGCAACTAAGCATTGGTCCAAGCCAACCTTTTTATGCAAATGTGTGCAACCAAACAGCCCAGACTAGAGTCCATCTGTTCTACTCCCTTTGTAAAGAAATATAAGAGCGTTAGTGATCTAAACGCTCTTATATTTCTTTATGGGTAGAGTAGTCTTTTGGCTGTTGATTGCACACATTGCAGGAAAAGATGGTTTTGGATCCATGTTTAGTTGGCACAAATATGGGCTTCTATTTGCACAGACACTACATCCAGCCTATCTGCAACCAACACATAAACTAGATGAAACTAAAAAAGATTGTATTTGTTGTCTATGCAAATATAAACATATAATTGTGCAACTAAACTTGTATCCGAAGCCAACTTTTGATGTAAATGTGTGCAGCAAAGAAACCAGACTAGAAAAAACACAAGAGCAATATTAAAAACAAGTGTACAAATAGTCTTGTCTCACACAAATTGCAATAGGGAGAATATGTTCTATATGATGTTCTATACACTAAAAGTGAAACAGAAAAGAAGATGAAATTCTATTTCATGTCATCAAAAAAATGTGCCAAAGGTGATCACATTCCGACGTGATCACTTGAGGTTTTGCAAACAAAAGGTGCCAAAGGTGATCACATTCCGATGTGGTCACTTGAGGTGTTGCAAGCAAAAGGTACCAAAAGGTGATTAGTTAACACTGCATACAAAATATTTGTTGTTCTTCAGAAAAACCGGACAAAAAGGTTGACGATGCCAACTTTATATTATGTTAGTTGTGTAACTACCAAATGCAGAGGATGACAACTAAATAGTTACTCTTGTGCATCTAGAAAGGCTGAGGATGTCAACTAGTTAGATGCTATTGTGTCACTAGAAAATGCTCTATATGCCAACTAATTAAATACTCCTGTGAAACTAGAAAGGCTGAGGGTGCCAAGTCATTAGATACTCATGGGCAACCCTAAAAAAATTTGAAGATAGGACTAAAAAAATAGTTACTCTTGTGCAACTAAAAAGGCTTTGGATGTCAATTAGTTGGATATTGTTTGTGCAAGTAGAAATGATGAGGATGCCAACTAATTGAATATTCTTGTGCAACTATAAATCTTGAGGCTGCCAATTAATTAGATACTCTTGGGAAAAGAAATATTCAACACTTGCATGACCAATCAAAAAATTGCACATTCAGGTTTTAGGCTTCTAGAAGAAAACATTGAGGGTGTCAATGCAACTACAGAAAGACTGAGGATGCCAACTAGTTGGATGGTATTGTGCAACTAGAAATGTTGAGGATGCCAACTAGTTGGATGGTATTGTGCAACTAGAAATGCTGAGGATGCCAACTAATCAGGTACTCTTGTGCAACTAAAAGCCTGAGGATGCCAACTCATTTAGGTACTCTCTGGGACACATCATCATCCTCTCCATCCCCGTCATTATCAGCGCCACGTCGTTGCCGCTTAGCAGCCCGTTTTGAGTTCCGCCGAGAGGTCCTATTTGGAGAACCCTACAATGAACAATAAAGATTGAACTGCTAAGAGGGTAAAAGAAAAGAGCATGATAAATGGTCGTAGGATAAAAGAGAAAGAAAATACGAACCTCTGTTATACTGCCAGGCACATCTCCTTCACCAACCATTTTGTCTCTACAAAACAGAAAAGAACAAACATATTAGTCAAAATTAACAAAATTGCATAGGGGGAGACAAAATTAGGGTAGGGTAGGCTACATTTACATATGAAGTTGGCAAACTTAAATTAACAAGTTGCACATGGGTAGAAAAAATGAAAAAAATGGCTACTCTTAATATGAAGTTGGCAACTCAAGAAAGTTGCACATGAATTCCTACCTGGGTGAGCGAAAAAATTGCCACTTGGAAACAATTATACTACTTGGTTGGCAAGTCAGTTAAAACAACTTGGATAAGGGGACTTGCCTAGTTGCAAAAAAGGTGGGCAATGAGGCCTACTTGTAGGACGACATGCTTCCAGTTTACAATAGTGTTGTACAAGTTTTCAATGGTCATATCCAACTGAGAACTACTATATGTGCAAATACAATACTGCAGATGCCAACAAAAAATGTGACTAGCAAAAATAGATCGACTTAAGTAACTCCCTACCAGTAGGATGTGCAACTTTGACAACAACCCCGACCAACTACATCGTAGTCAATATGCAACTATGAAAATATGGTTGTGCAACTCTTCCTATGCTCTTCAGAAAAATCAAGATTGATAATTTACAGAGCATACAAGCGTTATAGTGTTAGCTGACTAAAGAAAACACTTATTTCACCACCCAAACATTCAACGTTAGCTGACTAAAAAACACTTATTCCACCACCCAATGTCACTATGAAAAAACAAGATAATTAATACTGCCAACTAAGTATAGTCGTAGTGTGCAAGTTTCTCGTGCTCATATCCAACTAGGGATACTACAATGACCAACTAGTACTACAAAAATAGCCAAATTGAATGAACTCCAATGGCCAACTGGGCTAATTAACAATCAAAAATAGAACTACTCCAAACAGCATGCAGCACACGCATGTGCTTATAGGATCCTTCTAATATGAGGGCTCAATGTGAATTGCATGTATCCAAGTACTAGTAAGCAGAAGGTGATCTGCTAGCTCATCGACCTCGTGGCATAACTCCAGCTCCAGAAAATCAAAACTAAACATATGTTATGTAAACTTATACAACAATAAAGTGCTTGACATTAAACTACATGAAACAATAAGCCCATGGACTCAGCTAAGGACATGGCACATCTCTCTAATCCATTATTTTTCTCCATGCAATGTTTAGGGTGACTAACATAGATATACTTGGATAAGCGGGTATCTGATTGGCAAAAAGATGAAGCCTTAGCAAGAAAGCAATTGACTACCATCACTAGCTAGTACGCGTCGGTGCTATACAAATGGTTTTTAACCCCTTTCTGCGACGACATTTGGAACCGTCACCAAGTGAGTGTAGGCGATAGGGGGTCCTTCCCACACGACCCAGAAATCGTCGGGGATAGACCCTCCTGGGACACAGGCTGGGGCCAAATGAACTCGTGTGCGATCGGGCGGGGCATCGAAACCCAATCATTTTTGTTCGTATGTAAATTCCATATGGCGAATTCCAGAAAAACATTTCCATTCGTATGTATATCACACACAGTCAATCCAAGGAATACATTTCCGTTCTTATGTACATCCCACACAGTCAATCCAGGGAAAACGTTTCCGTTCGTATGTACATCCCACATAGTTTTATGTATACGCTCGTGTGTGAAAGGTGTACCTATCACACATACTCTGCCTTGGTTAACTGTTTTCTTTTATGAACTACATCACACAGATTTGATGTAGAAAATTGTGTGGCATTGGGCTATCCATCACAAGCGCTTTTACTACTATAACCGTTTGCAAAGTTCCATAACCGTCTGTTCTCTTTTTACATCGCACATGTTGTTTTCTTTCTAACGGTGTGCACATTGTTTTATTAGCTCCTGTATATTTTTATTTTTTCCTGTAATTTATTATTTGAATTGGAAATTTTGAAATATGAAACGTGCAATTCAAGTTCTCAACACAATGATTCAACAATGAATCCATAAATAAAATTGCCAGTACAATATGTTCAGTAATTACAGGATTAGACAGCAATTAACTATGATGAACCACAATATTTAAAGGCGGTAAAGGTGAAGAGACAAGTGTAAATCATTTTGACTGCTGACGGTGTTGAAGAAGCGGAATGCCCATAATGTGCCTTCCTACATGCCATAGGCACGAACCACTTTTGTCCAACCCCTTGTGACGATCGCCCGCCATCCTTCACCGCCTTCAGGAAGACTTCTAGAGCATTATCATGGTAGCATGAATTATATACTTTAACCTTAGTTGCATCCACTTTGATCATGTAGTTTGCAAGGTAATTATTAATAAATAGCTTCGAAAAACACTAAAAAGAGAAAAATATTAGATACTGAGGTCTAATAGAGTAACTTGTTGTGGGCAGGGGGAAAAGGCAACACATTACTTACCATCCTAAAGTTCACTATTGTCTTGGACAAAGTGTAAATAAAGAGCTTAATTCCAATCACCTGTTTCTTTCGCCTAACAATCTTTCTTAGTTTACTCACTTGATGCTTGTTCATGAATATCTCATTGCCCCATACGCAAAAGGGATCGAAGCGTGGATCATGTACCACTCATATATGTACCTATAAGCAACCAGTAAATGTTAGAAACTAAACTGAGATTGCACAAATGATGTAAAATACAGCTACCTATGTTCCTAAGTACAAGTATTTTTTGAGATTTCAATATGAACTACATACGAATGTATATAGAATTATATATATAGTTTAGATTAGAATCTAGATTCACTCATTTTGCTCCATATGTAGTCTATATTGGAATCTCTAAAAATACTTATATTTAGGAATATATGGTGTATAAGACATGGGATGCAGATAACCTCGACGGCAAACAACAACATCGCCCATTGTAGCTCTGTGTAAGTACATGGAAAGCCAATGTTAACTACAACAGGGTTAACATCCACCAAAAATAGTAAATGGTAATAAAATGACAGCATCTGTAGTGATATCTTCATTGCGAATGAGTAGCACGGTAGCAAAGGGATGGATTAAAAAATGGATACAATTGTTAATTGTAACAGGCTTAACAACATCCTAATTCATGTTTTGTAAGTTTGTAGCCATTGAAATATAACTCTTTAAAAATGGATACAACTGTTAATTGCAATAGGCTTAATGGCCACTGAAATTGGTACTGATAAAAATGCAATTGGTAGAGTTAAACATCACAGGGCAGGTGCTGCCAGAGTAGATAATGGCCCAGTTGTCTACAAAAAGGTAGGGAAAATACCTAAAACGTGTTAGGCATGTTTGCTACAACATGCTTAATACAACGACCATACAAAATATAGCCATTAATTGCAACTGGTATTGGTAAGATTGAACTGGTGAGTTCATACTTGGTAAGTCTTGAGAGGTAGTTGCTGGGGCACTTCATCTTGGCCAGAGCCCGCCCAAAGTCAGTGACGGCGGAGGCGAGATGTTCCTCCGGGTCAAAGCATGGATCAGTGCCACTGACATGTGTACCTACAGAAAACCAGTAAATGGTAGAAGTTAAACGGCAATTGCACAAATGATGTAAAATATTGTAAGACATGGGATGCAGCTAACCTCGATGGCAAACAACAACATCGGTCGTTATGACCCTACGTAAGTATATGGACAGGCATGTTAAGTACAAAAGTCTTAGCATCCACCAAAAATAGCAAATGGGTAGCATCTCTAGTATATCTTCATTGCAGAGAGTAGCATGGTAGCCAATGGACAGATTAAAAAATGGATAAAACTGCTAATTGTAACAGGCTTAACAACATCCTAAGTCATGTTTTGTAAGTTTGTAGCCATTTAAATACAACTGTTTAAAAATTGATTCAACTGTTAATTGCAACAGGTTTAATGGCCACTGAAATTGGTACTGATAAAAATGCAATTGGCATAGTTAAACATCACAAGGCAGGTGCTGCCAGAGTAGAGAATGGCCCAGATGTCTATTAAAAGGTAGGGAAAGTAGCTAAAATGTGTTAGGAATGTTTACTAGAACATGCTTAATACATAGACCGTACAGAACATAGTGATACGTCTCCATCGTATCTACTTTTCCAAACACTTTTGCCCTTGTTTTGGACGCTAACTTGTATGATTTGAATGGAACTAACCCGGACTGACGCAGTTTTCAGCAGAATTGCCATGGTGTTGTTTTATGTGCAGAAAACAAATATTCTCGGAATGACCTAAAACTCCACGGAACATCTTAGAAAAAACAATAAAAATCCTTGCCAAAGATGAAGACCAGGGGGGCCACACCCTTCTCACGAGGGTGGCCCCCCCCCTAGGGCGCGCCCCCTACCTCGTGGGCCCCCTGGAAACCCTCCGACGCCAACTCCAACTCTATATATTTGCTTTCGGAGAGAAAAAAAATCAGAGAGAAGAAATCATCGCGTTTTACGATACGGAGCCGCCGCCAAGCCCTAAAACCTCTCGGGAGGGCTGATCTAGAGTCCGTTCGGGGCTCCGGAGAGGGGGATTCGTCGCTGTCGTCATCATCAACCATCCTCCATCACCAATTTCATGATGATCACCGCCGTGCGTGAGTAATTGCATCGTAGGCTTGCTGGACGGTGATGGGTTGGATGAGATTTATCATGTAATCGAGTTAGTTTTGTTAGGGTTTGATCCCTAGTATCCATTATGTTCTAGGATTGATGTTGCTATGACTTTGCTATGCTTAATGCTTGTCACTAGGGCCCGAGTGCCATGATTTCAGATCTGAACCTATTATGTTTTCATGAATATATGTGAGTTCTTGATCCTATCTTGCCAGTCTATAGTCACCTACTATGTGTTATGGTCCGGCAACCCCGAAGTGACAATAATCGGGACCACTCCCGGTGATGACCATAGTTTGAGGAGTTCATGTATTCACTATGTGCTAATGCTTTGTTCCGGTTCTCTATTAAAAGGAGGCCTTAATATCCCTTAGTTTCCAATAGGACCCCGCTGCCACGGGAGGGTAGGACAAAAGATGTCATGCAAATTCTTTTCCATAAGCACGTATGACTATATACGGAATACATGCCTACATTACATTGATGAATTGGAGATAGTTCTTTGTCACCCTATGTTATGACTGTTACATGATGAACCGCATCCGGCATAATTATCCATCACTGATCCGGTTCCTATGAGTTTTCCATATACTGGTTTACGCTTATTTACTTTCCCGCTGCTACTGTTACAATCACTACAAAATACCAAAAACATTACTTTTGCTGTCTCTAATTTTGTTGCCGCTACCACCACTATCATATTGCTTTGCTACTAAACACTTTGCTGCAGATACTAAGTTTCCAGGTGTGGTTGAATTGACAACTCAGCAGCTAATACTTGAGAATATTCTTTGGCTCCCCTTGTGTCGAATCAATAAATTTGGGTTGAATACTCTACCCTCGAAAGCTGTTGCGATCCCCTATACTTGTGGGTTATCAAGACCAATTTCTGGCGCCGTTGCCGGGGAGCATAGCTCTATTCTTTGAGTCACTTGGGATTTATATCTGCTAGACACTATGAAGAACTTGAGAGATCCAAAAACCAAGATCTATCCCTCAACTACGAGGGGAGGTAAGGAATTGCCATCTAGCTCTGCACTTGATTCGCCTTCTGTTATGAGTAAGTTTGCGACACCTACATCTGCTTCTGCTATTCATTCTGATATGTCGCATGTTATTGATGATGCCACTTCTGCTATGCATGATACTTATGATGAAACTGCTTCTATGCCTGATACTACTGTGTCCCTTGGTTCTAGTGCTTTATTCTTTGCAAATTTGTGCTGCATAGGTGACCATGTTCTTGAGCTTGCATGTCAAATTTATATGGTTCCAAGTAGTTCTAATGCTTGATTTACGCTCTAGGCACTTGTGGGAGTAGTTGCTATCAGTTTTATTGAAGTTTGTTCATTTTCATTTGAAGTTACTAAGAATTTCAGATTATTTCAGAATAATAATGAGGAGATTTTTGAGGGGCTTGTCGAGCCAAAGCTCGAAGGAAAAGGCACCGAAGCCTAAGTATAATTTGCCGCGCACCGCGGAGATTCGGGCGTGTGAATGGCCTTCTAAAGATTTCTTGAGAGCAGCCGGTATCTATGAAGATTTTCATGAATTAGCTCATAATGCAGGCCTCACCGCTTTCCTCCATGACCAATGCGATCAGTATCTCTTACTCACAAATACTTTTGTGCAAAACTTTCATTTCCATTCTAGGAACTCACCACCTACGGTGGAGTTTCATTTATATGATGAGCATAAGGAGATGTCACTTTATGATTTCTCTCAGATTTGTCTAATCCCTTTTGAGGGCAAGACAGAAGAACCACATCATGATGATGTGGCTGGATTTATTGATACTATCATTGTAGGAGAAACTAGAAAGGTTTCCTATGCACGAATCACTAGCATACATTTTCCTGTTTTATGTTACTTTGCATTATTTGCTAGTCGTTGTTTAATTGGACGCGGAAACAGTGGAAACCTTAGTATCCCTGATATAATTATTCTGTACCACGGTTTATACAGTGATAACACTTTTAGTATGGGCGGTATTATTGCTAGACGGTTAAGTATGAACCGTACTAAGGGTCCCATCTTTGGAGGCGTCTATGCCACACGCCTAGCTGCACATTTTAACATACCTATTAGGCATGCTGAGAAGGAAGAAAAGGTGCTGCCCCGTGTTATCTAGATCATAGAAGTATGGTGGCACATGATTTTATTGTTAAGAATAGGGCAGGAGAGCTTAAATATCAATTGTTCTTTAACAAACATCATCTTGAGACTATTATCCTGCCTGCTCCTTCTTTGTTTAATTTTGTAGGACCCTACCTCTTTACGTGGGCTGCCGTCCAAGCTTACAAGAATCTTGCACCAGCCCCGGAACAGGAACCACAAGATGAGCCTCCACGACAATCTGTTTATTCTTGGGATCCAGAGATGACTGTCAGCCAGTGGCAGTCAGAGTCTTCTTCTTCATCACAGTATGATCCCAACTATTCCTCCTCATCTCAGTACGACCCCAACAACTATTATTATGGATATCCGCCAGGCCAGCTTTGGCCATAGACCAACTTAGGCCAAAAGCCTAAGCTTGGGGGAGTACGTATTTCTCACCAACATTACATTTATGTTCACACACACTCATTGCTAGATGTCGGTGCTCATACTTTTTCACTGTAATATCCATGCTAGTTTAGTTTCCTTTTCTTGCTTTCTTCTTGTGTGTTTGTTAAACCTTAAGAAAAACCAAA
The DNA here is from genome assembly GCF_002162155.2 of Triticum dicoccoides. NCBI lineage: Eukaryota > Viridiplantae > Streptophyta > Magnoliopsida > Poales > Poaceae > Triticum > Triticum dicoccoides. The sequence goes on along the minus strand of NC_041384.1, from coordinate 66,421,192 downwards.
AAAATTAGTAGTAGTTTAATTTTCTGTTGTAGTAGTAACAATTAAAAAGAAAACCCAAAAATATTTCCCATTCTTCTTTTGCTTGTTGGGAGCTTTCCCATGTAAATAGTTTTATTTCTTTTCTTTTCTTTGGGGGTCAGTAGGAGAAGACCATAATTAAATTGTTGAAGTGGCTCTTATATGCATTATTGTTGATTTAACCAAGAGCCCATATTGCCTTGTCTTCTCCTGTTTATTGAATGCTCGCAGATTCCAGCTTAGTCCAATGCACGTAGACTCTTATTATTATTCACACCGTTCGGTCGTGCAAGTGAAAGGCAATTATGATGATATATGATGGACTGACTGAGATGATAAAAGCTGGTATGAACTTGACCTCTTTTGTTTTTGTAAATATGATGAGTCCCTCTTGATTCAGCTTATTATGAATAAACATGTTTGCAATGACAATTAGAGATCATAGTTGTTTGTGCCATGCTTGATTAGCTATGAGTTATAATGATTTACCTTGTATACCAACATGCTATTGAGATGATTATGACGTGGTATGATGGGGTGGTATCCTCTTTTGAATGATTTAAGTGACTTGACTTGGCACATGTTCACGCATGTAGTTGAAACAAAATCAACATAGCATTCACGATATTTATGTTCATGGTGGATTATATCCTACTCATGCTTGCATCCAATGTTTATTAATTTTAATACATGTACATGGCTGTTGTCGCTCTCTAGTTGGTCGCTTCCCAGTCTTTTGCTAGCCTTCACTTGTACTAAGCGGGAATACCGCTTGTGCATCCAATCCCTTAAACCCCAAAGTTATTCCAGATGAGTCCACCATACCTTCCTATATGCGGTATCTACCTGCCGTTCCAAGTAAATTTGTATGTGCCAAACTCTAAACCTTCAAATAATCATTCTGTTTTGTATGCTTGAATAGCTCATGTATCAACCAAGTCTGTCCTTATCTTCCGTGTTAGGCGGGTTATTCTCAAGAGGAGTGGACTCCGCTCCTCACTCACGAGAAAATGGCTGGTCACCGGGATGCCCAGTCCCATGCTTTATGCAAAGTAAATCAAAATTAATTGCAAACAAAACTCCCCCTGGGACCTGATGTATGTTGGAGGCACTCGTTGTTTCGAGCAAGCCATGGATTGATGCTTGTTGGTGGAGGGGGAGTATAAACTTTACCATTCTGTTTGGGAACCGCCTATAATGTGTTTAGCATGGAAGATATCGCCATCTCTTAGTTGTTACGTTGACAATGAAAGTATACCACTCAAAATACAATTTATCTCTATTTCAAAACCGAGCTCTGGCACCACTACAAATCCCTGCTTCCCTCTGTGAAGGGCCTATCCATTTACTTTTATGTTGAGTCATCACCCTCTTATTAAAAAGCACTAGCTGGAGAGCGCAGCCATCATTTGCATTCATCACTGTTAATTTATATTGGGTATGACTATGATTGGATCTCTTTTACCATGAATTACAATGTGTAGTCAGTCCTTGATCTTTAAAGGTGCTCTGCATTTATGTTTTGCGGTCTCAGAAAGGGCTAGCGAGATACCATCTTGTTATATCATATTATGATTGTTTTGAGAAAGTGTTGTCATATGAGATTTATTATTATTACTTGCTAGTTGATTATGCTATTGATATGAGTAATTATGAGACCTGATAATTATTGCAAATGTGGTTAGTTATGATCTATGTTGAAAACTTGAATGCTGGCTTGACATAGTTACAACAACAAGAGCAAACAGAGTTTGTAAAAGTTTTTCTTTCTTTCAGTTTGTCAACTGAATTGCTTGAGGACAAGCAAGGGTTTAAGCTTGGGGGAGTTGATACGTCTCTGTCGTATCTACTTTTCTAAACACTTTTGCCCTTGTTTTGGACTCTAACTGTATGATTTGAATGGAACTAACCCGGACTGACGCTGTTTTCAGCAGAATTGCCATGGTGTTGTTTTATGTGCAGAAAACAAATATTCTCGGAATGACCTAAAACTCCACGGAACATCTTAGAAAAAACAATAAAAATCCTCGCCAAAGATGAAGACCAGGGGGGCCACACCCTTCTCACGAGGGTGGGGGGAGCCCCCCCCTAGGGCGCGCCCCCTACCTCGTGGGCCCCCTGGAAACCCTCCGATGCCAACTCCAACTCTATATATTTGCTTTCGGAGAGAAAAATTCAGAGAGAAGAAATAATCGCGTTTTACGATACGGAGCCGCCGCCAAGCCCTAAAACCTCTCGTGAGGGCTGATCTAGAGTCCGTTCGGGGCTCCGGAGAGGGGGATTCGTCGCCGTCGTCATCATCAACCATCCTCCATCACCAATTTCATGATGCTCACCGCCGTGCGTGAGTAATTGCATCGTAGGCTTGCTGGACGGTGATGGGTTGGATGAGATTTATCATGTAATCGAGTTAGTTTTGTTAGGGTTTGATCCCTAGTATCCATTATGTTCTGAGATTGATGTTGCTATGACTTTGCTATGCTTAATGCTTGTCACTAGGGCCTGAGTGCCATGATTTCAGATCTAAACCTATTATGTTTTCATGAATATATGTGAGTTCTTGATCCTATCTTGCAAGTCTATAGTCACCTACTATGTGTTATGATCCGGCAACCCCGAAGTGACAATAATCGGGACCACTCCCGGTGATGACCATAGTTTGAGGAGTTCATGTATTCACTATGTGCTAATGCTTTGTTCCAGTTCTCTATTAAAAGGAGGCCTTAATATCCCTTAGTTTCCAATAGGACCCCGCTGCCACGGGAGGGTAGGACAAAAGATGTCATGCAAGTTCTTTTCCATAAGCACGTATGACTATATATGGAATACATGCCTACATTACATTGATGAATTGGAGCTAGTTCTATGTCACCCTATGTTATGACTGTTACAAGATGAACCGCGTCCGACATAATTATCCATCACTAATCCGGTGCCTACGAGTTTTCCATATACTGGTTTACGCTTATTTACTTTCCCGCTGCTACTGTTACAATCACTACAAAATACCAAAAACATTACTTTTGTTGTCTTTACTTTTGTTGCCGCTACCACCACTATCATATTACTTTGCTACTAAACACTTTGTTGTAGATACTAAGTTTCCAGGTGTGGTTGAATTGACAACTCAGCTGCCAATACTTGAGAATATTTTTTGGCTCCCCTTGTGTTGAATCAATAAATTTGGGTTGAATACTCTACCCTCGAAAGCTGTTGCGATCCCCTATACTTGTGGGTTATCACATAGCCATTAATTACAACTGGTATTGGTAAGATTGAACTGGTGAGTACATACTTGGTAAGTCCTGAGAGGTAGTTGCTGGGGCACTTAATCTTGGCCAGAGCCCGCCCAAAGTCAGCGACGGCGGAGGCGAGCTGTTCCTCCGGGTCGAAGTGTGAATCAGTGCCACTGACATGTGTACCTACGGGCTAATAGTAAATGGTAGAAGTTAAACTGTAATTGCACAAATGATGTGAAATACTATAAGACATGGGATGCAGCTAACCTCGACGGCAAACAACAGCATCGGCCGTTATGACCCATGTGTAAGTACATGGACATGCATGTTAAGTACAACTGGGTTAGCATTCACTAAAAATAGCAAATGAGCAGCATCTCTAGTGATATCCTGAGTCATGTATTGTAAGTTTGTTGCTGGTATTGGTGAAATTGAGCTGAACACTGCTACCTCTTGAGCAGTGCGTTGGTTTTCCCTTGAAGAGGAAAGGGTGATGCATCAAAGTAGCATAAGTATTTCCCTCAGTTTTTGAGAACCAAGGTATCAATCCAGTAGGAGATCACGCTCAAGTCCCACGCACCTACACAAACAAATAAGAACGTCGCAACCAACGCGATAAAGGGGGTGTCAAGCCCTTCACGGTCACTTACGAGAGTGAGATCTGATAGATATGATAAGATAATAATTTTGGTATTTTTATGATAAAGATGCAAAGTAAAATAAATGGCAAAGGAAATAACTAAGTATTGGAAGATTAATATGATGGAAGATAGACCCAGGGGCAGGGGCCATAGGTTTCACTAGTGGCTTCTCTCAAGAGCATAAGTATTACGGTGGGTAAACGAATTACTATCGAGAAATTGATAGAATTGAGCATAGTTATGAGAATATCTAGGTATAATCATGTATATAGGCAACACGTCCGAGACAAGTAGACCGAAACGATTCTGCATCTACTACTATTACTCCACACATCGACCACTATCCAGCATGCATCTAGAGTATTAAGTTCATAAGAACAAAGTAATGCTTTAAGGAAGATGACATGATGTAGAGGGATAAACTCATGCAATATGATATAAACCCCATCTTTTTATCCTCGATGGCAACAATACAATACGTATCGGTTCCCTTTCTATCACTGGGATCGAACACCGCAAGTTTGAACCCAAAGCTAAGCACTTCTCCCATTGCAAGAAAGATCAATCTAGTAGACCAAACCAAACTGATAATTCGAAGAGACTTGCAAAGATAAACCAATCACACATAAAAGAATTCAGAGGAGAATCAAATATTGTTCATAGATAATCTGGATCATAAACCCACAAATTCATCGGATCTCGACAAACACACCGCAAAAGAAGATTACACCGAATAGATCTCCAAGAGAATCGAGGAGAACTTTGTATTGAGATCCAAAGAGAGAGAAGAAGCCATCTAGCTAATAACTATGGACCCGTAGGTCTGAAGTAAACTACTCACACATCACCGGAGAGGCCATGGAGTTGATGTAGAGGCCCTCCGTGATCAATGCCCCCTCCGGCGGAGCTCCGAAAAAGGCCCCGAGATGGGATCCCTCGAGTACAGAAGGTTGCGGCGGTGGAATTAGGTTTTCGTGGTGCTCCTGGATGTTTGGGGGGTACGTGGATATATATAGGAGGAAGAAGTACGTCGGTGGAGCAACGCAGGGCCCACGAGGGTGGAGGGCACGCTAGTGGGGGTAGGCGCGCCCCCTGCCTCGTGCCTTCCTCCCTTGTTTCTTGACGGCCACTCCAAGTCTCCTGGATCATGTTTGTTGAGAAAATCACGTTCCCAAAGGTTTCATTCCGTTTGGACTCCGTTTGATATTCCTTTTCTTCGAAACCCTAAAATAGGCAAAAAAACAGCAATTTGGGTTGGGCCTCCGGTTAATAGGTTAGTCCCAAAAATGATATAAAAGTGTAAAATAAAGCCCATTAACATCCAAAATAGATAATATAATAGCATGGAGCAATCAAAAACTATAGATACGTTGGAGACGTATCAAGCATCCCCAAGCTTAATTCCTGCTCGTCCTCGAGTAGGTAAATGATAAAAGAAGAATTTTTGATGTGGAATGCTTTCTAACATAATTCTCAATGTAATTTTTCTTTATTGTGGCATGAATGTTCAGATCCGAAAGATTCAAGATAAAAGTTTAATATTGACATAAAAATAATAATACTTCAAGTATACTAACTAAGCAATTATGTCTTCTCAAAATAACATGGTCCAAGAAAGTTATCCCTACAAAATCATATAATCTGGCTATGCTCTATCTTCACCACACAAAATATTTAAATCATGCACAACCCCGATGACAAGCCAAGCAATTGTTTCATACTTTTGATGTTCTCAAACTTTTCAATCTTCACGCAATATATGAGCACGAGCCATGGATATAGCACTATGGTGGAATAGAATGGTGGTTGTGGAGAAGACAAAAAGGAGAAGGTAGTCTCACATCAACTAGGCGTATCAACGGGCTATGGAGATGCCCATTAATAGATATCAATGTGAGTGAGTAGGGATTGCCATGCAACGGATGCACTAGAGCTATAAGTATATGAAAGCTCAACAAAAGAAACTAAGTGGGTGTGCATCCAACTTGCTCTCTCAAGAAGACCTAGGGCATTTTGAGGAAGCCCATCATTGGAATATACAAGCCAAGTTCTATAATGAAAAATTCTCACTAGTATATGAAAGTGATATCATAGGAGACTCTCTATATGAAGAACATGGTGCTACTTTGAAGCACAAGTGTGGAAAAAGGATAGTAACATTGTCCCTTCTCTCTTTTTCTCTCGTTTTTTTGGGCCTTCTTTCTTTTTTTTGGCCTCTTTTTTTCCTTTTTATATATATTTTTATTTTTTTGTCCGGAGTCTCATCCCGACTTGTGGGTGAATCATAGTCTCCATCATCCTTTCCTCACTTGGGACAATGCTCTAATAATGATGATCATCACACTTTATTTACTTACAACTCAAGAATTACAACTCAATACTTAGAACAAAATATGACTCTATGTGATTGCCTCCGGTGGTGTACCGGGATGTGCAACGATGCATGAGTGACTTGTATGAAAGAATTATGAACGGTGGCTTTGCCACAAATACTGTTGGGGAACGTAGCAGAAATTCAAAATTTTCCTACGTGTCACCAAGATCTATCTATGGAGAAACCAGCAATGAGGGGAAGGAGAGTGCATCTAAATACCCTTGTAGATCGCTAAGCGGAAGCATTCAAGTGAACGGGGTTGATGGAGTCGTACTCGTCGTGATTCAAATCACCGATGATCCTAGTGCCGAACGGACGGCACCTCCGCGTTCAACACACGTACAACCCGGTGACGTCTCCCACGCCTTGATCCAGCAAGGAGAGAGGGAGAGGTTGAGGATGACTCCATCCAATAGCAGCACAACGGCGTGGTGGTGGTGGAGGAGCGTGGCAATCCCGCAGGGCTTCGCCAAGCACCATGGGAGAGGAGGAGTAGGGAGAGAGGTAGGGCTGCACCAAGAGGGAGAGAACTCATGTGTTGGGCTGCTCCAAAACCTCCAATATATATAGGGGGAGAGGGGGCTGCGCCCCCTTTAGGGTTTCCCACCCCAAGGGGTGCGGCCAAGGGGGGAGGAGTGCCTCCCAAGTCAAGTGGAGGCCTCCCCCTTTAGGGTTTCCCCTCTCCCATGCGCATGGGCCTTGGGGGGCTGGTTCCCCTGGCCCATTAAGGCTAGGGCGCCCCCTTACAGCCCATGCTGCTGTATTGGACGTGGTGGAACAATTTACGGACCTCCGGACCCCTCCGGAATCCTCCGGAACCTTCTGGAAGCTTCCCGGTACAATACCGAAAAAACCCGAACTTTTTCCGGAACCTGAACAACAACTTTCCATATATAAATCTTTACCTCCGGACCATTCCGGTACTCCTCGTGACGTCCGGGATCTCATCCGGGACTCCGAACAACATTCGGTAACCACATACAAGCTTCCTTTATAACCCTAGCGTCATCGAACCTTAAGTGTGTAGACCCTACGGGTTCGGGAGACATGTAGTCATGACCGAGACGTTCTCCGGTCAATAACCAACAGCGGGATCTGGATACCCATGTTGGCTCCCACATGTTCCACGATGATCTCATCGGATGAACCACGATGTCAAGGACTCAATCGATCCCGTATACAATTCCCTTTGTCTAACGGTATTGTACTTGCCCGAGATTCGATCGTCGGTATACCGATACCTTGTTCAATCTAGTTACCGGCAAGTCTCTTTACTCGTTCCGTAACACATCATCCCGTGATCAACCCCTTGGTCACATTGTGCACATTATGATGATGTCCTACCGAGTGGGCCCAGAGATACCTCTCCGTTTACACAGAGTGACAAATCCCAGTCTCGATTCGTGCCAACCCAACAAACACTTTCGGAGATACCTGTAATGCACCTTTATAGTCACCCAGTTACGTTGTGACGTTTGGTACACCCAAAGCATTCCTACGGTATCCGGGAGTTGCACAATCTCATGGTCTAAGGAAAAGATACTTGACATTAGAAAAGCTTTAGCATACGAACTACACGATCTTTGTGCTAGGCTTAGGATTGGGTCTTGTCCATCACATCATTCTCCTAATGATGTGATCCCGTTATCAACGACATCCAATGTCCATAGCCAGGAAATCATGACTATCTGTTGATCACAACGAGCTAGTCAACTAGAGGCTCACTAGGGACATATTGTGGTCTATGTATTCACACGTGTATTATGATTTCCGGATAATACAGTTATAGCATGAATAAAAGACAATTATCATGAACAAGGAAATATAATAATAACACTTTTATTATTGCCTCTAGGGCATATTTCCAACAGTCTCCCACTTGCACTAGAGTCAATAATCTAGTTCACATCACCATGTGATTAACACTGACAGGTCACATCTCCATGTGACCAACATCCAAAGAGTTTACTAGTGTCATTAAACTAGTTCACATCATCATGTGATTTAGACTCAATGAGTTCTGGGGTTTGATCATGTTGCTTGTGAGAGAGGTTTTAGTCAACGGGTCTGAACCTTTTAGATCTGTGTGTGCTTTACAAATCTTTATGTCATCTCCTAGATGCAGCTACCACGCTCTATTTGGAGCTATTCCAAATTACTGTTCTACTCGGAGCTATTCTAAATTGTTGCTCCATTATATGTATCCGGTATCTCTACTCAGAGCTATCCGGATAGGTGTTAAGCTTGCATCGACGTAACCCTTTACGACGAACTCTTTTACCACCTCCATAATCGAGAAAATTCCTTAGTCCACTAGTTACTAAGGATAACTTTGACCGCTGTCCTGTGATCTATTCATGGATCACTCTTGTACCCCTTGACTGACTCATGGCAAGGCACACTTCAGGTGCGGTACACAGCATAGCATACTGAAGAGCCTACGTCTTAAGCATAGGGGACGACCTTCGTCCTTTCTCTCTATTCTGCCGTGGTCGAGCTTTATGTCTTAACTTCGTACCTTACAACTCAGGCAAGAACTTCTTCTTTGACTGATCCATCTTGAACACCTTCAAGATCATGTCAAGGTATGTGCTCATTTGAAAGTATTATTAAGCATTTTGATCTATCCTTATAGATTTTGATGCTCAATGTTCAAGTAGCTTAATCCAGGTTTTCTATTGAAAAACACCTTTCAAATAACCCTATATGCATTCCAGAAATTCTACATCATTTCTGATCATCAATATGTCAACAACATATACTCATCAGAAAGTCTATAGTGCTCCCACTCACTTCTTTGGAAATACAAGTTTCTCATAAACTTTGTATAAACCCAAAATCTTTGATCATCTTATCAAAGCGCACATTCCAACTCCGAGATGCTTACTCCAGTCCTTAGAAGGATCGCTAGAGCCAGCATACCTTTTAGCATCCTTAGGATCGACAAAACTTTTCTGATTGTATCACATACAACCTTTCCTTACGAAAACTGGTAAGGAAACTCGTCTTGACATCCATCTGCCAGATTTCATAAATGCAGCTTATGCTAACATGAATCCGACGGACTTAAGCATTGCTACGGATGAGAAAATCTCATCATAGTCAACTCCTTGAACTTGTGAAAAAACTCTTCGCCACAAGTCGAGCTTCATAGATGGTGACATTACCATCCACGTCCGTCTTCTTCTTAAAGATCCATTTATCTCAATGGCTTGCCGATCATCGGGCAAGTCTACCAAAGTCCATGCTTCGTTCTGATACATGGATCCTATCTCGGATTTCATGGCTTCTAACCATTTGTCGGAATTTGGGCCCACCATCGCTTCTCCATAGCTCGTAGGTTCATTGTTGTCTAGCAACATGACCTTCAAGACAGGATTACTGTACCACTCTGAAGTAGTACGTATCCTTGTCACCCTACGAGGTATGGCAGTGACTTGATCCGAAACTTCATGATCACTATCATAAGCTTCTACTTCAATTGGTGTAGGTGCCACATGAAAAACTTCCTGTGCCCTGATACACACTGGTTGAAGTGATGGTTCAATAACTATATCAAGTCTCCACCATCCTCCCACTCAACTCTTTCGAGAGAAACCTTTCCTCGAGAAAGGACCCGATTCAAGAAACAATCCATATTGCTTTCGGATCTGAATTAGGAGGTATACCCAACTGTTTTGGGTGTCCTATGAAGATGCATTTTATCCGCTTTGGGTTCGAGCTTATCAATCCTGAAACTTTTTCATATAAGCATCGCAGCCCCAAACCTTTAAGAAACGACAACTTAGGTTTCTCTAAACCATAATTCATATGGTGTCATCTCAACGGAATTACGTGGTGCCCTATTTAAAGTGAATGTGGTTGTCTCTAATGCCTAACCCATGGACAATAGTGGTAATTCGATAAGAGACATCATGGTACGCACCATATCCAACAGGGTGCAACTATGATGTTCGGACACACCATCACACTATGGTGTTCCAGGCGGTATTAATTGCGAAACAATTTCCACAACGTCTTAATTGTGTGCCAAAACTCGTAACTCAGATATTCATCTCTATGATCATATCATAGACATTTTATCCTCTTGTCACAATGATCTTCTACTTCACTCTGAAATTACTTGAACCATTCAATAATTCAGACTTGTGTTTCATCAAGTAAATATTCTCAACATCTACTCGAATCATCTGTGAAGTAAGAACATAACGATGTTCACTGCATGCCTCGGCACTCATTGGACTGCACACATCAAAATGTGTTACTTCCAACAAGTTGCTATCTTTTTCCATCTTACTGAAAACGAGGCTTTCAGTCATCTTGCCCATGTGGTATGATTTGCATGTCTCAAGTGATTCAAAATCAAGTGAGTCCAAACGATCCATCTGCATGGAGTTTCTTCATGCGTATACACCAATAGACATGGTTCGCATGTCTCAAACTTTTCAAAACGAGTGAGTCCAAAGATCCATCAACATGGAGCTTCTTCATGCGTTTTATACCATTATGACTTACATGGCAGTGCCACAAGTAAGTGGTACTATCATTACTATCTTATATCTTTTGGCATGAAAATGTGTATCACTACGATCGAGATTCCATAAACCATTCGTTTCAGGTGCAAGACCATTGAAGGTATTATTCAAATAAACAGAGTGACCATTACTCTCCTTAAATGAATAACCGTATTGCGATAGACATAATCCAATCATGTCTATGCTCAACGCAAACACCAAATCTCGATGGTAGGGGGAGCGTGCGATGCTTGATCACATCAACCTTGGAAATACTTCCAACACATATCGTCATCTCACCTTTAGCTAGTCTTCGTTTATTCCGTAGCTCTTTTATTTCGAGTTACTAACACTTAGTAACCGAACCGGTATCTAATACCCTGGTGCTACTAGGAGTACTAGTAAAGTACACATCAACACAATGTATATCCAATATACTTCTATCGACCTTGCCAGCCTTCTCATCTACCAAGTATCTAGGGTAATGCTGCTCCAGTGGTTGTCCCCTTTATTACAGAAGCACTTAGTCTCGGGTTTGGGTTCAACCTTGGGTTTCTTCACTAGAGCAGCAGTTGATTTGCCGTTTCATGAAGTATCCCTTCTTGCCCTTGCCCTTCTTGAAACTAGTGGTTTCACCAACCATCAACAATTGATGCTCCTTTTTGATTTCTACTTTCGCGGTGTCAAACATCGTGAATACCTCAAGGATCATCATATCTATCCCTGATATGTTATAGTTCATCACGAAGCTCTAGCAGCTTGGTGGCAATGACTTTGGAGAACCATCACTATCTCATCTGGAAGATCAACTCCCACTCGATTCAAGTGATTGTTGTACTCAGACAATCTGAGCACAAGCTCATCGATTGAGCTTTCTCCCTTAGTTTGCAGGCTAAGAAAATCGTCGGAGGTCTCATACCTCTTGACGTGGGCACGAGCCTGAAATCCCAATTTCAGCCCTCGAAACATCTCATATGTTCCGCGATGTTTCGAAAACGTCTTTGGTGCCCCTACTTAAACCATTTAACTGAACTATCACGTAGTTATCAAAACGTGTATGTTCGATGTTCGAAACATCCACAAACGACGTTTGGGGTTCAGCACACTGAGCAGTGCATTAAGGACATAAGCTTTCTACTGTCCGCATAATTGCTACTATCAACTTTCAACTATATTTTCTCTAGGAACATATCTAAAACAGTGGAACTAAAGCGCGAGCTTACGACATAATTTGCAAAAGGTCTTTTGACTATGTTCAGGATAATTAAGTTCATCTTATGAACTCCCACTCAGATAGACATCCCTCTGGTCATCTAAGTGATTACATGATCCGAGTCAACTAGGCCGTGTCCGATCATCACGTGAGACGGACTAGTCATCATCGGTGAACATCTTCATGTTGATCGTATCTACTATACGACTCATGCTCGACCTTTCGGTCTCCGTGTTCCGAGGCCATGTCTGTACATGCTAGGCTCGTCAAGTTAACCCTAAGTGTTTTCGCTGTGTAAAACTGTCTTACACCCGTTGTATGTGAACGTAAGAATCCATCACACCCGATCATCACGTGGTTCTTAGAAGCGACGAACTGTAGCAACGGTGCACAGTTAGGGGAGAACACTTCTTGAAATTGTTGTAAGGGATCATCTTATTTACTACCGTCATTCTAAGCAAACAAGATGCATAAACATGATAAACATCACATGCAATCAAATAGAGTAGTGACATGATATGGCCAATATCATATAGCTCCTTTGATCTTCATCTTCGGGGCTCCATGATCATCTTGTCACCGGCATGACACCATGATCTCCATCATCATGATCTCCATCATCGTGTCTTCATGAAGTTGTCACGCCAACGACTACTTCCACTTCTATGACTAACGCGTTTAGCAATAAAGTAAAGTAGTTTACATGGCGTTCTTCAATGACACGCAGGTCATACAATAAATAAAGACAACTCCTATGGCTCCTGCCGGTTGTCATACTCATCGACATGCAAGTCGTGAATCCTATTACAAGAACATGATCAATCTCATACATCACATATCATTCATCACATTCTTCTTGGCCATATCACATCACAAAGCATACCCTACAAAAACAAGTTAGACGTCCTCTAATTGTTGTTTGCATGTTTTACGTGGCTGCTATGGGTTTCTAGCAAGAACATTTCTTACCTACGCAAAACCACAACGTGATATGTCAATTGCTATTTACCCTTCATAAGGACCCTTTTCATCGAATCCGTTCCGACTAAAGTGGGAGAGACTGGCACCCGCTAGCCACCTTATGCACCAAGTGCATGTCAATCGGTGGAACCTGTCTCACGTAAGAGTACGTGTAAGGTCGGTCCGGGCCGCTTCATCCCACGATGCCGCCGAATCAAGATAAGACTAGTAACGGTAAGCATATTGAACAAAATCAACGCCCACAACTACTTTGTGTTCTACTCGTGCAAAGAATCTACGCAATAGACCTAGCTCATGATGCCACTGTTGGGGAACGTAGCAGAAATTCAAAATTTTCCTACGTGTCACCAAGATCTATCTATGGAGAAACCAGCAACGAGGGGAAGGAGAGTGCATCTACATACCCTTGTAGATCGCTAAGCGGAAGCGTTCAAGTGAACGGGGTTGATGGAGTCGTACTCGTCGTGATTCAAATCACCGATGATCCTAGTGCCGAACGGACGGCACCTCCGCGTTCAACACACGTACAGCCCGGTGACGTCTCCCACGCCTTGATCCAGCAAGGAGAGAGGGAGAGGTTGAGGAAGACTCCATCCAACAGTAGCACAACGGCGTGGTGGTGGTAGAGGAGCGTGGCAATCCCGCAGGGCTTCGCCAAGCACCATGGGAGAGGAGGAGTAGGGAGAGAGGTAGGGCTGCACCAAGAGGGAGAGAACTCATGTGTTGGGCTGCTCCAAAACCTCCAATATATATAGGGGGAGAGGGGGCTGCGCCCCCTTTAGGGTTTCCCACCCCAAGGGGTGCGGCCAAGGGGGGAGGAGTGCCTCCCAAGTCAAGTGGAGGCCTCCCCCTTTAGGGTTTCCCCTCTCCCATGCGCATGGGCCTTGGGGGGCTGGTTCCCCTGGCCCATTAAGGCTAGGGCGCCCCCTTACAGCCCATGCTGTTGTATTGGACGTGGTGGAACAATTTCCGGACCTCCGGACCCCTCCGGAATCCTCCGGAACCTTCTGGAAGCTTCCCGGTACAATACCGAAAAAACCCGAAGTTTTTCCGGAACCCGAACAACAACTTTCCATATATAAATCTTTACCTTCGGACCATTCCGGAACTCCTCGTGACGTCCGGGATATCATCCGGGACTCCGAACAACATTCGGTAACCACATACAAGCTTCCTTTATAACCCTAGCGTCATCGAACCTTAAGTGTGTAGACCCTACGGGTTCGGGAGACATGTAGTCATGACCGAGACGTTCTCCGGTCAATAACCAACAGCGGGATCTGGATACCCATGTTGGCTCCCACATGTTCCATGATGATCTCATCGGATGAACCACGATGTCAAGGACTCAATCGATCCCGTATACAATTCCCTTTGTCTAACGGTATTGTACTTGCCCGAGATTCGATCGTCGGTATACCGATACCTTGTTCAATCTCGTTACCGGCAAGTCTCTTTACTCGTTCCGTAACACATCATCCCGTGATCAACCCCTTGGTCACATTGTGCACATTATGATGATGTCCTACCGAGTGGGCCCAGAGATACCTCTCCGTTTACACGGAGTGACAAATCCCAGTCTCGATTCGTGCCAACCCAACAGACACTTTCGGAGATACCTGTAATGCACCTTTATAGTCACCCAGTTACGTTGTGACGTTTGGTACACCCAAAGCATTCCTACGGTATCCGGGAGTTGCACAATCTCATGGTCTAAGGAAAAGATACTTGACATTAGAAAAGCTTTAGCATACGAACTACACGATCTTTGTGCTAGGCTTAGGATTGGGTCTTGTCCATCACATCATTCTCCTAATGATGTGATCCCGTTATCAATGACATCCAATGTCCATAGCCAGGAAATCATGACTATCTGTTGATCACAACTAGCTAGTCAACTAGAGGCTCACTAGGGACATATTGTGGTCTATGTATTCACACGTGTATTACGATTTTCGGATAATACAGTTATAGCATGAATAAAAGACAATTATCATGAACAAGGAAATATAATAATAACACTTTTATTATTGCCTCTAGGGCATATTTCCAACAAATACGATGTCAACTACATGATCATGCAAGCAATATGTCAATGATGAAGCGTGTCATACTAACGGAACGGTGGAAAGTTGCATGGAAATATATCTCGGAATGGATATGGAAATGCCATAATAGGTAGGTATGGTGGCTGTTTTGAGGAAGGTATATGGTGTGTTTATGGTACTGGCGAAAGTTGCGTGATACTAGAGAGGATAGCAATGGTGGAAGGGTGAGAGTACGTATAATCCATGGACTCAACATTAGTCATAAAGAACTTACATACTTATTGCAAAAATATATTAGTTATCGAAAGAAAGTATTACGCGCATGCTCCTAGGGGGATAGATTTGTAGGAAAAGACCATCGCTCGTCCCCGACCGCCACTCATAAGGAAGACAATCAATAAATAAATCATGCTTCGACTTCATCACATAACGGTTCACCATACGTGCATGCTACGAGAATCACAAAGTTTAACACAAGTATTTCTCAAATTCACAACTACTCAACTAGCATGACTCTCATATCACCATCTCCATATCTCAAAACAATTGTCAACTATCAAACTTCTCATAGTATTCAATGCACTTATATGAAAGTTTTTATTATTGCCATGTTGTTCTAAAGGACCCTCAAAGTAATATAAGTGAAGCATGAGAGAACAATAGTTTCTATAAAACAAATCCACCACCGTGCTCTAAAAGATATAAGTGAAGTACTAGAGCAAAAACTATATAGCTCAAAAGATATAAGTGAAGCACATAGAGTATTCTAATAAATTTCAATTCATGTGAGTCTCTCTCAAAAGGTGTGTACAGCAAGGATGATTGTGGTAAACTAGAAAGCAAAGACTCAAATCATACAATACGCTCCAAGCAAAGCACACATCATGTGGTGAATAAAAATATAGCTCCAAGTAAAGTTACCGATAGACGAAGACGAAAGAGGGGATGCCTTCTAGGGCATCCCCAAGCTTAGGCCTTTTGATGTCCTTGGATTTAAACTTGGGGTGCCATGGGAATCCCCAAGCTTAGGCTCTTTCCACTCTTTGTTCCATAATCCATCAAATCTTTACCCAAAACTTGAAAACTTCACGACACAAAACTCAAAATAGAAAATCTCGCGAGCTCCGTTAGCGAAAGAAAACAAAACACCACTTCAAGGTATTGTAATGAACTCATTATTTATTTGTATTGGTGTTAAACCTACTGTATTACAACTTATCTATGGTTTATAAACTCTTTTACTAGCCATAGATTCATGAAAATAAGCAAACAACACAAGAAAAACAGAATCTGTCCAAAACATAACAGTCTGTTGTAATCTGTAGCTAACGCAAGTTCTGGAACCCCAAAAATTCTAAAATAAATTTATGGAAGTGAGTAATTTATCTATTAGTCATATGCAAAAAGAATTAACTAAATATCACCTTCCAAATAAAAATGGCAGCGATTCTCGTGAGCGCTAAAGTTTCTGTTTTCTATAGTAAGATGAAAAAGACTTTCCCCAAGTCTTCCCAACGGTTCTACTTGGCACAAACACTAATTAAACACAAAAAACACAACCAGAACATATGCTAGAAAAATTATTTATTACTAAACATGATCAAAAAGCAAAGAATAAAAATAAAATTGGGTTGCCTCCCAACAAGCGCTATCGTTTAACGCCCCTAGCTAGGCATAAAAGCGAAGATAGATCTAGGTATTGCCATCTTTGGTAGGCAATTCTTCAATGAGACACCTATAATTCTTAGGAGTTTCTTCCTTTTTATTAATTATCAAACTACTAGGCACAAAATCAAGAAAATCATTTGTAACAAACGGTTCCTTAATGATAGCGAAAAGATTAGGATGAACACTTATTGATTTTAAATCCGCAGTTTACTTACTAGAGGAATCACCCTTATTTTTAGGAACATAAACAAGCTTGGCAATTTTAGTAGGAGGATTTGGAGTATTTTTAACGGAATAAAAAGCGGATCCCAAGTTGGTGATAATTCCCTCAAGTTTATCGATTCTAGTAGAATCTTGATCTATTCTTTCATTAACTATGGGTTATTTTTCCTTAAAAAATTTCAAAGTAACTCCCACCTTAGATCCATACTGGGTAATTTGGTTGTGGATATTTTTATCCAAATTCTCAATCAACTCTACAGTAGCAACTTTATTCTCAATAATTTCAAGCCTTTGCATCACATGTTCCAAAGTTAACATAGTTCCATTAACCAAAAGAGGTGGTGGGCCAAACAAATCTATCATAGCATTATAAGAATCGAAAGTATGGCTACCCAAGAAATTTCCTCCAGTAATGGTATCAAGAATATATCTATTCCAAGGCGTGATGCCTACATAAAAATTCCGGAGAAGAACGGGAGTAGATTGCTTCCTGATAGATCTATTTTGAGCATTGCAAATTCTATACCAAGCATCTTTTAGATTTTCTCCCTCCCTTTGTTTAAAATTAAGGACTTCATTCTCAGGAGACAACGGAGAAGATAAAGGACTAGCCATAATGACGAAGCAAGCGAAAAAGAGGAAAATAGAGAAAGAGAAGGGGAACGGAGAGAGAGGGCGAATAAAACGGCAAGGGTGAAGTGGGGGAGAGGAAAATGAGAGGCAAATGGCAAATAATGTAATGCGAGGGATAAGAGTTTGGGATGGGTACTTGGTATGTCTTGACTTGGCTTAGATCTCCCCGGCAACGGCGCCAGAAATGGGTCGTTGTCGGGGGTCAAATCTTGACTTGACTTGGCGCGAATCTCCCCGGCAACGGCGCCAGAAATCCTTCTTGCTACCTCTTGAGCACTGCGTTGGTTTTCCCTTGAAGAGGAAAGGGTGATGCAGCAAAGTAGTGTAAGTATTTCCCTCAGTTTTTGAGAACCAAGGTATCAATCTAGTAGGAGATCACGCTCAAGTCCCATGCACCTACACAAACAAATAAGAACCTCGCAACCAATGCGATAAAGGGGTTGTCAAGCCCTTCACGGTCACTTACGAGAGTGAGATCTAATAGATATGATAAGATAATATTTTTGGTATTTTTATGATAAAGATGCAAAGTAAAATAAATGGCAAAGGAAACAAGTAAGTATTGGAAGATTAATATGATGGAATATAGACCCGGGGGCCATAGGTTTCACTAGTGGCTTCTCTCAAGAGCATAAGTATTACGGTGGGTAAACGAATTACTGTCGAGCAATTGATAGAATTGAGCATAGTTATGAGAATATCTAGGTATAATCATGTATATAGGCATCACGTCCGAGACAAGTAGACCGAAACAATTCTGCATCTACTACTATTACTCCACTCATCGACCACTATCCAGCATGCATCTAGAGTATTAAGTTCATAAGAACAGAGTAATGCTTTAAGGAAGATGACATGATGTAGAGGGATAAACTCATGCAATATGATATAAACCCCATATTTTTATCCTCGATGGCAACAATACAATATGTATCGGTTCCCTTTCTGTCACTGGGATCGAACACCGCAAGTTTGAACCCAAAGCTAAGCACTTCTCCCACTGCAAGAAAGATCAATCTAGTAGGCCAAACCAAACTGATAATTCGAAGAGACTTGCAAAGATAAACCAATCATACATAAAAGAATTCAGAGGAGAATCAAATACTGTTCATAGATAATCTGGATCATAAACCCACAAATTCATCGTATCTCGACAAACACACCGCAAAAGAAGATTAC
The DNA here is from genome assembly GCF_002162155.2 of Triticum dicoccoides. NCBI lineage: Eukaryota > Viridiplantae > Streptophyta > Magnoliopsida > Poales > Poaceae > Triticum > Triticum dicoccoides. The sequence continues at coordinate 66,402,462 of NC_041384.1, read as the reverse complement.
ACCGAATAGATCACCAAGAAAATCGAGGAGAACTTTGTATTGAGATCCAAAGAGAGAGAAGAAGCCTTCTATCTAATAACTATGGACCCGTAGGTCTGAAGTAAACTACTCACACATCACCGGAGAGGCCATGGAGTTGATGTAGAGGCCCTCCGTGATCAATGCCCCCTCCGGCGGAGCTCCGGAAGAGGCCCCGAGATGGGATCCCTCGAGTACAGAAGGTTGCGGCGGTGGAATTAGGTTTTCGTGGTGCTCCTGGATGTTTGGGGGTATGTGGATATATATAGGAGGAAGAAGTATGCCGGTGGAGCAACAGAGGGCCCACGAGGGTGGAGGGCGCGCCCATGGGGGTAGGCGCACCCCCTGCCTTGTGCGTTCCTCCCTTGTTTCTTGACGGCCACTCCAAGTCTCTGGATCACGTTTGTTGAGAAAATCACGTTCCCGAAGGTTTCATTCCGTTTGGACTCCGTTTGATATTCCTTTTCTTTGAAACCCTAAAATAGGCAAAAAAACAACAATTTGGGTTGGGCCTCCGATTAATAGGTTAGTCCCCAAAATGATATAAAAGTGTAAAATAAAGCCCATTAACATCCAAAATAGATAATATAATAGCATGGAGCAATCAAAAATTATAGATACGTTGGAGACGTATCAGACACGGTAATATTTGAACATCACACACTTTGCAGTACTGAAGTAAACAAGGCAAGGACATGCTTAATACATCAACCGTACAAATCATAGCCGTTGCAAGTGGTATTGGTAAGATTTAGCTGGTTAGATCTTACCTGTCAAGTCCTGGGGGTAGTCACTGGGGCACTTCATCTGGGCCAGAGCCTGCACCATGTCGGCGGCGGCGGCGGAGGCGAGGTGTTCCTCCGGGTCAACACGCACAACAACCATCGCGCTATGGACCGCCATCAGCTCCAGGTAGTGGGGATTTGGAGGTATGAGGATGTTTCGCAGGTGCCATTTAAGCAATCTGGCCAGAGCCGTGATAGAGATCGGTGGGTTACCTGACTGGATCCGAGCAGAACGTAGATGTGGTTGAAGTTGTGGTTACGGTGGCGGCGGTTGGAGATGCCGGTAGGGGGAGGCGCGAGGGGGGCATACTGAGGATGGGGATGTGGTTGGAGGAATAAATTCTAAAATTGCGTGCCTAATGAAAATTTTGCTAAGAAACTTGAAACTTGGGTGGAGGAAACACACAACATAGACGAAGCGCGTAAAATACTCATGTGCGAGAAAAAAGAAAGTTGGCAGATCCCGTCTCCAAAAAAATGTACACGTGTAGTTGGTTTTTTCGGTCAATGGTACACCTGCTTTATTAGGAAACATCGCATAGGTAACTGACTTATGGATCATCAATGCAAAAAAACGTAGACGGGTACATCATAGAAACAGTGTGTTTTGTGATCTTCTAATGATTAACACAAAAAACGCACACGGGCACACATGCTAATCAACACTCAAAGCCCTCAAAGGATGCTCTTACCGACATTGTATGTTAATACTACAAACTTAAAGTACTACTGGTAATTTGCTCTAATACTACAAGCTTAAACTACTTCTCACATGCTGCCATCGGAGCATGCTGGCCAGGCGATGGCGTTCTCCTTCCCGGCCTTGTAGGTGGCAGCCCACCGTGCTTCGATCTCCGCCAAGCTTTCCTCACCATGGCGTGCGGCCTCTTTTTTCTTGCGGCGACGGGACTCTCTTTTCTTGACTGCTTTCTGCCTTTTCCACTCCTTCTGTGCGGCTTTGGCCGCCTCTAGATCCACCACCCATTCGGCCATGGCAGCCTCAAAGTCCGCCCATGTAACTGTCTAGCCACCGACGGCGATGAACTCGGTGCGGCGAGATGCCATTGCTTCCTTACCATGTGTGTGGTCGCAGGCGGCGAGGAACGCGGTGCAGCGGGATGCCATTGCTTCCTTACCAGTTACTATGTGTCGTGGTGCCATGGACGACGCCTGGAGAGAGCTCTGGGACAGAGGGGCCGGGCAGCCATACAGTGCGGTGGTATTCAAGAGCTCAACGACAAACGACAACGGAAATTTGGCTTCCCTTACAATTTTGCCCGTTCATTATCGCATACGATTCATCTCCGTTGCTTCCGGAAACAGTGTGCGCTGAGCCTATTATGTGTTGCGTTATGATTGGCTGGAACCCCAGCCACGCAGATCGCACATGTGCATCGTAGGATGCGCCGCGATCGAACGATAATCCACGTCCCTCACATCACATCCGTGCACCTGTAGCTGGATTGGATTTATATGCACTAAATGCCTAGAAAATGCACATAATCCCCTAAGTATGGTAAATGAGCCCGGAAAGTGCCAAATTTGAACACGGTGATTTCCAAGGTGTATGTTCGTCGTAGAAAAAATCCAGGGCAAAGGATGAAGAAAATTTGGATTCCCCTTCAATCTTGGTGATTTCACTCTCGAAAGCATGGAACTTCTTTGGTGATGGTTCGATTTATGAAGGGCGTGCATGATGACATAAGCCAAACCTTCTCAATTTTTTACCAGGGCATGGTGAGGTCATACCATGGCACACCATGCCAGGCGTCATGTTTTAAAGCATTTATTTCATTTTTTCTATAGTTGAAAACCCAATAAACAAACGTTTGTGGTTGACTATTGCCACACATTTCACCAAAATATCTATCCCTTCCTTGTAAAAGGCATGGGAATTTACTAAATGACACGAGTATGGTTTTCCAGGCCGTTCTTGTGCACCCTTTCATGCAACGATTGTTTGAATTTGAATTATGTGCATTAATGCCTAGGAAATGCACATAATCCCCTAAATATGGCAAATGAACCCGGAAAAATGCCAAATTTGAACACGGTGATTTGTAGGTTGTATGTTCATTGTAGAAAAAAACTCGTGGACAAAGGACAAAGGAAATTTGGATCCCCTTCAATCTTGGTGATTTCCCCCTCCAAACCATGAAACTTCCTCGACGATGGTTTGATTTATGAAAGGCATGCATGACGACATAAGGAAAACATTCTCCAATTTTTATCATGGCATGGTGAGGCCATACCATGGCACCACGCCAGGCGTCATGTTTTCCAACCATGTGTTTTATTTTTTGTATAGTTGTTAACCCAGTAAACAACGCATTTATGGTTGACTATTGCCATAAATTTCCTTGAAATATCTGCCCATTCCTTGTAAAAGGCATGAGAATGTACTAAATAACACGAGCATGGTTTTTCAGACCGTTCTTGTGCACCTTTTCATGCATCGATTGTTAGAATTTGAATTATGTCCATTAATGCCTAGAAAATGCACATAATCCCATAAATATGGTAAATGAGCCCGGAAAAATGTCAAATTTGAACACGTTGCATTTGAGGCGGTATGTTGATCGTTGGATAAAAGTGAATGACAAATTAGGATGGAAATTTGGATTCCCCTTCAATCTTGGGGAATTCCCTCTCGAAAGCATGGAACTTCCTCGGTGATGGTTCGATTTATGAAGGGCGTGCATGACGACATAAGCCAAACATTCTCAATTTTTTACCAGGGCATGGTGAGGTCATACCATGGCACCATGCCAGGCGTCATATTTTTCAAGCATTTATTTCATTTTTTCTATAGTTGAAAGCCCAACAAACAAACATTTTGGTTGACTATTGCCACACATTTCATCAAAATATATGTCAATTCCTTGTAAAAGGCATGAGAATTTACTAAATGGCACGAGCATGATTTTCCAGGCTGTTCTTGTGCACCCTTTCATGCACCGATTGTTTAAACTTGAATTATGTGCATTAATGCCTAGGAAATGCACATAACCCCCTAAATATGGCAAATGAAGCCAGAAAAGTGCCAAATTTGAACACGGTGATTTGCAGGTTGTATGTTCATTATAGAAAAAAACTCGTGGACAAAGGACAAAGGAAATTTGGACCCCCCCCTTCAATCTTGATGATTTTCCCCTCGAAATCATGAAACTTCCTCGATGATGGTTCGATTTATGAAAGGCGTGCATGATGTCATTTTTACCAGGGCACGGTGAGGCCATACCATGGCACCACACCAGGCATCATGTTTTCCAAGCATGTATTTCATTTTTGTATAACCCAGTAAACGACGCGTTTATGGTTGGCTATTGCCACACATTTCCTTGAAATATCTGCCCATTCCTTGTAGAAGGCATGAGAATGTACTAAATAGCACGAGCATGGTTTTCCAGACCGTTCTTGTGCACCTTTTCATGCACCGATTGTTTGAATTTGAATTATGTGCATAGTTAATGCCTAGAAAATGCACATAATCCCCTAAATATGGTAAATGAGTTTAGAAAAATGTCAAATTTGAACACGTTGCATTTGAGGCGGTATGTTGATCGTTGGAAAAAAATTGAATGACAAACAAGGACGGAAATTTGGATTCCCCTTCAATCTTGGTGATTTCCCTCTCGAAAGCATTGAACTTCCTCGATGATGGTTCGATTTATGAAGGGCGTGCATGACGACATAAATCAAACCTTCTCATCTTTTAACCAGGGCACGATGAGGCCATACCATGGCACCATGCTAGGCGTCATGTTTTTCAAGCACGTATTTCATTGTTCTATACTCGATAACCCAGTAAATGACGCGTTTGTGGTTGACTATTGCCACACATTCCATTAAAATCTTTGCCCATTCCTTGTAAAAGGCTTGAGAAATTACTAAGTACCACGAGTATGGTTTTTCTAGACTGTTCTTGTGCACCTTTTCAAGCACCAATTGTTTGAATTTGAATTATGTGTATTAATGCCTATAAAATGCACATAATCCCCTAAATATTGTAAATGAATCTGGAAAATTGTCAAATTTGAACACGGTGATTAGCAGGGTTTATGTTCATCGTAGAAAAAACTCATGGATGAAGGACAAAGAAAATTTGGATTCCCATTCAATCTCGATGATTTACTATCGCACACGATTCATCTCCGTCGCCTCTGCGAGCCATGTGTGTTCACTCACACATGCAAAAGGAAAAAAACCTCGCCCACTTCGTCCCCACTCACTTGCCGCGGACTCCTCCACAACTCTGCACCCTAAGCTCGACGGCTGTTGGCGGCGTAGGTCGCACTCCAAACGGCACGGGATTTCACCCATACCGCTTTCTGCCGTCTATCTGCACCAACATTCTAGACTCTGGTCGACTAGGGTTTTCTGTGGGATTGGACCGGGGATTTTTCTCATAGAGAAGATAATCAACTTAGTGAAATATTCACTCATCTCTTATCGCAGTCCGTCCGTCGCTGTTAATCAACCGGCGAAAATCGCCGTGGAATCATTTTTGTTCTAGCTGATTCGTGGGTGTTCATTCATGTGTCCACAGTGCGAGCACAAATCGGCCAACTATGGTCGTGGCCAGTCGGAAACGAAGTTCTATCTCACCATTCCGGATGACTTCAGGGAGCGCTCGGTATGTTCAATCTCAACCTACCACAGTCGGCATGGCCTAAATTTGTGAACATATACCGTCTGTTGCTACATTATCTATACATTTGCATCAAATCTTTGTTACATTATGTAAGTGCATCTAGTGCCACCCCTAGTTGGTTTTGGAGTATTGATGACAAACCTGGTTGAGGGACTAATGTGTTTGTGGGAATTACAGGATAACACAGGTAGTAGTCCCTCATTGATTCGGTTTATCTATCGGAGATGACCCCTAAAAATGTATGAAGACATTGAAGACAATGGTGGTATGTGAAGATATTCACATTGAAGACTATGACAAGAGAAGACATTGCATGAAGACTATGGGGCACGAAGACTTAGTTGTTTCGTTGTCTCCTTTTCTTCTTTGTTGAGTCATAGGAACCACTGTATTGTTAAGTGGGGTCCAAGTGAACAAAGTTAGAGTGACTGAAGTGATGCTCAACCAAAATCCTATGTCTTCGAGTGAAGACAATGAGAGCAAATCTTATCCAGAGCTAGATGAGTCAGCTTTGCTTGTAGCCCAAGTAAAGTTGTCGCGTGTGTTTGAACTCTGACCATTGGAACACGTGTCAGTTCCTTAGTGACCCAGGGTCATTTCGGACAAATCAGGTCGGGTTGCCTAGTGGCTATAAATAGCCCACCCCCTACAACCATAAATGGTTGGCTGCTCAGAGTTAGTGTACGACTTTTGTCATTTGAGAGCAACCCACCTCGAAGCCTTTGAGAGAGAATTCCTTGCGAGGATAAAGCCCTAACCACCCAGAGCCAAAGAGTGTTAGGCATCACTGAAGTCTTCCTGTCTGTGTGATCTGAAGACTTATTACACTTGAGGACTGTGAATCCTCCAGCCGGTTAGGCGTCGCGTTCTGAGCATCCAAGAGTCATTGTGGATCGCCGGTGAACGAAGTCTGTGAAGGTTTGGGAGTCTACCTTGAAGACTTACTAGAGTGATTGGGCGAGGATTGGGTGTCCTTAGCTCAAGGGGAATAAGGTGAAGACGCGGTCTTCTGAGTTGAATCTCAGCCTCCCTAACCAGACGTACAGTTGTTACAGCAACTGGAACTAGTCCAACAAATCATTGTCTTCAACGAGTCACTGGTTTCGTCCTTCCCATTCCTTTACTTACTGTTGGCCCTGGTGAAGTCATTGTATGATTGCTTTATCTTTTGTCTTCACTGAGTAACTGATTGTTCTGATTGGCTTCACACTATCTTCCTACCTGGTCTATACTGCCTAGCTGCTATTAGTCATTGTGCTTTCACTTCATTGAATATTTGACTATGGCTTGCTTAGTGTAGTCTACCTTCCACTGCATGGTAATAGGTTTATTTCTATCGTTTGTCTTTGAAACTTCCATGTTTTGAAGACTTTCATAAAAATTGCCTATTCACCCCCCCTCTAGTCGATCACTAGCACTTTCAATTGGTATCAGAGGAAGGTACTCCCTTGTTCTGTGTGATTCGGTTTAACCACCTGGAGTTTTAGCTATGTCGACTGCAGGGATAATTAAAGTCTCCGCTGCGTGCCCCGTCTTCGATGGAACTGAATATCCCTACTGGAAGAATAAGATGCGCATGCATCTTGAAGCCATTGATGTCGACCTCTGTATGTCGTCGAGAATGGCGTTCCCAAGGCTGGTGAAGGTGTCACCGCTGCTGATGTCAAGAAGTTCGTTCAACTGGATTCAACTGCCAAGAACATCATCTGTGGTCATCTGACCAAAGGACGGTATGGCTGTGTGAGTGCTCTGGAAACATCCAAGCAAGTATGGGACTGGCTCTCCAAGGTCAACGAAGGCGTCTCAACCCAGAGAGATCAAAGAATCAGTGTCCTTCGCAACCTCTTCAACCGCTTCAAGAGAAACGACAATGAGAATGCCCAGCTCATGTTTGACCGCCTCACTAACATCACAAATGAGCTTCGAGCTCTCGGCGCTACTGAGATCACCAAGCATGAAATCGTCAAGACACTCCTGAGATCACTTGACACCTCGTTTGACACCCTAGCCCTGATGATTCAAGAACATCCTGACTTCAAGACACTCAATCCGTCTGACATACTTGAAAAGCTCAACACACATGAGTTTCAGCTTTCTGAGAAAAGAGACATCTACGGTCCCAACTATGGGTGAACTCGCGCCTTGAAGGCAAAAGCTGTTTCCTCATCTGATGAAGAATCTGACTGCAGTTCTGATGATCCTGAAGACATTGGAAGGGAGCTTGCTATGCTTGTGAAGAAGTTCCAGAGATTCACCAAGAAGAAAGACTTCAGAAAGTCTTCACGATCCAGATCAATAAATGATGAAGCTTCTGCTCATGACTACAAGAAGAGAACATGCCACAAGTGCAAGAAACCTGGTCACTACATCTCTGAGTGTCCGCAGTGGGACAATGAGAACAAGAAGAAGAAGAAGAGCAAGGAGTATGATTCTGACGACAAGAAGAAGAAGAAATACTCAAAGTCTTCTTCCAAGTCTTCCTCAAAGTCTTCATCACACAAGAAGAGCTCATCTGGCAAGGCCCGCGCGTTTTTCGGCAAGGAAATGGATTCAGAGGAGGAGTCTGCTTCTGAGGAGGCAGAGGTGGAGTCTGAGGAGGGGTCCAATTCTGGCGTTGCAAGTCTGGCTACAGCCTACGTTGCCAAGTCCATCTTCAACACTGAAGACAATGACTCCATCACCAATGCCGATGCTAATGACAAGGACAACTCTACTCCCACCTACTGCTTCATGGCACGCGGTGCCAAGGTAAACTCACGCGCCACTCACTATCAAACATCAAGTGAAGATGACTCCGATTGTGGTTCCAAACCCAGCTACAAAACACTTGCTAAAATTGCAACCGAACAACAGAAAGCTATGGAACATATTCAAAAACTATTAGACAAAAGCGATGACCAATTAGACGCTGAAATGACTCGATCTCAGTCCTTAATTGAAGACATAAAAAATCTTCATGTTAAGTATGAGGAACTTGAAAGTCGTCATGAAACGCTCTCAACAACTCATGAAAAGCTTTCCTATGATTATCTTCAAAGGAAGCAAGATCTTGAGAAATTGAGAGCGGCTCATGAAGATCTTCAAAAGGAAAATGAGTCACTTCGCGCCAAACAGATCGGTTCCACTCAGGAAGGATTTGAACCACCATGTCTTAAATGCATTGAGCGTGATAATGCTACTTCTGTTGCTAAATGTTCTACTGTTGCTACTGTTGCAATATCTTCAACTGCTGATGTGGTAACTAACCCCTCTGCTGAGGATGCCACTGCTATTACTGATGAGAATGCTAGGTTGAAGACATTGCTTGAAACAGGGATGTTCCAAAGTCTCAAAGGGCATCAGACACTATGTGATGTCCTCAAAAGGCAGATCCTAAACCGAAACCCTAGGAAAGAGGGTGTTGGGTTCGAAAGGAAAATGAATGCTGATGGCTCTTACTGGAAACCTGAGCATTACCCCAAAACCACATGGGTTGCTGCAAAGGAACCTTCAGCGGATCCATCCACCCTATCTGGCTTCACTTGTGCTAATCCCATTGTTATTGATGAATCCTTTGATGCAAACTATAAACTGTTTAAGAATCAGAATGGTGAAGTGTTTGCCAGGTATATTGGTACTAACTGCAGGAATGGGCCGCCTATGAAGAAAGTTTGGGTGCCGAAAAGATGTTTGGACAATCTTCCTGTGAATGTCGTCATGACACCACACATGAAGAAGACAAACCCCAGACCACAGGCTTCATACGGTCCAAAGGTTTCATACAGACAAAGGACTCACCTGAGTCGCACTAACACAAATGTTTTGCAGGGAAACCTTACTCAGGCCTATGAATATGAGCGTGTTTCATCAAACCGCCATGCTCATAAGACCAAGAAATACTCTGCTTATTCTTATGAGTACTATTGTCCACCTGCAAGACTTTTTGCTAGGGCTCTAAAGCCAAAGTTCTCAGATGCTGCACTTAGACTCATTGCTTCGAAGCCACCCTTGAAGATGTGGGTGACTAAGAAAGCTCAACTCTCTTTTGCAGGGAAAGGTCTCCAGCCGAAAACCAAAATCGTCTGAAGCTATTGCTAGGGACCTTAAACATCTTGTAGGGCGCAAGATCAAATGCCCAAATGGTCTTATTATGTATTTTGTTCCTGAGTCGCTTGCTACTTGCCCTATCAGTCCTAACCTTGATCTAAGCTTTCATAATCCACTTGCTCATCAAATGTTTATGCTTCACAATTCTCTTCGTGAAGCCTATCCCCCTAACTGCACTGTAGGGTACGACACCAGCTGCTTCAGAATGGATTATTGATAGTGGGTGTACTAATCACATTACTGGCAAGCGAAGTCTTCTTATGGACTCAACCTTACGTCCATCTGACAAAAGTCACATCACATTTGCTGTCACTGGTAAAAGCAAGGTATTGGGTCTAGGTAGAGTTGCAATCTCAAGGGATCAACATATGGATAAAGTCATGCTTGTTGAATCCCTTGGTTTCAACTTAATGTCTGTCTCAATGCTTTGTGATTTAAACATGATTGTGATGTTTGGAAAATATCGTTGCCTTGTTCTAATGGAATCTGACAAGTCTCTAGTTTTTGAAGGGTATCGAAAAGATGATTTGTACGTGGTAGATTTCTCAGCAGGACCACAACTTGCCGTATGTCTTCTAGCAAAAGCTTCAGAATGCTGGCTCTAGCATCGGAGGCTAGGGCATGCTGGCATGAGGAACTTGCACACTCTGGCAAGAAAGAAGCATGTCATAGGCATCGAGGGCGTCAAGTTCAAGAAGGATCACTTATGCGGTGCCTATGAAGCAGGAAAGATGACGAGGGCCAAGCATCCCTCGAAGACAATCATGATAACGACTCAACCCTTCGAACTGCTCCACATGGACCTTTTCGGTCCCACTCATTACTCAACTCTTACTACTACTGCTTGTCTCTATGGCTTTGTCATTGTTGATGATTATTCAAGATATACTTGGGTGCATATAATCCTCTACAAGACTGAAGTGCAGGATTTCTTCAGACGCTTCGCCAATCGAGCCATGAACAACTATGGCGTCAAGATAAAGCACATCAGAAGTGACAATGGCACTGAATTCAAGAACACTGGCCTAGATACGTATCTTGATACTTTGGGCATCACACATGAATTCTCAGCTCCGTACACGTCGTAGCAGAATGTCGTCGTGGAACACAAGAACAGAACACTTATTGAGATGGCCCGGACGATGCTTGATGAATACAAGACTCTAAGAAAATTCTGGCCTAAAGCCATTGATACTGCATGCCATATAATCAACCGTGTTTATCTTCACAAGCTTCTCAACAAGACATCCTATGAGCTCCTTACTGCCAAGAAGCCAAATGTCAGTTACTTCAGAGTATTTGGTGTCAGGTGCTGGATCAAGGATCCACATCACACTTCAAAATTTGCACCGAAAGCACATGAAGGTTTTATGCTTGGATATGGAAAGGACTCGCACTCCTACAGAGTCTTCAACCTCTTTCACTATAAAGTGGTTGAAACTGTGGATGTGCGGTTCAATGAGACTAACGGCTCGCAAAGGGAGCACCTGCCAAATGTGCTAGATGAAGTTCCATCTAGTGAATCAATCAAAGTTATGGGAACTGGAGAAATCATACCATCTGAAGCTCAGCCTGAAGAGGAACTTATCATCTCCGCACCTGATCAACCTGAAGACAATCCTTCTAACGATGACAATGATCAGCAAGAGCAAAATCTTCGTCCTGTACATCCTCGTGTTGCAAATGAAGTACAGATTGAGAGAATAATTAATAGCATCAATGCACCAGGTCCACTCACTCGTTCAAGGGCAACACAGCTAGCAAATTTCTGTGGGCACTTCGCATTCGTCTCAATATCTGAACCCAAGAAAGTTGATGAAGCCTTCATGGAACCTGAATGGATTCAAGCTATGCAAGAAGAGCTTCAACAGTTTGAGCTGAATAATGTATGGGAACTGGTTAAGCGTCCTGATCCTCGTAAGCACAATATAATAGGCACTAAATGGATATATCGCAACAAGCAAGATGAGCATGGTCAAGTTGTCAGAAACAAAGCTTGTCTCGTTGCTCAAGGATACACTCAAGTTGAAGGGATTGACTTCGATGAAACATTTGCTCCTGTGGCTAGGCTTGAAGCCATACGCATACTGCTGGCCTATGCAAATCATCATAACATTCTTCTGCATCAAATGGATGTGAAGAGCGCTTTTCTCAATGGCAATATTGAAGAAGAAGTGTATGTTGCACAACCGCCTGGCTTTGAAGATCCAAAACATCCTGACATGGTGTACAAGCTCAACAAGGCACTGTATGGCCTCAAACAAGCCCCTCGGGCTTGGTATGACACACTCAAAGACTTCCTGAAGAGCAAAGGCTTCAAACCTGGTTCCCTCGACCCCACTCTCTTCACGAAGACATATGATGGTGAACTGTTTGTGTGCCAAATATATGTGGATGACATTATCTTCGGCTGCACGAATCAGAAATACAGTGATGAGTTTGGATACATGATGCAAGAGTAATATCAGATGTCCATGATGGGAGAGTTGAAGTTCTTCCTTGGTCTTCAAATATGTCAGCAACGCAATGGCATCTTTATATCTCAAGAGAAATACCTCAAAGATTGCCTAAAGAAATTTGGGATGCAAGATTGCAAAGGCTTCACGACGCCAATGCCAGCCAAACATCATCTGGGTCCCGACGACAATGGTAAAGAGTTTGATCAAAAGGTATACCTCTCCATGATTGGTTCCTTGCTTTATTTATGTGCTTCTAGGCCAGATATCATGCTTAGTGTTTGCATGTGTGCCCGGTTCCAAGTGGCACCAAAGGAATCGCATCACTTAGCTGTGAAGCGAATTCTCAGATATTTGGCTCACACCCCAACACTAGGATTATGGTATCCAAAGGGCTCAGAGTTTGATCTAGTTGGATTCTCGGATGCTGACTATGCTGGTGACAAGGTGGATCGCAAGTCTACATCAGGCACATATCATTTTCTGGGACGATCACTTGTATGTTGGTCTTCAAAGAAGGAGAACTGTGTATCTCTCTCCACTACTGAATCTGAATACATTGCTGCTGGATCTTGCTGCGCTCAGCTTCTATGGATGAAGCAAACACTCAAAGACTATGGCATTCATCTGAAGCAAGTGTCGCTCTACTACGACAACGAAAGCGCCATCAAGATTGCCAACAACCCAGTTCAGCACTCGAAGACAAAGCACATTGAAATTCGTCATCACTTTCTCAAAGATCATGTTATGAAGGAAGATATTGATATCATACACATCAACACTGAAGAGCAATTGGCAGATATCTTCACCAAGCCCTTGGATGAGAAGAGGTTTTGCAAGTTACGGTGTGAGCTAAATATCTTGGAATCCTCAAATGTCCTGTGATCAGGCACACATCCTAACACTTAAGCATGTTGATGACATAGATGTGCAACACATGAAGTAAAGTATATCTTCAATCAATGAATACTTACATTCTGAGTGTGAATACATTAACGTGGAATTTGACTTCGGAGCGCCACGATAATTGTGCCCCGTGTCTGGGTCTAATACTTCCTATACGGTGGGTAACGCCACCACCAAATTCTTCTGTTTGAAGTGTTTTACTCATGGCGTTACATTTGCTATGTCTTCACATTTGGTTTGTCCTCAATTACAACTTGTCTTCATGATTATCTTCACTATGTTGATTTGATTGTCTTCTGATATATATACATATTAGTGTTCTGTCCTCTACAGCATTCACTTATAGCTACGTCTTCCTTGTTGAATCTTTTGAACTAAGTGAATGTGATCAGACCCTAATCTCTCTATGCTTTCTATCTCAAACTCTATTTGTCAAAATCATATGCATTCTATTGAAACTGTCGAATGTCTTCTCTACGTCCTTGTCAGCAGAAGATACAGAGACAAACATTAAGTCTGTTTTAAATGCTCTATCCTTATTGCCTGAAATCCGGAGAAGACGGAACGACCATCCGACAGTTCGGGCGGCGTGGGAACATGGGACAACTCCGAGTATGTTGCATGCTTGCCACGTGTCACTCAGATGTGAACCACCAGGGGCACCTGCGTAATTACGCTGTGCCGCATACTTCCTTATAAATACATGTCCCCTGCGGTCAAGAAAACCTTCTTCCACCTCTCCAACTCGTCAAAACCCTAGCGCCACCGCTAACTCTCGACGATGCCGGCGACGAAGCGCTTAGCTGCCGCGACTTCACCGACGCCATCCTCACGCCGGCCGCGGTCATCGTCCTCTCCGCCGCCGCCGTAGGTGTCCTCTGTCGCCAACTTAGGGCACGGTGGATTGAACTGCTCGGTCTCCTACTCTTCCCATCTAGAAGTTCATCGTGTGGTAAATAAAACTATCTTTTACCATCTTTTCGATCCTAAAAGATTCATCATGTTTACCAAAAGTGGTTTCTGCCTACTCAATGTTAGATCTATCCTATCTGCTTCTCATATAATGCATAGTATATTCACTTAAGCTTCATAACGAGTTAGATTCCTCACTTGTACCTATTCCTAGATTCGTACAAATCGGGAACCAACTTCAAACACATAAGTGAATGTCTTCGCACCATGGGGTCAATGTCTTCAAACTGATTTATCTTCAAAGTCTTCTGAGAATGCATATGACCTCTCCCCTTCCCTCGCATCTCTAATGCTGTCACAGGTACATGTTCGCGGGAGAATCCCTTGGTTCTCATAGTCTGCATTCGTTTGCAGAATTCTTACAGCATCACATTAACTCTCCCGAAGCCAATTCCTGTTTGACCAGCAAGCGGAAGCCTTTGAAGCATTTGAACGTGTTGAAGCCATTCAGTTTGAAGTTCATGGCTATAGAGAAATCCGCAAGGAGCAGACAGCATCGAGGGGGAACATCAAGAGATCTGCCTGATGACCTCTCAGAGCTGTACAAGACAGATCCAGAATAGGATTACAATCAGCGCAAGACACGAATCCAATGGATTCGAAGATATTGGGCCGAACAATGGTTTAAATACAAGTTTGTGACCCAGGAGTATGCTGAGAAGAATGCCATCAAGAGTCCTTGGGGTGACATTCTCTTCTGAAGCCTTCCACCCAAGACCAGAGCTGAAGCTATTACTCAGGGTTTCTATCCCTGTATGGTCCGTGGACCATAGCCTGAAAATGCCGACCCATCATCACTGCTCTGGTGTCGTGGCGATAATCTCTTCAAGCGCAACTTCCAGCACACAAAGGCATCGGCCAAGGAAAACAAGAAGTCATTGGGACTAGACTTCAACCCTGATCCTTCTGCTCCCCGGGCTGACGGCACACGCGATGCTGAACCCAATATCATCGAACCTTTCTACAACCTTGATGGCCTTATCACTCACATTTCTGTTCAAGGTGCCAAAGTGGATCATTCTGATGATGATGCCGACACTGATGAAGCCCCAGCTCCTACTCCAAAACCATAGAAGCAAAAGAAGGCTAAAGCTTCAAAGTCAGCTCCTCCTCCAAAAGCTTCACGTGCGAAGCCACTGGCTACTGCACCTCTTGAAGACAGTGTGCAGTCTGAAGATCTATCACGTGTCTCCAAGAAGACGGAGATGAAAACGAATACTGATCAGGCATTGACCCCTGCTGCCATTCTGCGAGACGAACACATTGATCTGTCCAGTGATGAAGATCTTGCAGATGACGCTCTTGAGCAACTGATTAAGAGCAAGGAAGAAGCGGAAATCTTTAATGATTTGCCTCTCTTTGACGTGACAATCATCCACAACTTCATTGATGAGTGGTTTGAAACCCCCAATCTCAGCTTTGAAGATCTGCAACTTCCAATTGGCCTCAACGTCTCTTTCACTGGCGCCATTGCTTCTGAGCTAGCTCTAGCTCAGCGCATCGTTGAACTGAAGCACAAGATCAACTATGAGAAAGCTCAGTTCAAGAAGCACATGGCAAAGCTCAGCGTGCAAGATGTCAAAAACTTCAAGGTTATGCTGCACGAGCTCAAGGAAGCTTTTCTCAAGAAACGAGAAGAAGCTAAAGGTTCTCGTGAGTGCATGAAGAGTCTGGCTGACAAGTGCGTGCAAGCCTACAATGAAGCTGAGAAGTGCAAGGCTCTTGGGTGTCCTGGCATCGACCCCAGAATGGCTGCAAAGAAGAAGAAGAAGCCATCGACTGACAAATCTGCTCCTTCAAGGCGGGAAGAACCTCGCATTGTCTTCCCAAGCAGCATGTCCGGCTCGAAGCCAAAGGTCAAGTCAACCGCTTCAGAACTGAAGAAGACAAGGGCTGCCAAGGTTGAAGCCAGAAAGAGGAAAAATCCTGAAGCTTCTGATGTCGCTCCCTCCAAGAAGAAGCGCAAAACCAAGAAAGATCGGGCTGCTCCCACAGAGCCCCTTGTTGTCGAGCCCATCTCGGTTGCTCGTCCTGACTCTTCGCATCAAGACCGACGGATGGTAGTTCATGAGTCTGCTTCTACAGAGGCTCCTGAAGCTGAAGACATTCCAGCAGTTGACCCCACCGCTGCTGAAGACATTGGTCACCATGACAATGTTGAAGATGATGTAGTTCTTCCTCAGATCGAGCATAACTTGGTATCATCGCCTGTTCTCACGAACAGCGAACTCATCAGCATTAGTCGTCCTCTGACGCCAATTGCTCAGGATGCATCATGGGCTGATCACCCACAACAACAAGACACCCCGAGTACTCCCCAACAACAAGTCATCCCACCAGTGCAAGAAGAAGAAGATGACTTTGAGGCCCAGCCAACTCCATCTCCACAGGCGTCGCCAGCGTTACGCAGGCTTCGCAAAGTACCAAGGCCCCAAGTCCCTCTTTCGAGCGTTCCAGAAGGATAAGTGCACCACTGATATGTTGCACGTCAGGTGTTCCCAGAAGCCACTCCTAGTATGAATGACTCCAAGTCTGAAGCTAAAGTTGCTGAAGACAATCCGGCTGCATCAGCCGAAGAAAAACAAGCAGAAGAATGTGTCCCTACTCCCCCATCACTGAAGAAGCTGTTCCTGAAGTGAATGTGTTGGTGCCCGACCCTCCAGCTCCTCAAGTGGAGGTTGAGAATCCTGAGGCTACCACCACTAACACCACTGAAGCCAATGATGTGGTCATGGCTGAAGACAATGTGGAGCCTGCACCAAACACTATGCCAGAAGCCAATGAAGCCAATAATGCACCTGCAACAGATGTGCAGCCTGACGCCTCTGTTGATACCACTGCTCCTGTTACGCCACCAAGGCCACATACTATCGAGCAAGCATACAACTATGTCCAGCTTATCACTGTCAAATGGCCTCTTCTTGTTCCTCCACCTGCTGCTGATCCCCAATTTAACTATCACGTCGAGCGCAAGCCTTAGGTTCAGAAGCCAATGCCAAGGCTGCCTAGGTTTCCAGGCACTGCATCTGCACCCAGATCATTCAATATCAATGGCTTTAAAGCACACAATACCTTCTTTAATAGCGCCAAGAACCCCTACTCTAAGGCAAGAATTTCTTCTGATCGGTTCTGGAGCTATCAACAGCACAATTATTACTCATGCATCTTATACAATCAAGGTCGCATTTTTCCACATATGCGTCTTGACACTGAAGCCATAACTGGTCTGCCCTGTTTGGAAGAAGCGCTGGATTGCTTCAGAGAGTCTGGCTTGTTGCAGTTCGTCACAGACAAGGAACACTGGAACGAAGAATTGCTGCTCCAATTCTATGCCACTCTTCATATTCGTGGCTACAACAGGGATCCGGACACTTGGGTCCTTGAGTGGATGACAGGCAATGTTCATCATGAAGCCAAAGCCTTTGATGTCATTGAGCTCACTGGCCTGCCCACTCCAGGTGATCTTTATGAACCTGGTTGTCAGCTTCACGGTGCTGCTATGGAAAGCATTTTTCACAAGCCTGAACCCAACATGATTTAGATGCTTAGCATGATGAAGCCTTTGCCTCCCAATGCTGAATATCCTAAGGAGTTCTTTGTTGAAGACCTTGAGTATCTGCCACGTACTATCTATCACATTATAAGGCGAACTCTCTGGCCCATCAAAGGACATTCTCCACATGCAAAGCTTGAAGGTGCAATGAAGACTTTGGTCTTCCATATTCTTCACGGCAAAAGCTTCAATGCACAAGACTTCTTCATCCGCCAACTTGCTGCATCAGGATCTGATCTCTTTGGCTTGAAGTTTTACGCTCCATGGATTATGCGTCTGATTAAACTACACTCAGTTGTCACCTATCAGCCCTCTGCTCGCAATCATCTGATTTTTCTGCTTGACATCGATATGTCAGTTGAAGCCATCTATCCAGAGCCTGCCAAGGAGCCCCTTAGTCTTCAAAATGCTGATAATCAAAGCTTCTCACAACACATTGAAGGAGTCCCAGCAGTCACTCGTATTTATCCTTTGGCTGGTACTACCCGTGCACCTCATCGTGCCCTCACTGAAGCCACTGAAAGCACCATTGCACAACGGCCTAAGAAGCGATCTCGTGTTCTCAATGACCGAGAGCTTCTGGTTGCCCTTCATCAGAAATAGGATAAGCATCATGACTGGCTGAAGCGCTAAATGAAAAGCCTCTTGGTGGACGTAAACAGGATTCGCAACCTTGCCACCAAGAATGCCTTTGTCGCCCATGAAACTTGTCGGCGTACATGGAAAGGGCCGACACTTATGTGTTCTGAAGATGATCTTCAAGATGATGGCTTCTTTGAACGGTTCAAGTTTGACTCAACACCTCCGAGAAGGACTATGCTGCGGCGTACTCCGTCTCTTGAAGACTCTGAGTTCTCCTCCACTGCTGCAACAGTGAATGCACGTGTCATTGATGATGAAGACGATGCTACTTCCCCACCTTTAGCACGAATCGACACTGCACCAAGTTCGTCTGCACTGCCAACCAACACCGACGACCTTGCTGCTTCACCAACTCCTCATGGGAACGAGTAGGTGCTCTATGTCTTCAAACCTTTTTGGTCCTTACTGACAAAAGGGGGAGAAGCATATGAGTTTGATAGTCTTCAAGCGGGTCCATATGGGCGGTGGTTTTATATTTTGCCTAGTGTTTACAACTCTCGCTTTTTGATACATTTGGTTTTTTGAGTTGTAACACTTAAACTCGATGGTCGTCTGCTACTTATTTGCTATTCTGTTATGCGATGATAAATTCCGCATGTGCGATGATAACTTCCGCACTTAGGTCATTCTGCAGACGTCCATTTTTCATTATGCATGTCATTATCTTCACATACTTTTCATGCATGATGAATTGTCGTCATAAGTTGAAGAGGATCTCCACAAGTACAACCTGCCATGTGCGTTTGCATTCCAAAAGCAAATTACTTATATGCACATCTTCAGGGGGAGCCTTTGCCACTTATGATGACAATACCTAAATCCTTTACATTTCACATACTTTTATCCCCGTTGAAAACTTCAACCAGTTTGTCATCAATCACCAAAAAGGGGGAGATTGTAAGTGCATCTAGTGCCACCCCTAGTTGGTTTTGGAGTATTGACGACAAACCTGGTTGAGGGACTAATGTGTTTGTGAGAATTACAAGATAACACATGTAGTAGTCCCTCATTGATTCAGTTTATCTATCGGAGATGACCCCTAAAAATGTATGAAGACATTGAAGACAATGGTAGTATGTGAAGATATTCACATTGAAGACTATGACAAGAGAAGACATTGCGTGAAGACTATGGGGCGCGAAGACTTAGTTGTTTCGTTGTCTCCTTTTCTTCTTTGTTGAGTCATAGGAACCACTGTACTGTTAAGTGGGGTCCAAGTGAACAAAGTCAGAGTGACTGAAGTGATGCTCAACCAAAATCCTATGTCTTCGAGTGAAGACAATGAGAGCAAATCTTATCTAGAGCTGGATGAGTCAGCTTTGCTTGTAGCCCAAGTAAAGTTGCCGCGTGTGTTTGAAATCTGACCGTTTGAACACATGTTAGTTCCTTAGTGACCCAGGGTCATTTCGGATAAATCAGGTCAGGTTGCCTAGTGGCTATAAATAGCCCACCCCCTACAACCATAAATGGTTGGCTGCTCAGAGTTAGTGTACGGCTTTTGTCGTTTGAGAGCAACCCACCTCGAAGCCTTTGAGAGAGAATTCCTTGTGAGGATAAAGCCCTAACCACCCAGAGCCAAACAGTGTTAGGCATCACTGAATTCTTCCTGTCTGTGTGATCTGAAGACTTATTACACTTGAGGATTGTGAATCCTCCAGTCGGTTAGGCGTCGCGTTCTGAGCATCCAAGAGTCATTGTGGATCGCCGGTGAACGAAGTATGTGAAGGTTTGGGAGTCTACCTTGAAGACTTACCAGAGTGATTGGGCGAGGACTGGGTGTCCTTAGCTCAAGGGGAATAAGGTGAAGACGCGATCTTCTGAGTTGAATCTCAGCCTCCCTAACCAGACGTACAGTTTTCACAGCAACTGGAACTGGTCCAACAAATCATTGTCTTCAACGAGTCACTGGTTTTGTCCTTCCCATTCCTTTACTTACCATTGGCCCTGGTGAAGTCATTGTATGTTTGCATTATCTTTTGTCTTCACTGAGTAACTGATTGTTCTGATTGGCTTCACACTATCTTCCTACCTGATCTATACTGCCTAGCTGCTATTAGTCATTGTGCTTTCACTTCATTGAATACTTGACTATGGCTTGCTTAGTGTAGTCCACCTTCCGCTGCATGGTAATAGGTTTATTTCTATCATTTGTCTTCGAAACTTCCATGTTTTGAAGACTTTCATAAAAATCGCCTATTCACCCCCCCTCTAGTCGATCACTAGCACTTTCACATTATCTATTTTTAATTCTATATTTTTGTACTTTGCTTTCATCTATATATTGATCTGTTCTATCAGTTACTCTCATATTTGCATCTTGCTCTGTTATTTAAATATATCTAATTTACGGTCTTAATTTTCATTTCAAGCAGTACATCCCTTGCTTTGCAAGAACATGAGTAGAAGAAAATCTTGGGCTTTACTTTGTTGATGACTCCTAGGATGTCATATTGACAACGCAGCATGGATTTACAATGACGGTTAGCGTAAAACTTTATAAAGATGATCACTCCTATTTTAATGCTTAATGCGGACCTTTGGAGAAAAATGTCTAAGTGTTATGAACTGAAAGCTGGCAATAAAATTCTAGTGTGTGCACCATAGCTTGGTCTAATTAACATGGATTTTTACTTTCCCAACGTCATTAGCCGATCAAAGTCTGATCGATGTTAGTGTCCTTTCAACTTTCCCCATGTTGTCATATTACTTAGCAAAATCGGGGTATTTGTTCTGACTAATTGATCACTATTTAAGCAACCAATTGTGATTTCATATTCTGACTCCGTTCCTAGGCAGTAACAAATTCTATTTACCAATTTATGTGCACTATATATTCTTCTGCCATGTTCTGAATAAATAATACCTTTCCACCTTTTAAGTAGGATATGTTGGATGCATAGTGAACAATCTGTATGTTACTAAGCGTGCCAAATTTCACTAGAAGGACTTGAAGCATGTCATAAACTTTGTTGATAATATGACAGAGATAGCACAACGTATGAACGATGGATTTTGGATGGGATTAATTAGACCTATGGTGCACACACTGAACAAGACCAATTGTGTGCACAAAACGCTGGTAATTTTTTTTATTTTAATGTTGATACTCATAAACTACATATATCTTCAACGATATGTTACAATTGGTTTTTATTCTACATGTCAACATAAATTACCCCTGTAGCAATTCCTGGATCGATTTCCCGGCGTGGTCGAATTACACTTGTGTCTGCTAATAATGCCAAAGTGATTGCAAGGTACTGCATTTCCCGCAGAAATGGAACCATTCAAATTAACAAGTTCTCGCTTCTTGTGGCAATGCATATATATTGGAAAATTGGAGACATTGTTCTACTCATGCTCTATCAAGGCACATGAGGGATCTTCCTTTTCATTAACGAGATGTCGAGTCGCCGTGATCAAGCTGCTTCCAGTGGATAGTTGTGGTTGTTGGTCCTCAGCCTCTTAAAATATGCTAGCTGTTACTATACATGTTAAGTATGTAGATATGGACCATATGGTTGTTGGCTCTTAGCCTCTTAAAATGTGATAGTTGTTATTATGTTAAGTATGTAGATATGGACCATATGGTTGTCAAAACCGTGTTACAAAGATCCTCCTTTTGTCGAATAGTGTAACCACTATATATATGTTACTCAAATGTTGTTACCTAAGTTCATAAATTTTCATGGAAAATATTAGTATCATACACAATTCACTGAGTTTAAGCGTGTGCCCGATGTCCAGAAGGCATTTGCATATTAATTGTCCATATTGCAAATTCACACACATGTTAACATAAGGAAACATATGTGTAACATATTAATCATCGTGCATGAGTACTCGCAGACGCATCGTGTGCGATACTCCTAGCCACCGCAAGCAACTAATTAGCATTTTTCAAAGTTTTTGTACACACAGAATCGCACACGGAGTAACTGTATTGACCGTCTGTGTTGTAATTTCTCATCGCAAACAGTTCATCCGAGTCGGCTGTTTGCCACATATCACACACATCTTGTTTACACGAATCGTTTGTGTTCTTTTAGCTCATCGCAAACAGTTCATCCATGTGAACTGTATGCCGCATATCACGCACATCTTGTTAAGATGAACCGTTTTTGTTGTGTTCCCTAATCGAAAACAGTTCGTCCGAGTGAACTGTATGCCGTATATCGCACACACATTGATATGGCTGCCAGTTTCTGTTGTTCTACCTCATCACAAACAGTTCGGATGGATTAACCGTGTGTCCTGCATCGCACACACATTGATACGGCTGCCCGTTTTTATTGTCCTTCCTCATCACAAACAGTTTGAATGAATTAACCGTGTGCCCTGCATCGCACACGTAACTAAAATCTGAACCGTGCTTGATGGCTCTGTCATCGCAAACGTTTTGTACCTTTTTGACAGTTTTCTACACCACCGTTTGCAATTATTGCATCGCACACATTTTCGGCAAAGAAGCTCTGATCGTAGTGTTGCGTTAACAGTATCCTGCAGTAGTGCGTGGTCAAAATCACAACCGGTATTAGGTCAGAAAATAAACTATCGGATGTGCACATGCAGTAAGGTAGCAGTCGATAGCCTAGCTCCAGCTTCGAGAAAAAATGGCAAGAGGAGGATACGACACCGCTGTTGCCGACCCATGGTTGTTGTTTCCCGACCTGCTAGCCGCACTGCTCCGGCTCCACAACCGCCGTTTATGTCTTTGTGACGCCCCCAATTTGACCGTACACTAATCATACACGCAAACATGTACGATCAAGATCAGGGACTCACGGGAAGATATCACAACACAACTCTACAAATAAAATAAGTCATACAAGCATCATATTACAAGCCAGGGGCCTCGAGAGCTCAAATACAAGAGCTCGATCATAGATGAGTCAGCGAAAGCAACAATATCTGAGTACAAACATAAGTTAAACAAGTTTGCCTTAAGAAGGCTAGCACAAACTAGGATACAGATCGAAAGAGGCGCAGGCCTCCTGCCTAGGATCCTCTTAAACTACTCCTGGTTGTCGTCAGCGGGCTGCACGTAGTAGTAGGCACCTCCGGTGTAGTAGGAGTCATCGGCAACGGTGGCGTCTAGATCCTGGGCTCCAACATCTGGTTGCGACAACCAGGTAGAAGGGAAATGGGGGAAAGAGGGAGAAAAGCAACCGTGAGTACTCATCCAAAGTACTCGCAAGCAATGAGCTACACTACATATGTATGCATTGGTATCAAATGGAATAAGGGTATCATATGTGGACTGAACTGCAGAATGCCGGAATAAGAGGGGGATAGCTAATCCTTTCCAAGACTACGCTTCTGGTAACCTCCATCTTGCAGCAGGAGAAGAGAGTAGATGGTAAGTTCACCAAGTAGTATCGTGTAGCATAATCCTAACCGATGATCCTCCCCTCATCGCCCTGTGAGAGAGCGATCACCGGTTGTATCTGGCACTTGGAAGGGTGTGTTTTATTAAGTATCCGGTTCTAGTTGTCATAAGGTCAAGGTGCAACTCCGGGTCGTCCTTTTACCGAGGGACGCAGCTATTCGAATAGATCAACTTCCCTGCAGGGGTGCACCACATTTCCCAACACGCTCGATCCCCTTTGTCCGGACACACTTTTCTGGGTCATGCCCGGCCTCGGAAGATCAACACGTCGCAGCCCTACCTAGGCACAACAGAGAGGTCAGCACGCCGGTCTAAATCCTATGGCGCATGGGTCTGGGCCCATCGCCCATTGCACACTTGCACGTTGCGTACGCGGCCGGCGAGCAGACCTAGCAACATCCATTACAAAGGAAGTTGCGTTACGCGGTCCAACCCGGCGCGCGCCGCTCAGTCGCTGACGTCATGAAGGCTTCGGTTGATACCACGACATCGAGTGCCCATAACTGTCCTCGCGTAGATGGTTAGTGCGTATAAGCCAGTGGCCACGACTCAGATCAAATACCAAGATCTCATTAAGCGTGTTTAAGTATCCGCGAACGCCGACCAGGGCCAGGCCCACCTCTCTCCTAGGTGGTCTCAACCTGCCCTGTCGCTCCACCACAAAGGAACAGTCGGGGGCCGTCGGGAACTCAGGCCCACCACTACCTGGATGGAGCCACCTGCCCCTTCAGCCCCCATCTCCGAACAGTACCACAGGTAATGTAACAGTGTAAAGTATATAGTATATGCCCGTGATCACCTCCCGAAGTGATCACGACCCAGTAGTATAGCTTGGCAGACGGACAAGAGTGTAGGGCCACTGATGGAACACTAGCATCCTATACTAAGTAGTAGGATAGCAGGTAAAGGTAACAACAGTAGTAGCAAGGACAGGCTATGCAGCGGTATAGGATTAACTGAAAGCAGTAACATGCTACACTGATCTAATGCAAGCAGTATAGAGAAGAATAGGCGACATCTGGTGATCAAGGGGGGGCTTGCCTGGTTGCTCTGGCAAGAAGGAAGGGTCGTCAACTCCGTAGTCGAACTGGGGGTCGCCGACAGTCTCAGGGTCTACCGGAAAGAAGTAATGGAGGGGAAATACAATAAATAACACAGCAATCAAAGCATCACAAAGTGTAACATGGCATTACGTGGTGTTAGAGGTGACCTAACGTAGTAGTAGGTGCTACTGACGAAGGGGGAAAACATCCGGGAAAGTATTACCGATGTTTGACGTTTTTGGGCAGATGAAACGGAGGTGGATTATTGCATGTTCGCTATGCTAGGGATGTGTGGTGAACGAACAGACTGCGTATTCGGATTCGTCTCGTCGTTCTGAACAACTTTCATGTATAAAGTTTTTCCATCCGAGTTACGGATTATTTTATATTAATTTTTAAAGTTTTTTTAAAATATTTTCTAAATATTCTGGAATTTATATTAATTTCGAAATTTAAAAGGAAAATTGTTAGATGCACCCGGTGCAGTGCACCCGGCAGTGCATAGTCAGCTGTTGACTGGTCCACGTTGACCACTCAAAGGGGCGTTGGGGCCCACCTGTCATAGACTGCTAGTTAATAGCTTTTAGTTAAAAGGATTTAATTAACATGAGGGCCCACATGTCATACCCAGTGACTAAACTGACATGGTTATTTATTTTAATTAAACACGTGGGGCCCGTATGTGAGTGGGGGTTAGTAGGTGGGTTAGGGCCTTAATGACCAATTAGGCCAGTGGGTTAACTCCGGTGGCCAGAGGCCACGGCGGAGGGCGGAAGTGGCAAAGGGGGGGCGCTGGCGTCCTCCGCTTGAGCCAATAGCAGCGGCGGGGCAGTGGCGGCCCGGGTGGGCACCGCCGGCCGGAGGCGGATGCCGCCGCAAGCGGTGGGGCGCGGCTGGGGGCGACAGGAGGAGTGGGCGGAGGTGGGACGCAGGGTGCCGGCGGAAGCGACGGCAGTGGGTGCGGGAGGGGTGAGCACAGCCACGGCGCCAGCGGCGCGCACAAGGAGCAAGCTCCGGGTGCGGGAAGTAGCTAAGGGAGTTGGTCGATGGTGCGACCAACGACACGCTGGGCACTGGCAGGCACGACAAGCTGTAGGCGATGGCGGCGGCTAAAGCAGCAGTGCAGCAGAAGCAACTAGAGGCAAGGCAGAGCACGAGCACGCGGGTGGCGCACGGTCGGGCGCGCACGGGGCTAGTGTAGATGGCTCCAGGGTTTGGCTGCAGGTGGCTGGGCCACGCGGGCGCGGACACAGAGCTTCGGCCATGGCGGAAACAACGTGGGGAGCGAGTGTTGGAAATATGCCCTAGAGGCAATAATAAAAGGATTATTATTATATTTCCTTGTTCATGATAATTGTCTTTTATTCATGCTATAATTGTGTTATCCGGAAATCGTAATACATGTGTGAATACTTAGACACCAACATGTCCCTAGTAAGCCTCTAGTTGACTAGCTCGTTGATCAACAGATAGTCATGGTTTCCTGACTATGGACATTGGATGTCATTGATAACGAGATCACATCATTAGGAGAATGATGTGATGGACAAGACCCAATCCTAAACATAGCACAAGATCGTATAGTTCGTTTGCTAGAGTTTTCCAATGTCAAGTATCTTTTCCTTAGACCATGAGATTGTGTAACTCCCGGATACCGTAGGAGTGCTTTGGGTGTACCAAATGTCACAACGTAACTGGGTGACTATAAAGGTATACTACAGGTATCTCCGAAAGTGTCTGTTGGGTTGACATGGATCAAGACTGGGATTTGTCACTCCGTATGAAGGAGAGGTATCTCTGGGCCCACTCGGTAATGCATCATCACAATGAGCTCAAAGTGACCAAGTGTCTGGTCACGGGATCATGCATTACGGTACGAGTAAAGTGACTTGCCGGTAACGAGATTGAACGAGGTATTGGGATACCGACGATCGAATCTCGGGCAAGTAACGTACCGATTGACAAAGGGAATTGTATACGGGGTTGCTTGAATCCTCGACATCGTGGTTCATCCGATGAGATCATCGAGGAGCATGTGGGAGCCAACATGGGTATCCAGATCCCGCTGTTGGTTATTGACCGGAGAGCCTTCTCGGTCATGTCTACATGTCTCCCGAACCCATAGGGTCTACACACTTAAGGTTCGGTGACGCTAGGGTTGTTAGGAAGACTTGTATGTGATTACCTAATGTTGTTAGGAGTCCCGGATGAGATCCCGGACATCACGAGGAGTTCCGGAATGGTCCGGAGGTAAAGATTTATATATGGGAAGTTGTCATACGGTGGGGGCATATCGGTATTGTACCGGGGCCACCGGAGGGGTTCCGGGGGTCCACCGGGAGGGGCCACCTCTTCCGGGGGGGCCTTATGGGCTGTATGGAGAAGGGAACCAGCCCAAGTGGGCTGGGGCGCCACACCCCCTAGGGCCCATGCGCCTAGGGTTGGGGGGAAACCCTAAGGGGGCGCCCCCTTGCTTAGGGGGCAAGCCCCCCTCCCCTTGGCCGCCGCCCCCCTAGGAGATTGCATCTCCTAGGGCCGCCCCCCCTTAGGCCCCCTATATATAGTGGGGGGAGGAAGGGCTTCACACCCCATGCCTTTGGTGCCTCCCTCTCCCTCTCCAACACCTCCTCCTCCTCCATAGAGCTTGGCGAAGCCCTGCCGGAGTACTGCAGCTCCACCACTACCACGCCGTCGTGCTGCTGCTGGAGCCATCTTCCTCAATCTCTCCTTCCCCCTTGCTGGATCAAGAAGGAAGAGACGTCACGCTGACCGTACGTGTGTTGAACGCGGAGGTGCCGTCCGTTCGGCGCTAGGATCTCCGGTGATTTGGATCATGTCGAGTACGACTTCCTCATCCCCGTTCTTTGAACGCTTCCGCGCGTGATCTACAAAGGTATGTAGATGCAATCCGATCACTCGTTGCTAGATGAACTCATAGATGGATCTTGGTGAAACCATAGGAAATTTTTTGTTTTCTGCAATGTTCCCCAACACATCTATGATAAGGGGCTCTCTGGGAGAAGTAGTTACGAGAACCTAGAGTCAGATTTAGTAAATCATTTAACCCGAATAGAAGAGAGATCAGAGTCCCAGAGTATAGACGAGGAGTAAAAGATCCTAATACCACCCAGATGGCGACATGGGCCCGTAAGGCACACAACCATGTTAGTAAAAATTTTTGTAATGTCTAGACTCGACTTCGGCCAAGGAGTGTGGAAGGCGGATTCCTATAGGCAGCCGGCTCTGATACCAACTTGTGACGCCCCCAATTTGACCGTACACTAATCATACACACAAACGTGTACGATCAAGATCAGGGACTCACGGGAAGATATCACAATACAACTCTACAAATAAAATAAGTCATACAAGCATCATATTACAAGCCAGGGGCCTCGAGGGCTCGAATACAAGAGCTCGATCATAGATGAGTCAGCGAAAGCAACAATATCTGAGTACAGACATAAGTTAAACAAGTTTGCCTTAAGAAGGCTAGCACAAACTGGGATACAGATCGAAAGAGGCGCATGCCTCCTGCCTGGGATCCTCTTAAACTACTCCTGGCCGTCGTCAGCGCGCTGCACGTAGTAGTAGGCACCTCCGATGTAGTAGGAGTCGTCGGCAACGGTGGCGTCTGGATCCTGGGCTCCAACATCTGGTTGCGACAACCAGGTAGAAGGGAAAGGGGGGAAAGAGGGAGAAAAGCAACTATGAGTACTCATCCAAAGTACTCGCAAGCAATGAGCTACACTACATATGTATGCATTGGTATCAAATGGAATAAGGGTATCATATGTTGACCGAACTGCAGAATGCCGGAATAAGAGGGGGATAGCTAATCCTTTCGAAGACTACGCTTCTGGTAACCTCCATCTTGCAGCAGGAGAAGAGAGTAGATGGTAAGTTCACCAAGTAGCATCGTGTAGCATAATCCTAACCGATGATCCTCCCCTCGTTGCCCTGTGAGAGAGCGATCACCGGTTGTATCTGGCACTTGGAAGGGTGTGTTTTATTAAGTATCCAGTTCTAGTTGTCATAAGGTCAAGGTACAACTCCGGGTCGTCCTTTTACAGAGGGACATGGCTATTCGAATAGATCAACTTCCCTGCGGGGGTGCACCACATTTCCCAACACGCTCGATCCCCTTTGTCCGGACACACTTTTCTGGGTCATGCCCGGCCTTGGAAGATCAACACGTCGCAGCCCTACCTAGGCACAACAAAGAGGTCAGCACGCCGGTCTAAATCCTATGGCGCAGGGGTCTGGGCCCATCACCCATTGCACACCTGCACGTTGCGTACGCGGCCGGTGAGCAGACCTAGCAACCTCCATTACAAAGGAAGTTGCGTTACGCGGTCCAACCCGGCGCGCGCCGCTCAGTCGCTGACGTCATGAAGGCTTCGGTTGATACCACAATGTCGAGTGCCCATAACTGTCCCCGCGTAGATGGTTAGTGCGTATAAGCCAGTGGCCAGACTCAGATCAAATACCAAGATCTCATTAAGCGTGTTTAAGTATCCGCGAACGCCGACCAGGGCCAGGCCCACCTCTCTCCTAGGTGGTCTCAACCTGCCATGTCGCTCCGCCACAAAGTAACAGTCGGGGGCCGTCGGGAACTCAGGCCCACCACTACCTGGATGGAGCCACCTGCCCCTTCAGCCCCCATCTCCGAACAGTACCACAGGTAATGTAACAGTGTAAAGTATATAGTATATGCCCGTGATCACCTCCCGAAGTGATCACGGCCTAGCAGTATAGCTTGGCAGACGGACAAGAGTGTAGGGCCACTGATGGAACACTAGCATCCTATACTAAGTAGTAGGATAGCAGGTAAAGGTAACAACAGTAGTAGCAAGGACAGGCTATGCAGCAGTATAGGATTAACTGAAAGCAGTAACATGCTACACTAATCTAATGCAAGCAGTATAGAGAAGAATAGGCGATATCTGGTGATCAAGGGGGGGGGGGCTTGCCTGGTTGCTCTGGCAAGAAGGAAGGGTCATCAACTCCGTAGTCGAACTGGGGGTCACCGACAGTCTCGGGGTCTACCGGAAAGAAGTAACGGAGGGGGAACACAATAAATAACAGAGCAATCAAAGCATCACAAAGTGTAACATGGCATTAGCGGTGTTATAGGTGACCTAACATAGTAGTAGGTGCTACTGACGAAGGGGGAAAACATCCGGGAAAGTATTACCGATGTTTGATGTTTTTGGGCAGATGAAACGGAGGTGGATTGTTGCATGTTCGCTATGCTAGGGATGTGTGGTGAATGAACAGACCGCGTATTCGGATTCGTCTCGTCGTTCTGAACAACTTTCATGTATAAAGTTTTTCCATCCGAGTTACGAATTATTTTATATTAATTTTAAAGTTTTTTAAAACATTTTCTAAATATTCTGGAATTTATATTAATTTCGAAATTTAAAAGGAAAATTGTTAGATGCACCCGGTGCAGTGCACCCGACAGTGCATAGTCAGCAGTTGACTGGTCCACGTTGACCAGTCAAAGGGGCGTCGGGGCCCACCTGTCATAGACTGCTAGTTAATAGCTTTTAGTTAAAAGGATTTAATTAACATGGGGGTCCCACATGTCATACCCAGTGACTAAACTGACATGGTTATTTATTTTAATTAAACACGTGGGGCCCGTATGTGAGTGGGGGTTAGTAGGTGGGTTAGGGCCTTAATGGCCAATTAGGCCGGTGGGTTAACTCCGGTGGCCAGA